>NC_092646.1:40034076-40355326 GCF_039555335.1 Amphiura filiformis
TGACATAGAACTGGATGAAACCAGTTAGAACCAGGTTCTCCTATCCCCTCCTCCCACCACCATCACATACGACAAATGCGTCGATCGCGTAATGAAATGCGTCAAAGCGTAACGAAATGCGTCGATTGCGTAATGAAATGCGTCAAAGTGTAATGAAATGCGTCAACCTGTAACAAATTGTTTAAAAATGCGTCATTGCGTCCTAAAATGCGTCAAAGCGTAACAAATTGCTTAAAAATGCATCATTGCGGCGTGAAATGCTTCGAGGCGTAACGAATTATTTCAAAATACGTCAAAAATAACGTGATTCTTTATGCAATCCAACTCTGACATCATTTCCGGTACAAAATGGCGCACTTCCGATACAAAATGACAGAACTTCAATTTCAAAATGGCAGAACTTAACTTTCGACCTCGTGAATCATAGTGTATTGCGTCTTTTCATAACGAAATGCATCAAAACCGTAACAAATTGCGTCATTGCGTAACAAAATGCATAAAAACGTAACATATTGCGTCAAATTGCATCGATCGTGTGACGAAATGCATAATGCGAAAGTGATGTTAAAGGTTTAAAATTGGGTTAATAAAGAGTAAGAGTCGATTGTATTTCATTTCTCTACTTTATTATTGTGAAAAGTACTTCGCGGGTTAATCTTCGTCGTCCTCTCCCATGGCGGATTCCTCGTCATCTTCATCGTACTGGAACAGTCCGTCAAATTTGGAGCGATGTTTAGCCATCGTTCTCTTCACGGCTTTGTCCACCTCAGCGCCATTCTCCATTTTCTCCTCGAGATCATCCGCGATCTCCGTGTAAACTCCGTCGTCTTTGAGAAGCGCGTGGCTTCGTAGAAACGTGCTGTACCGCTCGAAAAAGTCGCGTTTTACGGCCCATACGGCCTTCAGATGGGCCTTTTCCCTCGCCATCTCCGGGTCCATGCCATCGTCGATGTACTTTTCGTATTTTTCCCTCCTCATATCTTCCGTAGCTTCTTTAGCTCCCGCGTACCATTCCCGATAAGCCTCGTTGTCTTCCAGTTCGTCGCCGGATTCTCTGTCAGAGACAACCTCCGAGTCGTTATCGTCGGACTCCTCCTCCTCGTCTTCATCATCATCCTCTTCTTGTTCTGCAAGGTGTACGTGTTGCTTGTGTCTCTCGAGATCGTACTTGCGCGAGAACGTCCTGCCGCACACGGAGCAAGGATAAGATTTAAAGGTATTCATGTCTCTTCGGAAGGATCAAAATGATCGAAAGGTTTAAAATGACCGATTTATATACTAAACCTTTGCGTTACGCTAATCATTACGCAATTTACGCATTTTAAAGCAATTTGTTACGCTTTGACGCATTTTAGTACGCAATCGGTGCACTTTGACGCATTTTAATACGCAATCGACACATTTAGTTACGCGATCGACGCATTTCGTTACGCTTTGACGCATTTCATTACGCGATCGACTCATTTCGTTACGCTTTGACGCATTTCGTTACGAGATCGACGCATTTCGTTACGCTTTGACGCATTTTGTTGCGTAACTGACGCAATTTGTTACACAATTGACGCATTGATTAATTTTGTTGTATATATGTGGTGGTGGGAGGGGATAGGAGAACAGGTTCTATCTGGTTCTATCTGGTTTGATCCGGTTCAATATCGCGATTCCCCTTCACTATCGGAATACGAATACTCCACACGGGTCTACGAAAGAGAAATATTTGATATTTATGGTCAAAATGCACTGCATTACCCAGCTCTTTGACTCATTTTGAAGCATTTTATCGTGCAACTGATGCGCGTTTCGTTACGCAAATGACGCATTTTGTTACGCAATCGGCGTAACTTCCGGGTCGAGGGTCGCTTCCGTGTAGCATGATCAGGGCTTTAAGTTTTACCTCGATACGTGCTATAGAACGAAAAATACGGTATTTCCCTAGAATTTTTTTTTTTTTTAAGCCCTCGACCCCCGCGGGTAACTCGTAATTCGACCCTTACCGTATATATCGAATTTGGCGCCGATACCTTCCGTAATACGGCCGATACGACGCGTAAAAATTTAGGCAAATTTTTTAACTTATTTTTAAAATGTTGGTGTTTCTAGAACAAAAAACCAGGTCAAAGGTCACTTCTGGGTCAAGGGTCACTCTTAAAAAGAATTATTTTTTTTTCTATTTTTTCAAAATTTAAATTTTGAAATTTGTTTTCATTTTTTTTTTTTTTTTTTTTTTTTGAAATTTTTTTTCATTTTTTATTGGAATTTTTTTTTTTTTTTTTTTTGGAATTTTTTAGAAATTTTTTTTTAGAAATTTTTTTTTTTTAGAAATTTTTTTATTCATTTTTTTTTTAATTTTTTTTTTCAACTTTTTTCTTCCAAAATGTTATTCAAATATACTAATTAGCCACGCCCATCTCATGAATATGCTAATTAGCCACGCCCACCTCGTGAATATTCATGTATGCTAATTAGCCACGCCCACCTCATGAATATTCATATATGCTAATTAGCCACGCCCATATCATGAATATTCATATATGCTAATTAGCCACGCCCATAAACCTCCGAAAAAGTCTACCTTAACTACTATCATCGAATTTACTTATGTTGTTTAGGAAATACAGTGATTTCCTTACCAAATCACGTTGGTCCACAAAAGATTACTGTTATGTTGCACACACTTGCACACGACTAACTACAATTCTAGAAAAAAAACAGGCACTATTTTTGGGGGTTAAAAATAATTATTATCTTGTTGTGCCAAATGAGATTATAGCTAAATCCTAATCCTTGAGTTCGAACTAACTGGCAAATCCTTGAGTTAGAACTCATTGGAATAAAAGTCAAATTCTTATACTTGACCAATTTTGGAAAATAATGGTCAAAAACGGGTCTAAGATTGAGCTAAATTTCATTAGGCAATTTTTATTCGAAACAAAAATGTGTTGTATTTTTCTTGAATCGGAATCGAGTAGACCTAATAGATAGACTAGATTATGTGTGTTGCAACAGATAATCATTTTATGAACAAAATCAATATCATAAATTTGGGGGGAAATCGCTGTATTTCCTAAACAACATTAGTAAATTCGATGATTTAAAAGGATACTATTGGTAAAACCGCATACTTTGTGCTTTCAAATTGGATATTCACTCTTGCAAGTAAAGTGAACTTCAGGAGCCGAAGTAGCTTAGCGACACTGTTTAAAACCTCTAGGTTAAATATTAACCCTAATATTTTTATTCGTCATAACAAAAACGCACGCGTTTACGCCCAAACGACTTAAAGCTAATCGTAGATCCATTTTACCCCAGCACCTTACTGGGGGGTAGGACCGGCCGTCAAAGATGGCCATAGAGGGTGTTGGGGGGTGTTCACAGCGAATGTGTAGAAGAATATCACAGATATGTACTCTTGTTAAACATGCGCGTATTTGGGGGGGGCTTTGGGGCGCCAGCCCCGGGGTCAAAGTAGGGGCGGCAAAAACGAAGGGCGGCGGAAGAAGAAGGGCGGCAAAAACAGGGGCGGCAAAAACGGATGGGGCGGCAACATGAATTAGCAAATAAAAAAGGGCGCCAAAAATTGAAAAAGCATAACAAATTTTGAAAAAAGGTTGCTTTTAGGGCGCTATCGCCTAAATTCCTTTTTTTTTTTTTTTTTTTTTTTTTTTGCTCTTCACTTTTTCAAACGACCGTGAAAAAAATTGGGTCAACCTTTTCGGGCTGTTAAAGAAGGGGCGGCAAAATTGTTTCTTCTTCAGCCCCCCGGGGTTGGGGCGGCCACGGTACGCCACTGCTTGTAGGTCATGTGGTTCTTGAGTTAATGTTAATGTTATAAAGAAGGCTGAAACAGCAACACTTTTGTAAAACGTACGTAACTTTATATTCACAGCAAAAAAATCAAGCAAGTTTTCAAAGTATATATGATTTGTAGAACGAAATTTTGCAAAACATCAAAGTGTTATTTTTCAATACTATATTGATTTGATAATTAAAATTTTTTGGCTGCTTCGACCAACAATAGATAGTGAAGACCTTATAAGATATAGTGTGCAATCATTATGCCCCCCTGGGGTACAATTTCCGAATGGCCCGCCAAAATCGCTTGCCCCCCTCTCTCGGCCTGCCAAAAGTCGCTTTCCCCCCTCTCGGCCCGCCAAAAATTGCTTGCTCCCCAATTTTACCCTCCCAGGGCTCATAATTATTGCACAGCCCCTTAAGGGCTGGGGTATGAACGTTTGGACAGTATTTATTGTGGGACATTAGATCACATCAGACATATCGAAATTGCATTCTGAATACGGAGATGTCATTCTGATATATCAAATAATTTTGATTTTTTGAAATTCGCAATTTAATACACATTTTATTGCAAATCATTAAAAATTTATATTTTTGATATTTAACAGTACTTGAAGTAAACTTTATAAATCTGATGATTAATACTTAAAGTGTATGTAGGTGGAATAAAAAGCCGACGATCAATTGAAAATTCTGACCTTTGGTATTGAAGATATGGATTTTTTTTCCCAAAACGCCAAAAAAAATTAGGTCTTTTGGGAAAAAATCCATATCTTCAATATGAAAGGTCAAAATTTTCAATTGACCGTCGGCTTTTTCCTCCCTGCTACATACACTTTAAGAATATGTCATTAGATTTATATAATTTACTTCGAGGACTGTTATATATCAAAAATTTGAAAAATATCAAATTTTATAATTTGTCATAAAATTTGTATTATATTGTGATTTTCAAAAATGAAAATTATTTGATATCAGAAAGACATGCTTCGTATTCAGAATGCAATTCGATAGGTCTGAGGTGCTCTCATGTCCCACAAAAATATTGTCGAAACACAATAAACGCTCATTTTAGATCCCTTAAGAAATGAGGTACATTCTTGCGGTACCTCTTTTCTTATCGTAAAATAACGTACCGATTGTCTTGAGTCACTGAAATTCCAGTGTAGTAACTGGATTCCCCGCCCCTATAATATACATAACTTTTGCTACCAGTGTGTTATTATTTTTTGAGAAAAATGCAAAAATAGTCACAAATTTATCAAGGGGTGTAGTACCACCTTAACAATATCACAAGTCAAGTATTACGACCTAGCCTATATATATATAGAAGGGTGGACTTTTTAAAAGGGCAAGAGTGTATTAAAACAATGCAATTCCCCATTACTCCTATTTCATATAAATAGAAAGAATTTTGTTTTTACATAGAATTTAAAATTACTCCACTACAAGCAACATTAATCAGGGTAAAGCATGTTTCCCCACGATAAAACGCTAATAATAAATTGCCTTCTCTGCAATTCCTAATGTGTTTTACCTAATTCTGTTACGATTATACGTTTCCTATATACAAGTTATCTGATTCAGGCATACCCATTATAAACTGAGCTCAGAAAGAAACTTTTAATTTTTCACAAGGTCATATCTTAAAATCCTGTCCATCAAAATCAACCAAAATTACACACATGCTTTCTTCAACACTCTACTCTAAACACATGTCAGTAACCAAGCAGTTTTCTATACTGACACAACAGCACAATGCACTGACATGGAACAGCTTCCTGGACCACATTCACAGCCCAATAATTGGCACCCAGCAAAAGAAATCTGTGAAAAATCCTTGCACATGTGATATTCCCAAAGAGTAAGTGGAATAGTGTGGAACAAGACCTGTTTCTTGAAGTAAGTGAGTGAAAAGGAAAAAAAGCAGCACCGTTTCGTCATCTGTGTCAGGATCTTGTATGCATTCTCACAGATTTCTTGTGCTGGGTGCCAAATATTGGGCTGCGAAAGTGGTCCAGGAAGCTGTTCCGTGTTTTTTGCTGTTGTGTCAGTTGGACAACTGCTTGGTTACTGACATGTGTTTTGAGTAGGGTATTGAAGTATCCTGTGTGTAATTTTGGTTCATTTTGATTGATAGGATTTTAAGATATGACCTTGTGATTCACAAGTTGTGAAAAATTATAAGTTTCTCTTTTGAGCTCAGTTTCCATGGATAAAATGGATGAGATATTGCAAAGGCTCTTTCTTCTAAATGATATTCATTATGTGAATCTACAAATACATAATTATCATTACTGAACCATTTTGAAGAAATTAAAGTAATTGGGTTTACTAAACAAACAGGTCTTCCAGTGGCATCCGCCGGGGGGGGGGGCACTCCAACTTTGGAGGTGACGCGTATGTAGGGCTGTTAGTGTTAAGACCCCATTTTTCAGCATCGCTGTCACCCAAAGACCCCATATTTTTTTACGAACACATGCTCTGTCACCCGAAGACCTCCTATTTTTCCATTTGATCTGTCACCCAAAGACCTTTACAAGTTCAATTTGAACAGCAACTTTCATTTATCACTGATTTTGGTGCTTATTTTGAAAAAACAAAGAAATTTGAAGCCATTTAGAACTAGAAATTCGATTTTGGAGGTTTCTGTGGCGCTGTTTCGGTTCTCACCACAAAGATTTCATTTAAAAAAAGGTCATGTTCTCACCCAATGACCCCATATTTTTTACATTTTGCTCTCACCGAATGCCAAATCATGCTCTCACCCAATGACCCCATATTTTTTTACATTTTGCTCTCACCGAATGCCCTTTAGTGCGAAAGTGCCAGCCCTACACCTGTATCCATTTCAAATTGAAGTGCCCCGGGGGCGTCCGGAGGTTTGCAAAAGTGGAGGCCTGGGTTTCGAACCCCCGACTGTTCAAAACAAATTCTAACTAACTGGTATATAATTCCCCTATTTTACTCCCGATTGGGTTCATTTTCATATAAGGTATAATAAGCTTAAACTTTTATCAAAATATCTAAACACAATTCAACACAGTAATCAACGTAAAATAACCGGGTTTTGAAAACAGTTCAAGTAATAAACAGAGCTGGGTTTGGCATCATATTTGTTTTACGCTTCTTGCAAAATTATGATAGCGATCTTTTATTTAATGTATCTATTTTTAAAATGATCAGGTTCTGGATATGGTTTCCGTGAGTATCTCTCAACTATTTTAGATTTTATTTTCCCCCTTTATCAATAACAGCATACAGTGCCTGATAGGAAAATAGTCAATGTTATAAGTCCTTTGACTATCACGGGGTCAAGGAACTATTTTTAGATTCATTTAATGATAACTTCTTGTGCAATTAAAGTTTTGAAAATAATGACGTCATGACAGTAGCTGGTTGTCATGACAATCGCTTGTCTAATCAAATGGTGATGGATGCGAGTAAAAATTGCAGGAACAACCACAGATTAAATCTGAGACACTGAGATAGTATGGCAATCTATCCTGTTTTATGATATGGATATGAATAAATAAATAAACCAACACATTTTCCATCTTCATTATTTTATTTCATACCTTCTTAGTTGTTTGTTGCTTCTTTCCTATGTTTCTTAGGTTCTTTGTTTATCGACTTTCTTCCCTCCTGTTCAAAGTATTTTTTTTTATTAATATTTTATTCAACTTTACTTTTCTTTTCTTCTCCTCTTCTCTTCTCTTCTCTTCTCTTCTATTATATTTATTATATTTTATTTTATTTTATTTTATTTTATTTTATTTTATTTTATTTTATTTATTTCATTTCATTTCATTTCATTTCATTTCATTTCTTTTCATTTCATTTCATTTCATTTCATTTCATTTCATTTCATTTCATTTTTTCATTTTATTTTATTTTATTTTATTTTATTTTATTTTATTTTATTTTATTTCATTTTATTCTACACTCTATTTTATTTCATTTTAGTTTAGTTTATCTTCTTTTTTTTTCTCTCATTTTATATTTTTTTCCCCAGTACACCAGTGTTGTATTTCAAAATTGCACTTTTACATATTGCACTTTTACAATAATTGACAAGACGTTCCTGCACGCGCGGTTTGACATAATCGTGGCCAACAAAGCGGCCATGTTGAACAACCGGAAGCTTTACAGGAAAATGTGACAGATCTGACCTAGCACATTGTGCCACTTCCCTATTTACAAGTGTACGCATGAGGTGAAAATATTTACCTGGATTTATTGGGCATGATAGGCCTATTATCACGTATTTGAACAGTCTTATCTTGCAAAACATTGCCTTATTAAATGAGTACAGCAAAGAATGGCGACGACTTTCTTCCTTAAATTATATAAGATTTCGCTGTTTTAACCTGAAGGCTTGTTTTTTATTCAAATGCTATTAGGCCCTACTGTAAATAGAGCCTATATGTTTATATCGGATCACCATGATACCTAAATTTTATTGCCCATTTTAACTTGACTAAATCCTATAAAATGTTCAAAGTAGGCCTATGCTACATCTTAATTTGATGGTATGTTACGGACACATGCCCCGCATCAAAAATTTTATTTAAAACATATACATTTAAGGAATCGGATATTAACGTTTGCACAGTATTTTTGTGGGAGATAAGAGTAGGCCTAGCCAGACATATCGAATTGCATTCTGAATACGAGGAATGTCCTGATGATATCAAAAAAAAAAAATTTTAATTCGCGATATAGGCCTACCGGTAATACAAATTTTACGAAAATTATAAAAATTTGATATTTTTTTAATTTGTGATTAAGTAAAGTAAATCTAATGATATGTACTTAGGCCTAAAGTGTTTGTACTATAGTTGGTATGAAAGGCCGACGATCAATTGAAAATTGTTGACCTTTTATAATTATTGAAGAGACATTTTTTCCCAAAGAGACCTATATTCTTTTGGTGCTTTTTTTTTTGGGGGGGGTCCATATCTTCAATACGAAAGCTCAAAATTTTCAATTGATCGTCGGCTTTCCATCCCAGCTACATACACTACATATCATTAAATTTATAAAGTTTACTTTGAGGACTGTTAAATATCAAAATGTGTATTTATATCGCGAATTTCTAAAAATCCAAATAATTTGATATCAGAAGGGCATTCGGCGTATTCAGAATGTACTTCGATATGTCTGATCTGCTCTCATGTCCCACAAAAGATACTGTCAAAACTACCGGAGCCCTTACACAACCAATCGTTAATGTGCATGCAAGATGCTACTAATGCTGAAGTTTATATTTTTCCTACAGGTTCAAAGTACCTCTTTTACAACGACCTCCGATACATGCTTATTCCCATAAAAGGAAATGAATCGAGGATATAATTTTCTAAAGTATCTTAACATTGAAAGAAAGTGAATCACAAAGGTCATTTGTATTAAGTAGTAAAATAGGTTATTACAACCTCGAAGGCAGTATCTTGCAGCAAACCTTCGCAGGATTTCCTGTGACCAGGTTGCCAACCCCCGAACTGCCTCCGAACTGGATATCCGGAATCCGTATACACATGGTATTACAAACCATGATAATGGATGGGATGAAAATATTATCAGATTATTAGTTGCTTTGTTAATGACCTTAATTATTTTGATTCACAAACTTGTATATACTTGTATTTATTTGGATAGCCCTATTTGGCATACGGTTTTGTAGGCCAATAACAATTGATAGCTTTTCAAAATATTAATAATAATAATATCTTCACCAAACTTTCTGCATTGTCCGGGTTGTTGTTGTTGTTTTTGTTTGTTTTATATGGTGTTTTTTTTCTCTCCAATTCGGCAGTGAAACTTGTCGGGTTTTCTTTATAACGTTGTACACAAACGCGATATAGGAAAAGCTATAACATTATACTCTTTATTATGTTAATAATGTCCATCATGCTCTACATGTTTTGTGTATCTTGTAACATGTGTAAGGTTTTTTTTTCATTTAGCATCTTGTAAGTTTGAAGAACTATACCCGTTTACGGTTTTGTTATAGCCTTACAAATGTTACATGATGCTACAGAAACATTCATAAAAAAGAACAATTGCTGGGTGTTTTTGTTTGTTGGTTGTGTGTGTGTGTGGTTTTTTGTTTTTTTTGTTTTTTGTTTTTGGTTTTGTTTTTTTGTTTAGTGGTCCATATCTGCAAAATGATGATTCGACAATTCAGAATTTCTGTTGTTTCAACAGGAATAATCATGCAAGCAAGTGATTAAAAGTTGTGAAAAGCTCGTTTTCGGTTTAAAAAGTTCATAAATGACATAAATGACCAATGACAGCTGTATAGAAACACATCACAAAAAATAAATACCCCTTTTACGTGGCAATAACTTAAAATCATCACCCTTGTTAGTTTTGTAAATTATGATACCTCATTTATCTGGATAGCTCAAAATTTGTAGCCATGGTTACTCTTTGAATGAAAAAGATGCACTATAAGCTACTCAAGTCAGTGTACCATTAGATTCTCTATAAGACTAGTCAAGGATGCCATGCATCCAGCAACAAAAGCAACATTTCAATGGGTATAACTTTTGAATCTGCGTATTTTTCATTCAAAAGGTCACTTTGGCAACAGAGTTTGAGTTATTGGTATAAACGAGGCATCATCATTTGCAGAACAGAACTGTGTTTCTTTTTGCTATTTCAGTTTTAAAAGTTTCTGTATAAATTTGAGTTGCTATAGTATCTCGTAATGAGGGTGATTAATTTAGGTGTTGTGTATTATATTAACTGGAGATTCTCTATAACCATGATAACAATGCTGCGAGGGCTCTTCCATGTGTTGCCATTAGGGCTTTTGTCGAGTAGAATTTACATTGTCGACAATCGTCAAATCTCAAGATCAGATGTCGACAAGTTGTCGACAAAGTAATATATCAATAAAGTCCAAATATTAAGTTCAGAGACCATGTTTAATATGCGTCGTTTATTTAACCTCAAAATATTACCATATGCCCCATATAACCTCATATAGGCCCTACGCATCATATTGGAATATAAAATGGAAATCTGTGCACTTACGAATGAAATAGAAGACTGGTTCAGTTATTTCACGGTGAATAATGGCGATGGTGAGCATATCGTAAGCTTTTCTCTATTTTTTAACGATTAGTTTTTGTCGACAATTGGTCATGCTTGTCGACAATCAGGAAAATTGTTTTGTCGACAACAGCCCTAGTTGCAATACACCCTACTGAAGGCAAAAACAGTTTTGTTCATTTCAATATTTCAAACGCACATGGTAAGCTTAAATTTTCAATTAAAATTTCACAATTTTCTATGCAGGTAGGCCTATATATAACAAACTGATAATAGACAGATAGGAACCAGTGGAAGTTGTCAGTAACACTTTTAGGAACACTCTTATATAACTCGTGTCTCATAACCCGGTCTATTACCGGCGTGTTATCAAATTTAATAGCTTTGTATCTATATACCGTATCTTCCACCTTATCTCTAAATGTAAGAGTGAATTTCCACTCTTTCAAGAAGTTGAACGAAGGACAACCCATTTTTGAGTGGAAAACACTCTAAAATGAAAGAAAGTAGGCCTACATTTTCTTTAGGTAGTATTCCCCGTAATATTCACTCTTTTTGAGAGTATACAGGCTAGTTTTTTCAATCCTTTTGGAGTGAAATTTTTCCACTCAAAAAGGGGTTGTCCTCCATTTCACTCTCTCACTCTTTCCACTCGGTGTAGGGGCCTACAAACAGTAAAATCAGAATCAAAACATGCATGCAAGGTCTTCGAACAACTGCAAAATAAACCAGATGATTGCATATTAGGTCATGATGGTGCTTCATTATTACTCATCATACACATGAGTGCAATACTTACAGTGTATTTTAATTCTCTGCATGCTAGCCATGCGCTTCAACGAAAAAGTTTTGAAATATTTTCTCAAAATATCAAGAGCTATCTTAAGAACTACTGAACCAATACTAGGCTTGTTTGTACTCATTTAATGCATTTTTCATGCTGATTCCAAATATGGTCATGAAAATTTACATTTCTGAAATTTTGAATTAAAAAAATTGAAACTTGTCGTCTGCAGTCAACACCCGCGTGAAGAGAGTTAACATGGTTTATAATGCAACGTAAATAATTTTTCTTAATTACGCATGACATTGGACAACATTGTGATGTTTTATCATCATAAAGTCCCTTTACAAAGACACAGCTCCTAGATTGTACACAACCCCTAAATATAATTTTTTACTTTGAAAGATTAACATGATTTCGAATATGTCTTCAATGATCCTGAGTCCCTTTACAAAGACACAGCTCCTAGATTGTACACAACCCCTAAAAATATTTTTTTACTTTGAAAGATTAACATGATTTCGAATACTAGTATGTCTTCAATGATCCTGAGGTGACGCGTGTCTTATAAATAGGCCCCATGCCTACCATCACAGACCCTAGAAAAAAGGTCTGTGCTACCATGCATTACTTGAAATGTATGAAGGAAGTGTAATTTCGAACACATTTTCCGGTAGGCTTTGAGTAGAGGTAAATTTTAGGTGACTATTGGGGTAGGCCTACCGAGTGGGAGTAGGATATATTTCAAGAATTTAAAGTAATGTGAATTAATTTCGTGCAATTTTCCGTTTTTTACTGAAAATGCAGCTCTCGCGCTAAAAAAATTCTAATACCCAACGTCTTTTCAGTTTGAACGTTTTAAATACTAGGCCTATATGTAGGCCTACACTCTTTGAAAAATGGTTCTTGGCTGTCCTGTCCTGTCACGTAGAACCCTTAAAGGCCGCTCCATATCTGGAAAACACATCATATAGTTGGGAGCTGTGTAAAGTTTGGATGGTAGCCCTATAGAGGTGAACATTGACTTGATTACATTTTAAGCCTACTTAATTGGGTTGCCCTTGTAAGTTTGCCTGGTCAACTGGATGGGCCTTTAAGAGAAAAGGGTTTTTGAAAATTTAAAGAACCTCAAAATGGTACTTTCTGGCTTTTTTTTCAGAACCTTTTTTTCTTTGTAGAACCATTTTAGGTTCCACATACAGGGCAGCTCAAGAACCATTTAGGTTTTACTTAGAACCGTTTTCACCAAGTGTGTATAATAAATACTGTTTTAGATTGAGGTCCACTAAAACCTATTAAATATCCTGCATGCATTCCTTGCGTGTAAAGGTATAGGCATATATGCCTACATGTACTTTAAATAATTCCAATGAACTTTTATGTGCTTCCAAACTTTAGATACCAGCAGTTATTAGCAGACATGGTAATATTTGTTGACGTATGAGTATCTTTCAAGAATGTCTTTTATGAAAGTCTTTTAAGAATGGCTTCTTTTAAGACGTTAAAACGTCTCAAAAGAAGAATTCTATGAGTCAACTTGCAAATAAATCTTAAACAAATGGACGCGCAAAAAATGTGTGTGCAATTGACAAACTTTATGCATTCATCCATTAGGCCAAAGAAAATAACTTGAGTTCCCGCTCGCATTTGATTTATGCTAGCTGCGCGTTTGCTCGAGTAAAATTACAGAAGTTAAATTTTTTTGTATTTTTGAAGATGTTTGAAAGACACGGACATGACGAGTACGTAAAGATACAAAAGTGCGTACAAGTATTCCCTAGTACAACTTGAATGATTACTCACCTTGATCTTGTCCATGTGCTGCAATTATCGCACTAAGACAAACCAAAACACTTATTACTCTATGCCGACCACAAATATATCCTCGTAAACCCATGGTTATAATTCCACAATTTTCGGCCTACCAATAGTAGCACCTCATAAAACGATTCATAGGTTAATTCCTCATGATCAGAAATGTTTTTTGTCAAGTTTCACTGATATAATCACAGTTTAGGCACAAATTTTCAGTATATCTTCCGATGGTTTCAATCTGGCCTGTGGTGCAGTAGTATAGACAAGTTAGATCAGTAACGTCTTCAGGAAGTTAAGTAAAAATCTGTGTGTGGGTTCATAATCACTAACACTTTGCAAAAAGTTTGTTTCCGATATCTCCACTCGAGTCAGTTCCGCGCCTATCAACTCTGTGGCTATGTATATTCCATGTTTAATTCAAAATCACCGTCTATATATGATTCATCTATCTTAAGACATAATCGAACCCTAAGGCATGTCTGGAGATTTTTAAAGTTTAAAACACTTTTGTTCAGACTGTAAGCAATTCGCTTCGTTGACGATCTTTCCCTTTCAATTTCTTGCTGCTCGTGCGTGTGTTGAAGATATTGAAGTTTAAAAAACTTTTTGTCATGTGGTACAAAACTAACTTTAGCGTAGCAGTGTTTCTGGAAGTATTTTTTATAAATTGAATTTTATACTCATTTGATAAAATGCATTATTCTAATTCCTGGAACGCAGCGTTTATATTTGGAAGATTTATTTAAGGATGAAATTTGATTTAGTGTTTAAATTTAATTTTGACTTTCGACTAATAGTCGTTTAATATACACTACAGTATCCAGGATATGTATGTTTGAAATAAATATATAAAAATAATTGTTGCATTCATTATCATTCTAAAAAAAGAAATAAACACTTTCACAACTTTGTGACCTTCCCTTAACCCCAAGTTACATTGGAGTACTTCATAAACTAGGCCTATACTAACCAAATTGTTCTGTAATAGGCCTACAATCATTTATTAAACTCGATTTCATTCATTTCATTTTTACTTAGCTTTGCAAAACTTTTTCATTCATATCATTCTTTGAAAAAATTTTTAAAGGGATGGTTTTACACTTTCATAGCTTTGTGAACTTTCTGCCTACTTTAAACACCCATCTACCTTACCCTGGTTTTTGTATGCTTTTTTGAAAAATAATTAAATTAAATAAATTAAATAAATAATAAATAATAAATAAATAAATAAATAAATAAATAAATAAATAAATAAATAAATAAATAAATAAATAAATAAATAAATAAATAAATAAATAAATAAATAAATAAATAAATAAATAAATAAATAAATAAATTAATTAATTAATTAAAAAATAAAAATTTTGACAATGTCTTCAAAATATCATGAAGGAGTTATAATATCGAAACTCGTCTATATAAATTTCACCGCATGGGGAGATTTTTTTTTCACATGAGTATACTTAAGCCCTAACTAATCTACAACAGGAAACTGCCGGTGTTTCAAGGCAGCTTAATATAGCCCACCCTTTGGGAGCATTGGAGAGTAAGGGGTAGGGGGAAGGGAAACCGTGTGGCAATCCAAGGGTCAAATATATTACTTCCGTATTTCCTCATCATTGCTCTCAAAAGTAGAACAAAATAAAGTTAGTTTTAGAGTGCCTATGAAAATTTTTTGACAGACTCTGTTTTTGTTTTTTTATATTATGAAGATTATATCTTGTAAAGATTATGTGTCACAGGCTACCGTGGTACGCTCAGCATATTTGTGGAATCCACATTTCACTTTCAAAAAACGTCTATTTGTCTTCAATTTGTAAGTTATTTTTTTGGTTATTTTTTTGGAGAAAAAAACTTGTTATGAATTGATATGTTAAAAAATAAACTGAACTATATACCCAATTCACTGTCTCTACTTATTGGGTGGTTTTTAATACTACGATGGGTTGAAAAATGAAACTTAAGGATTTTATCACATGTCTGCATTCAAGATTATCCACGTTTGTCTTCAATGTCTTTTATTAGTCTGTTTTATCACATCATTTTACTTTTTCTTTTCTTTTTGTATAATGCATGACAGAACGAAAGAAGGAAAGAACGAAAGAAAGAAAAGAAAGAAAGAAAGAAAGAAAGAAAGAAAGAAAGAAAGAAAGAAAGAAAGAAAGAAAGAAAGAAAGAAAGAAAGAAAGAAAGAAAGAAAGAAAGAAAGAAAACATACTAATATCCCAAATAATATATCATAACAGCCATAATCATCAGTAGTTCTTGCTTCTATGTTATTTATTATCATGACACAATGTCCAAAGTGGTATAAAAATAGAGTAACCTCTTTAAATACATTTTGTTAAAAACCTCACAATCACATTTACAAAACTTATTTTGTCTAAAAATGTTAGTTACTGTTGCTAAATAAAAAAAATATTTACAGTATTTAAAATAAAATATATAAAATTCTACCAAAACACTGATTGGTAGCTATTTTATACTGTTATCATTATTTTGTTACTTTGGTACTTAGCAAACATAACTTTTTACAGAAAACGTTTTATTGTCGAGGTGTATGTAAAGGTATAAAACGTTTTACTAACATTCAACTTGATACAAACCATTCTAACATAAATGTTATTAATAGATTACAAAACATTTTCCAAAAATGTTTGCCAACAAAATATTTTAACAATAATAATAAATGCTGCTGAAATGCATTTTTATATAAAACGTTTTAAAATGTTTTCATGACCTCTATATAACCCCTCATTTAAATGTTATTAAAACATTTTACCAAAACAAAAATGTGTTTATAACATGTTTATGACATTTTAAAAACATTTTTGTGTTTAATGAGTATGCCATAGGAGTTATCCAATATCTCTCATTATCTTCAAGAGCCTTTTAGTGATTTAGCAGTCAAGTTTAATAGCTCAATCGATTAGGCGTTTGACTATGGTGCGAGAGGTTGCGGGTTCAAACCCTGACAGTGGTTAGTATGCTCTTGTGTAAAATTAAGTTAGCTTGAAATTCCCCCAGATAAGGAACTTAATGCTAATTGTATCGTTGTATTACAAAACTCTGGGAGCTGACCCTGGCTGCGAAGATCCATTGTGGAATGTCTACAGTCTGTCCACATAGAAGTACAAAGTAAACAGACCTCGGAAACTGGAGGTATGAGAATAATGCTGCACGATTTGTACTTGCCGAACGCATTACGTGTCATGTTTATTAACACGCAGTGCACATGATGCAAAGCATCGACTCCCGATGCCACATATTTGGTTTGTACTTCTATGTGGACAGACTGTAGGGTGTGTGCTTCTTAGCTGCAAGTCCCAGTGTTGTTGTTTAATTTTTTATGAACTGAAACTGGGCCACAGTTGTCAGCATCAACCTGTAGTGTGCTGAGGCTTATGAATCAACGTCTTTTGAATATTCCAATAGAGGGCGACATTACAGATTCCGTAATGATACGATGTACCCATGACTGAAAGATTGACAAGATAATATTAATAAAGTTAGCTTTAATCAAATTATTTTGTCCATTTCTGACACCCCTTCAATTATGCAATCTACAATTTGCCACATGACAAACCCAGATCAGTATCATAACAGTTTGGTTTTAAATTCACTACTTACACGGTCATCAAGTTTGAGGGTAGAGCCTCACAATGGCAATGCACATGAATGGGAATGGAACCACTCACCTGGGCATCTCACATTACACAGGCATGAGAGTGGCTTTGCTTGAAAAAGCTGATGTAGAACAAAAAAAGCTGAAAAACAGTGTGAATTGTCAAAAAAAGACCCACAGTTGGGCTGAAAATATAAATAAAAATATGTAAATTTGAATAATCAAAAAAGCTGAATTCAGCTATCAGCTGAAAAATCATCATGCTTGATTACATTGTGTGAAGTTTGGTGATTCTTCCTTTCATGTCTGTTTCCAGTTCGAGTCTCTACCCAATATGGTGGAACCATGCAAGGAGTGAATAAGGAATAGCTCAAAGGTCACACTTACAAAACCCCATGGTTTATATGGACCTCATGTTTCTCACATATTCTTGAGGGCTGAGCGTTGTACCCGTTGTCTGACAAATCATGCACAGTTTGAGTACCATATCACAACCAGGGTTGCCAAACCAACAATTTGGTAACTCAATTGGGTGACTTTTGAAGGTTTTCCCAGCAACTTTTTACAATTTCCTGTCCCACAGAAACCAATGGTTAGAAAAACATTGGGGGGACTTTTCAACATTGGCTCCTATGACATCCGGTAGTTTCTGCCCCATAGAAATCAATGGTTAAGAGAAAATTGGACAACTTTTCTATTACCGTATATGACCCACGATTCGGACTAAATTTTTAGGCAACCCTGATCACAACTGCTTTCTGGAAAACAGGGTGAGAATAGCAATTGTCTCATGCACTTCACGGAATGATTGACTCTCATTTAATGAAAGCATGTTTGCCTTTGAACATTTTCTTATTCATTTATGGTTTTCGTTAAATTTCTTCCTGTCACCATGGCATACTTAGCTCTTTCTATCCCTTTACTCAAGAACCGAAAAGTTTATAGGTAACAAAAACATGGTCCAACCACGTTACATTAGTCAATTAGTGGTCCAAAAGCTGGCTAAGATATGCTGTCTAGTCAGTGTTGTTATGGTGACTCCACACTCTCTTCCAAAGCTATATGACAAAAAAGAGTGAAAAAAACACATAAAATTAAACAGAGTTTAATAAATGTTTCAATAAAAACTTCCTCTTATTATGCATATGAAGAGTTCAGACCCGGGTTCAGATGCAAAAGTTTTTGTGACCCGCAGCACAAATGAGCCGTAAATTCCTAAATTGTATTCTGAGTTACGGTACAAAATGTGTACGAAGGTCATATTCATCGGTAACTTAAGCTGGCCCGACATCCGTCTCATTTCAATAGTCAAAATTAATCAATAATCCTATTGTTGAAGTGGATAATAAGCTTCTACCTCAGATGGCTATAGAACTTTTAATAGCTCTGGTCTTTGTTTGCTTATATTGCTAAATCCTGTTCAAGTGGTGGGTTACCAGGCATTGTATTTTGTACAGGTATGCATAACCAACAATTAACAATGAGAGAACTTTCTTAAACCTCGTTGACTTGGGGATGATTTGAAATGACTGCCAATTATGACTGTTTGATATTTATTGCCAACAATGTGGAAAGAGAGACACATGTAAAAACGTAAAAGCTATAATTTTGTTGAAGGATCAAAGTTTAACAAACCATATCCCTGCTTCTGGATATCGTTTGCAGTCAACTGCTATACAATTTTGAAGTTTATGATGTTTATTTTTTAATCACGAAATAAAACAAAATTGTTCGAGGGAGGAATTTACGGCTCATTCGCCGTGGACGGTCACATATAAGCAAGTGAAGCTGATCAAATATTTTTAAAAATAACAAGCTGTATTTCTGATAACATCTGAGATTTAATAATACACCACCATTTCATACATTTTATTATAACAATGGAAATATTAGTCAAAGGCATAGGGGATACCCATTTAATACTATAATATGTACACAGCATGCAGGTCTGTGTTATAACACAGCAAAAGAACAGACCTGTGTTACGTTAAATGGAATGGCTTGCATCGGCAACATTAGGCGCTGGTAATAAATAGCAATTTTCTTTGTTTTCCCCTATCTGTTTGGGCCAAAATTGACATATCTGATACTAATTAAAATTTATATTTTGTTGGAAAACAATATAATCATATTTCTTATGGAAATGTTGCAATAAGGCAAGCATGAGTAGATCTCTACAATTTCTTTTTCTTTACACTAGCTGGCCATAAAATGAGTTTGTTTTCTGTAAGCCACATGAATTGCTATATCAAAATTAAATGGTGTAAAATAAAAAACAAAACAAAACCAAGAACAAATTATAAATGTACACTAAATACAATACCATACTTACGTTTTGTTGCTATGAGTGTGTTACCATGACTGCAAGACACCGATATCACATTAAATGGATTGTCACTAGGTATTGTAACACGTTGTGGTGTTCCTGTGTTTTCCTCTGGACGACCTAATCTACCGCGAGATCCTTTACCCCATGAATACATATTGCCATCTGTATGTAAAAAATATGCACAAAGTATATTAGTATTTTGAATCTAAGCAACAATTACTTACAACTTGTTATTGTATCATACATTTTAAGTGGACTCATTAACCCTAACCCTACACATGGTTTTTTTTTGCTATCGGAAGGGAAAGAAGAAACGAAAAAGGAAAGAAGGGGAAGAAAGAAGCCACGCACAAGATCACCGACATGTAGCTGCCCAGGTTTGGCTGCCACAGGCAGCAATTCCCTGGGTATTTATGACTTAGGCTGATTGCGTCATCAAGTCACTTGGAATGCATGCACGAAGAGTGGTTTTAATAGTGAGCTTTAGTGAGACCTAGTTGGGTTAGGGTTAAAGGTTGTTTGCTTCCTGTTATTAACCAGTGGCGTACCGTGGCCGCCCCAACCCCGGGGGGCTGAAGAAGAAACAATTTTGCAGCCCCTTCCTTAACAGCCCGAAAAGGTTGACCCAATTTTTTTCACGGTCGTTTGAAAAAGTGAAAAAAAAAAAAAAAAAAAAAAAAAAAAAAGGATTTCAGGAGCTAGCGCCTAAAAGCAACCTTTTTCAAATTTTTATGCTTTTTCAATTTTTGGCGCCTTTTTTATTTGCTAATTCGTTTTGCACCCCTCGTTTTTGCCGCCCCTGTTTTTGCCGCCTTCTTCTTCCGCCGCCTTCGCTTTTTGCCGCCTTACTTTGACCCCAGGGGCTGGCGCCCAAAGCCCCCCCAAAATACGCGCATGTTAACACTCATAATTGCTATTACTTTTCATTCATCAACAATTCAACACTTTTTCCCACAACTTCTTGGCAGCAATCAGTTACTCAGACAATTTGTGCCATTTGTCCAAAACCTTATTAGCTTTCAATAGAGTTGAAATGGCAGATTAATAAAACTTGGAGAAAAAACCTGAAACCTGAGACAAGTATACCAACAGAGATCGGAAGCATAGCCCGAGCCCATCCATTGCTGTGTGCAACGTCCGGTTAGGCATTGTTATTTAAATAACATCCATTTAATCTATTTAAAGTTGCTCATGACATAGTGTTTTATTTCCTTAATGAATTGCAATGGTTAAAAATCATGATGTAGGTCTCAATAATATGTAGTTTGAAGCACAAGTTTGTTACATTTTTGTCAAATTTCGATATTACAGCAATTTTTCTACATTTTAGCTACAAATTGTGTATTTTAACATCAAAATAATGATATGATATGAATGTGTCAGTTACACAGATCAGACAAATCTTTACTACGGATATTTATTGCAAGCCGTTTTCTTGCGTATTGAAGCACAAAATCAGCCAAATCAGGCTAAGCAGACGCGAGTTGGCACAATTCAGTTGTTCACAATAGTGCTTCCGATCTCTGATATTCTTGTCTCAGCTGGAAACCAACTGCATGGAAAGACATTCTAAAGACCTCAGTAGTGCAATTCAGGGATAAAACCACTACCGGTATGTTTACCTTTTTCCCCACCAATAAGATAAGGCTTAAAGGTAAACACGCAGAGTAGCTTGTAAAGGAAGGGGAGGGGGTTAAGGGGACAAATCCATGTTCACATGATATATTGCTAATGTCTCTTTTGAAGCGATTGGGCCAGACTTCTCAATATAATGTTGTTGCAGGGTATCGCTACGTCTCCTCAACAGGGAGTCTGATTACCTTCCTGGCACTGAATAAAGCTGGTACCATTTTACACCTAGGTGGGAAGAGGCAAAAAGGGGTAATTCGCTTATGTGCACAACATGTTGATGCTGTGAAGACTCAAACTAGATCCCAATGATTATGAGTTCAAATCGAAGACCGCTGCGCCACCATGCCGCCCGCTCAGTTGGGTACAGAATGTGCAAAAAGATACCGGAACAATTAAAAAAAAATTGAGAGCAGCAGTTTCAAATTTCTTGCCACCTACCTGCTGTAAGAGCGACTGTAAACATGTCACCACACGCTATATCAACAATTAGACTATTCTGTGGTACAGCTGGGAGACAGGCTATCCGTGGTAATTTATTCGCTGTTTGACATCCTAGTTGTCCAAACTGGTCGGATCCAAGAGTTAAACAGCGCCCATTTTCTAAAATAAGAGAATTAGTAAAATGTCAGTTAATGCCCTGCATGCTGGCCATAGCCTTCAACATAGAGAGTCCATGTTTTGAGATATTGTCTCACAATGTCACAAGCTAGCTTAAAGGAGTATTTCGTGATCCTAGCATCCTCTTTTTATGACATTTTCAGTAGATATGCACGAAAAAAGCTTATTCCCAAAATTTCAGTTGATTCCAATTTTGCGTTTTCGAGTTATGCATGATTATGTGTATTACACTGCTCCATAGACAATGCGTTGTAATTTCGTTCTGGTATCTTTGCTAAACGAATTAATCTGCAAGAAATTTTTTGTAATAAACATTATGTAGCCAGAGGTTTCCAGCGATATAAAAATCTCAAATTTTTTTGTGAAAAGTGGGGGGATGAGGCTGTGGACCACAAAATTCCCTTTAAGAACCACTGAACCAAAGCACCCACTATCGTAAGTGTAGTAGAATGCAATACCTGCCATTTGCAACATTTCAATAAATGTACTTACTTTTAACCAATAACACTAGAATAAATACCCAACTACATGTAAAGGTCATATCTTGGGGTTAGCTTAGTGGCCATCAGGAAAGTATACAGAACATCAACACTTTACAATGAGCATGATGAGGGAATTGTGCTGCAAACAACAGGTGTTTTACAAAAGGCAGCTATTACATTCTACTGCACTTACGATAGTGTTGCACTCTGCCGACGAAATATGGTCATAAAATTTTTTTAATCTGATACTTGTCGTCTGCAGTCAACACCCGCAGGGAGAGAATTAATAAATGATAAAAATGATGAATATAAACAGCAATAGACTCCACAAATACCTACCTGTAACTATGGCAGAATGAGATGTTCCTATGGCAACACTTTTGATTGACAACTGTGGGAGTGGCCAGGACCTAGCCTGTCTCAAACTCCATGAATGCTCAATTTGCTCTATGGTCGCATCAGACTGTGAGGTTAGGTCTAGACCTAATTTATTGCACCTGAAAATAAATGGGGAAATGGAAAATAGAGAATGTGACGCGGTCACTAAAAAGAATGTCTATGATATTGTCGGCAACTTCTGTATGGCATATAGCACTAAATCCCAATTGATAACAGTGGCGCATCATGGCCACTCCTACCCGGGGCTGAAGAAAATTCAATTTTGCCGCCTCTTCCTCAACAGCCCGAAAAGGTTGACCCAATTTTTTTTCGGTGGTTTGAAAAAGTGAAGAGAAAAAAAAAAAGAAAAAAAGGATTATAGGCGCTAAGCGCCCTAAAAGCAACACATTTTGATGTATAGTACCATTTTTTCAAAATTTTTTATACTTTTTCATATTTTTTCCACCCTTTATTCTTTACTAATTCTTTTTGCCCCCCCCCCTTCTTCATCCGCCGCCCTCTTTTTGCCACCCTTCTTCTTCCGCCCCTTCGCTTCCGCCTTCGTTTTGGCCGCCCCTGCTTTTTACCCGGAGGCTACCCCAAAGCCCCCAAAATATGCGCATGGATAACAGGGCAATTATGTCAAACTTGTCAAAGTAATTATTGTATCTCACAAGTAAATGAGACACATGGGGTTGTGGACTTAACACGGTTTGGAAATAAGCTCTTCAAATATTGCTTTGTACTTTCAAATTTCAAATTATAATACATTTTGATTTTAGTATTAGCGATGGAGAGATCCCCAATTCCCCACCAATGTGCACTTCGGAATTGGGAATCAATGTTAACGCAGACAACAACACATTACAAGCACCCTACACACACAACATCGTGCCCTTCATGCACACACACTTAACTAAAAACTTGCTCACTCCGCAATCATCTCCCATGTGCTTTGTAGAGAGTATTATTGATGCGGATCACAGAGAGCACATTGATGCACATTGGTACAGATCTCGTCTCCTTTGTAAAGTCACCCTATGTCTGCTATCGTACAAAGTACATACTGTGGTGTTTTCCAGTTTTAATCACAGTGAAATGCATTATGGGAATAAGCAAGTCATCAATAAATTTATATAGATTTAAAATAATGGTTAACAATTCTAAGTCAAAAATGTCAAATATTTGGAACTTTCAAAGAATTAAACACCAATGAAAGAAGAACCTGTGCAGGTAAAAAAAATAAATAAATGCAGTGATGTTTTAAAATTATAAAAAACAAGTGATTACCTATTGCTTCCACAGCATAACAGCTTGTGTTTACTTGTCAGTAGCAGTGAGCAGTCTAACCCACAGAATACAGAGCGGATTTTATGTCGGTCTGGTACTTGGACGGATTGAGGGGAAGCATATGGATCTTGACTGTTGAGTCCCAAACGACCTGTAAAAAAACCACATCATTTATAGGTTAATAATTGTGTATACTTGTTGCGAGAGATAGATGGAACATACATGTATTTTGGATATGGATTATGAACATATATGAGCACAATTCAGAAATGCGCATTGATAAGGATCTCTCCTCCCATGTAGATTCACTAATACTGAAATCAAATTTGGCAATATCATTTATTAGTTTGTGACTGACATGTACACTTGTTGAGAGAAATAGATGGAGCATATTTACTGGGATAATGAAAACATATGAGCACAATTATGATATCATTAATCACCCATTGGCGTAATGAAGTTGTAAAGTGGAGGGATGTTATTCGGGTCACCCACCTTTAAAAAGAATGTTTCAAACAAACAAACAAAGTAGCTTATACTGTAAACATGGTTCGTTTTGAACAATTCAAGTGCAAAATGATGTTGATCTACTCACATTTTCAGTGACGTTTAGTAGCTTATAGTTTGTTTGGCTTATAATTGGAAAACAAATGAGACCCAAAATGAGACCCAAAATACTGTGTATTGATATGAAATGGCATACATTTTACAAACAGTTGGGTGCAGCACTTACGCCAGTTGACAATCTATTACCATTATCTCCTCTACCCCAAGCAAATACTTCATGGTGACAGCCATTACATGGGCCTGTTCACAAGACACTTGTTACAACCCAATAATCAATATTATCTTGACAGAGTCAAAGTACCATTGACCTTTTCAGTAAATCCCATAAGCCTTTGCGAGTACACCTGTGAACTTGTCATTTGACAATGCGCAGTAACAATGTTCGATAAACAATGTGCGCATCGGCGCAGATCAGCGTGACATCAAATGAGGAGTTCTCAGGTGTACTCGCAAAGGCTTATGGGATTTACCGAAAATGTCAATTGCTTACCATTATCTCCTCTACCCCAAGTAAATACTTCATGTTCATTGGTGACAGCCATTACATGGGCCTGTTCACTGGACATCTGTAAGGTCTCATAACCCAGTATTGCGGCATTATCTCAAAAACACTATTACTTACCAGTGTTTACTAAGAGACCATATTGACTGCATAGTACCAAAAGTGGGTAAGCGCAATAGCTGCCCTGTGAATATTTGGTAATTTTACACATAGTATATTGCACTCATCTATACATGGCAACTACACATGGCAGCTATTGCGCTTAACCACTTCTGGCACTGAGCAGTCGATACATCATGTCGTGATTTTGACCCAGTGAAAATTAGACATAGAATTTGCAATTCTGTATAACAAATAGTCATTGGAAGAATTTTGGAGCCAAAGTTGGGCCAATTTGAGGAAAATGTTTCATTTGACACACCATTGTCCAGAGAGTAAACACTAGTAGCTTACCATTATCTCCTCTGCCCCATGCAAATACTTCATGTTCATTGGTGACAGCCATTACATGGGCCTGTCCACACGACACCTGGTCTACTTCATAACCCAGTAATGCCTCCACTATCTTGGCTTGCGAGACATCATGGTAGTTGCCATGTCCTAAGCATCCATGTGCACCGCTACCAAAGGTCATTAATATACCACGATCTGTAACATAGGAAATCAAGTTTGGCATTATAGAAAAAAAAAATTAATTTGTGTACATCGTGGAACATTCAACTACGCTTGTTACTCTGCGACTAATCATGCTAATACACGTGCGTACAACACTACTCTACGCGTCCATATATGCGAGGTTATCTGCGTACAACAGCTTACTATGCAAAGCCATGCAAAGAGTATGTTCCACGATGTACATGAATTAAATACGGTAATTTTTCTATAGTAAATGTAGATTTTATTACGTAACATCTAGAAATATCTCACAGGTCATACATAATGAAAAATTGTGGTTGATAACATTGACCCGCATGAAACATGTTATATCATAAGGGGGTACCAAATCTATTGCTCTATCAAGTAATGAATAATAGAGTCTACAAATACAAAGATATAGATCCTTCCTATAATTGGCACTTTCCTGTTGTTGATGGGGTAAACATGGATACCACATACTATAAAATAACAAAAGCAAGGATAAGGAGGGTATCACATGATTATAAAATAACGAAAGAGAGGGCAAAAAGCATGTGATATCCATGCTCACCCATCAACAGCAGGAAAATGTCAATAATAGGAATGGTCTATTGTGTACAAGGGAACATACCCAATGTAGTTGTATACATACCTGTAAGACAAGCAGTGAACATGTCCCCGCATGACACATGTCGTATTGTAACGGCTGACTGGCCTTCCAAATACCTTGGTACAAATGTAGGAATTTGTTGTTCTGTGGCACCAGGTAACATAGCATCATTACCAACACTGGGAGACTGAACGAAAATAAGTGCAAAATACAGGCATTTAATAAATTTGAGCAGAAAGGATCTATTTCAGATCTTCACATTCACAGCCAAATTCTTATTTCTGATGCCCACAGATGTATACTGGGCAGTTACTCTAGAGTACCCATGCAGGTACTCTAGAGTACACACATCAAAATCAGGAATATACATTGCCGCTCGAGGCGCTCAAACACTGGTACTGGACTGGTGCTGAACTGGTAGCTGGGCAGCAGTGTACCTGTATGTATCCAGCCACCTCAAGACAATGCAGTTGTGGATTGTTATAGGGCAATTTCACAAAAGGTCACTAGTTCAAATCTGCCTCCAGAAAACATGATGCATGGAACAAGTACAAACCAAAGGAGTCAATCAATATCACTTCAACTGGGGATTTCTTTTGTGCTTTACGCACATCATGTCTTCTAGGCAGATTTGAACTAATGACCCGGGTGGCACTTACATTACGTGATGGACACCATGATCATGTATGGACTCTCGAAACGAGTATTACTCAGCGCATGCAAAACATACCCTCATCAAGTATGTTACCATTTTTTAACACTAAGAAAGTAAAAATTCATGTTCAGGTTCTTGTTTAATATTAAGTAGTTTGATGTTTCTTAACGTTTTACCTTACGATTTGTTCTGATAGAAGCCAAACATTAAGCCTATTTCACCCTTTTTTATTTTGCCATTAAACTTTGGTACCCTAAGCAAGTATTTTGCTTGGAAAAGTATACCCTTTTTCCTGAATTTTGGTGTTTTTGACACCCTAAACAGGTACAGCGCTGTACCTTGAAATACAAGTGCCCCCCCCCCCGGCTAATGACCTTTCTTGAAATCGCCCTATACATTAGGGACATGCAGTCTGACAGGTAATGTGACCCTATAACCCCAGTACACTTACCTCCCAGATAATCAGCCTTCCATTTTTGGTAACACCAGCTTTCTGTGTCCTCCCTGTTGAAACCTGTGTGATCTGTGTATCACTGTGTGGTAGAGGTAATCTCACAGGTGATGTGACCCCATGACCCCAGCAATAAATAGATGACAAAGGTTGTACTTTTGCTAAACCAGTGCTGCCATCAAGTACTACACTTGCCATGGAACCTGTGTGAATAATAATATGATAGGTCAAGGATTATGAAACTTTGTGCTTTTTATTTACAGGTAATACAGCAGGTCAAACAGTTTTGTGCTATTTTTGTTACAATACCCACACACATTTGAATTTTACTGGCCATACAGTTGACTCTTTAAGTTTAACTGTGTGGAGCATTAACTTGCCCTATACCTCTAACAGCTGATGTAGGTTTTTTTTATAAGCAGGGTTGCCCCTGCTGACCCTACAAATGGTCCTGGTTCTAATAGAAAATTGCCCTAGGTTATTAAGGCCAAATCACCTTCAGAACAGCATGGTATTCATTTCTGCTCTGCATTTGCTGCAGGATGATATCAAATTGCTGCTGGTTCACAACAAAGACATATGGACCATAGGCAATTTTTTTAAAGGTGGTACCCCTGCTTCAGAAGATCTTATTTCAACCCCTGGTTTTTAATATCATTTGTAATCTATAATTGAAGACTGAATTAAAAATGGATAATTACCAAATTTCTGTAGCCATTTATATCACATCTGCTTACGGAACTGGCACTTGCAGTATAATTAGTGGAAGAAGGGCCCAACTCCAGCTCGTATTAAGACCGGTACCGTTGCCATGGGAACATCATATATAATTTCGAATGTATGTTGTACTGTATGTTCATGTACTTAAAGGGGCATTTCGTGATCCACACCCTCATCCCCCCACTTTTCCCATAAAAAGTTGAGATTTTTACACCACTGGATACCTCTGGCTACATAATGTTTATGTACCAAATATTTCTTGCAGATTAGTTCGTTTAGCAAAAATATCGCCAAATTTGAATTTCGTTCTGGTGCACCAGAACGAAATTACAACACATTGTCTATGGAGCAGTGTAATACACATAATCATGCATAACTCGCAAACGCAAAATCGGAATCAACTGAAATTTTGGAAATAAGCTTTTTTCGTGGATATCTACTGAAAAATGTCATAAAAAGAGGATGCTAGGATCACGAAATCCTCCTTTAAGCTCCCCTGAAGATGAAAAATTCTGTCTAAAAACTTTTTCAAATATTAAGTTTTTTCTTAATATCTGAAAAACAGTTTTGATGGAGTTGGGCCCTTCTTCCACAACAAACAACAACAACAAAAATGTATAAAGTGCCAATATACAAAAGTCAATTGTTCAAAGGTGCTGAAAGGCAGATTCAAAAAGGCTTGTTGGAACAGATGGCATTTTAGCAACTTTTTGAAAATGCCAACAGTCTGAGCATTCCTAATATGGGTGGGAAGTTTGTTCCACTCTTTTGGTCCAAAGCATGAAAAAGATCTGTCTGCGAATGACACACTATGGGTTCTGAGTTCAAGAAACTGAGAAGATGATGTTGATGACCGTAGTTGTCGATGAACCGGTTGTGGCTGAAGCAAATCAGAGATGTAACAAGGAGACAGTTTGTGGTGAGCTTTGTACACCAACAGGAGGACTTTGAAAATGATGCGTTGCTGTATGGGGAGCCAGTGGAGTGCAACAAGTTCATGAGTGATTGAGTCAAATTTTCTACGCTTAGCGATGATCTTGGCTGAAGTGCTTTGTACATTTTGGAGTCTGATGATGAGAGATTTGCCAATGCCTGTTAAGAGGCTGTTGCAATAGTCCAGTCTGCTGGTAACAAGGGTATGCACGACTAACTTAGCGGCTCCTGTTATAAGCATTTTGCAAGCCCTACTGATGTTGATAAGATGGTAATTATTCAATTATTATGTCAGTGATAAGATATCACTTTAATCTTATCACCTGCTATCTTTTTACAGTTTTCAGAGTCTTATCTTACCTCTATGTGATGCTCTTGAACTGTTTCCTCTGCTTCCTCCTTTGCCATCAGAAGTCTTCCTTAGTGATGGTCTTGGAAGTCTGAAAATATATCCAAAAAAATTATAACAGAACTTAAGGTTGCTGGGGTTTTGCAGCAAGGTTCCTGAATCACTTTAAGTAAACACAGTTGTCTATTTCTGACAAGTTGAAACACTACCAGTGCTGTGACACTTGTATTCAATCCCTGTATAAAAAGTTACTTCATGGCAGTTTGAATTGACAGTTGCTAGGCAGTTTAGTACACAAAGTAATGCTTAGCCTAAAATTTACGTAAGTGTGCACGACAACAATGTGCGTACCCCATATTTGATTGACAGTTGCTAGGTACACATAGCCTAGCAACTGATATAATAAACCATTTTTAACAATCAGGGACTTGCAGCTAAGAATTAGTGCACACCCTATTCAAAGCCCAATAAACCTTAGCAGCCAGGATCAGTTCCCCAAGTTCTTGTATGCTTAAACCGAGACAATTAAACAAATAGTTCCTTGCCCAAGGAATTTCAATGCAGCTATATTTTGACTTTAGTCAAGGACTCAAATTCATCAGGCCCTGCTACACTAGAATGAAAATTCAGCTGTGTTGGTATACTCCATTTGGTATAATCCATGACACAGCAGCATCTGTGTGTGATACACGCGTCACATGACCAAAGCCTGTGTATCTGTAAGGAGCAGTAACTTTGCGCACTTATACACTGCCTTTGATCACACATCTATCATATGCCGATGCTACTGTCTGCAGGAAGCCAAATGGACTTATTAAAAAATATAACATGATTTAGTATTTTAAACTTTTGATCTCAACACAATATTATATGAACCTAAAACTTGCTGTCACAGCTCTGACCTTGGGAGACTGACAACCCAAGTTAGGAATCAGTGACTTTGTGGACACTTGACCCCAAAACTTTTTGTTGTACACTAACTTGTACTTTGAGGTATGTCTAATCTTATATTGAGATCAAAAGTTCAAGACTCTGCTAAAGTCTACTTACTTTGTTGAGCACTTGACCCTTCCCATCTCCATGTAGACTTTAACCAAGGCCTTGATAACAATAGGCTCAGCAATGACTTGATTTACTGTTGGCCGTTTATCAGGATCCAGATGCAACATATTCAATAAAAGTTTCTTGAGATCCTCACTATACTGATCTGAGATCGGTGCAACAGCACCTCGCATGATCTTCATAACCAAGGCTGGCAAATTCTATGACAAAAATACATGAATGTTTATGAATTAAAATCAATTGAGGCAGAATCAAAGAGTACCGGTTCCGCTATATTTGCATGTTGCTCATGGAAGCAACTTAATTAAGGTCGTGCATCATGAATTGGGGTATAGGAAAAGGGTGGAGGCGTTACATTTTTTCATTTTATTCGGGACGTTTTGTCCCAGATCTCCAAGAATGGTACTGAACTAGTTTTGGTCTCATTTTGTTACTTATTTATCTTGCTCAAATTGTGGAGAGAAAGAACTTCACACTTTGTTTACTTCTTGAGATATTGCAATTCAAAGGATGTGAAGTCAGGGGTGGAGGATCCTACGGTTGAGGATCCTACGGTTGAGGCATGTGTTAAAGTATAGGGAATGTTGATTTTTAGCGCCTCACAAATATATTTTTTACTGTAACTTCATAAGTTCCATAACCCAGCAAGGTATTGAGATGGATTATGTACCATTGTTTTGGTATTTATGTCTAGTTTGAAATGTGACCAGTTTTACTCCAAGCTAAGTTGATTTTTTGCAAGTGTGCTGCATTATGTGTCATGGGTTCTAGGATTTTCCTATACGTCACTGTGTTAAGTATTCATTTATGGTCCGAAATGTTCTGAAGGTCATATTTTTTGAAGGAGTTACCCCACTGCTGTAAAAGTTAACATTTTTTGGATGGAAATTTTATGAGGAATTCAAATATGCCACCGGTTTTTGTGTGGGGCATGGAGGAAAAATCATAAAAATTATGTACAACTTTTGAACACCCTGTATCTCAGTAAGGCAACATAACTCATCATGTTACAAGTTTGCTTTTTTTGAAAGCCTACAATGTTATTAGCACATCTAAAAAGGTTTTAGTAGAACAGGTGTTTATGATAGTAAATAAGAGAGGAACAAAATAGTATACTTTTTGAACTAAAATTTAACTTTTCCACCCTATATATGACATTTGTGGCACCCTGTATATTGACCAATTGTTTGTATGTGTGTATTCCTGGTACTTTAAGCTTTATAGTGATATATAATTTTATAGGGTTTTGTTGAACAGTTTATGAATTACATCAGTTTAAGTACAAAAACATGTAAATTGTTCAATTTTTTAGTATGTAACACATTTGGCCCCCAATTCATGGCGCACAACCTTAATGTTTCTCTGGATTATTTCGCGATGCACCCGGCAAACTTTATTCCAAGTGTATGGTTGTTTGCACTCAGTGCGTTGTGCCAATACGTGTGCTAAGCGCTGGATAATGCGCAAGTTTAAAGTTTTCCCTCATCAATAGACTACAAAGGAATGTCATGGCGTAAGCTTCATGGCATAAGACATATTTCAAACTCTCAAGCAAAACACGGTTGCAACGAGTATGATAATGCATGTGGCAGAACAGCGTAACTCTACTTAAGTTTTATAGTTCTTTCCTATTGGATACCATTGCTATATTTATAAAATACTCTTATGATATGGCAGAGTCACTTGACTATTTGTTTGCTAACAAAATATTTTCTCAGTGCAGCATGTAACTAGAGAAAAGTCGTTTCGCTACATTAATTGATAAACATTGCAAAATTAGGTTGAGATACGTCAAGCTTCTTTCAAACGGTGTAAGACAGGGTGGGTATGTTGGTACACAAAGTGAAAGTTATTAGGGTTACCACTAAAGTGCCTGTTATGTGTCGTTAAGACCATAAGGCCTAACACCATTTGTTTTATAGGCCTTATTGTCTTTACAGCATGTATCCGACACTTTACTTGGAAACCTGCTTAAATTTTTTTTCAGTGAAATATGAGGGCATGATTTCATTATTCATTATTTTGGAAAATTTCATTATTGTCAAAACTTTCATTTATATGGCTATTACCTATATTGTTGATGAAAGACCATCTCAAAACAGGTATTACCCTAGTAAAAATTTGTCCGAAATACCGGCGTATCATGCGCAAGAAACTTGATTTTGCTTGCAAATGCTTGCATTCACATGCAAGTACTGTTTTTATATTGCATGTTTCTTGCAAGTTTCTTTTCAAATCAAATGCAAGTACAGTCAAGTGATTAAAAGTTAATGAGTGTTTGTATAAATAGTTTTGCTCCACCCACAAAACAGTGTTGTTCCGCCCACTTATTTGCAGTACATTGTAACTATTCTAAAAGGTTTGGGTCAAAACATCTAAGTGAAGTTGTTCCACCCACAAAACAGTGTTGTTCCACCCACTTATTTGCAGTAACTATTCTAAAAGGTTTTGGCCAAAACCTCTAAATTACATGTACTCACTAATTGATAATTGCCTATCCTGATCAGATTCACAACTTGAGTAATCTCCAGCACATTGTTACAATAAATCAAAATGTTCTGCAGCCTTGTATGTCAAATAGGAACTGTTATTTGGCAATAACCTTATATGGGGTGCTTGAGGATTTGTGGTCACGGCATTCACAACAGGATTTTCACCATAAGTCAAAGCCTACACATGGTATCTCTTGTTATGCTATAGGCCTATAGGACAGGGCTATGTGTGTACACACAGATTCAGATTGTTTTATTTTCACATAGATTCATAACTTCACCTACAAAAATATTTATATTAATTTCACAATGGTAGCATATATATAAATAATACAATTGATGCACAAATCACCATAATAATAGCAATGACAATGGTTACACTTGTTATTAGTTAGAATAACTGTTAGCAGTCTTATGCAAATAAAAGCCATTGACACTGCAGCTATAGGGAGAGGCAGTCACATAAAAATTCCAGGATAAAATTGACTTCATGCTCAACTATAGGGGAAAGTGGGGTAATGCCGGACTGTGGGGAATCCCGGACACATCGATTGCAGCTAAACGGAGAAGGGTGGCACTATTATACTACTTTAGGGTATTAGCTACCTCAAGGTGTACCTCACGTGTACTACTACTAGCGCTTTGGGTCTCGTCTTTCTTTGTGAAAAAACAGAAATTGTCATTTTTGACTTTTTATCTGAAAAGTGATTTATTAGCTGGGTGACAGTTAATGCGACAAGGGACACAGATGAAGTATGGATGAAAATTATGTTTGATACTTGATTGTTAGCTGGATGTATGAATTTTGGTATCTTAAAATGGATTAGTAGAACAAGCACTGAAAAATTAAATCGGGACCGTGAGGGGTAATCCCGGACACACATGCGTCTCTATACAGATGGGGTAATGCGGACACTTGTTATTTCAAAATATAGACAACAACAACAGCCCCCATAGTTGTATGCTTGAGGTAACAGAAGTACCTAATACATTCTAGGGGATTATCATCCTACTCCACTTTCCCTCTTAGCAACAATCATGTGTCCAGCATTACCCCGTGTCCGGCATTACCCCATAATTTTTTACCATTTTGTTTTTTAATTATAACTTATTAACCATAGATGTTAATTACTAGTTAGAACATTACTCCTACTTTGTATTGATATGATTTTTCCTGATGAACTTTATTTAATCTTGTACCTGTGTAGGCTTAACGAAAGGTGCCCGGGATTACCCCACTTTCCCCTACAATGTACTTGATTCCAGATAACCACAGGCTATTAAACTATTCAATTGAGGGACAGGTGAATAATAATTCACTCCATGGAAGCTTGTTTTTCAAAACCTTCATTTGCTCATATCTCTGGAACTAAACGTCCAATTTTGATTTGGTTTTCAGCAAAATGTAGCTTATTTGATTAAGATCACTGATATAGGAAGATAAAAATTGAATGTCACCAACTTAAGAATGATTTTGCTTTATCATATTAATGTGCCCCGATTAAAAAGCAGTCAATATATACCAAATGATATAGATTCTTCTCATCTGATTGGTTAAAAGATTTCTTGTTACAACTCAAGCTAGGAGGTTTGGGGATTGTTGACTTTAATGGCTTAGCCTAATTAACTTTGTTTGTATCAAACAAAATTATCAGCCAGCAAAACTTTTGTTTGTTTGACTATAGGAGTAGCCTACGTATAACACATTGGAATAACAAGCTCAGTTCATACTTTCCTGACTAGTAATTTTACACAATGTCCAGATAGAGTTGTGTATCTGAGGCAATTGGATAAGAAGAAGAGCGTAAACAAGCACTTCAATGGATCATTTGGAGCACTTTTAAGTTCCCTGGTTTGCATTGTCTCAAGATAGCATGTGGAAATGAAACTCATGGATCAATTGCTTTGCCATCTGCAGTAGATTATGCGTACTACAGTCTAGATAGATCCCTCTAAATTGCTTGAATTGAAAAACATGGATCAAATACTCGTGTCATCTGCATTAAAATTTTCATGTTAGTAAACATTCAAATGCGTAAGTGTAGGCCTATGCTTGCATTTGCTGAAAATTGTCAAGCGCCCCTTGCTAGAAACTGGCGTGTCATGCAAGTTTCTTGCATGTTATTCGCAGTGTGCTGGCATTTTCTCGCAAGCATTGTATTCTAATGCAAGTACATGTCGAAATAGTGTGTAGTCACTGAGCGGATACCTACTTCCCTGTCCAATATTCGAAAAGGAACATATGGATCACAGTCAAAGGCTTGCATGTGCTATCTTCAGTAGATAGCAATACCGGTATGATCATTATTTTGGTGATGTCATTACAACACAACCCATACAGGTGTCACTGCTGGTCATCTGTTGCATCTGCACGATCATTCTTACAGAATAAATCACAACAATATCATATCGAAAGCAGGATTTTAGAATTTTCACGGAGTTGCAGATTTCAGCATAACCTTTTCTCCTAAATTTAGGTATTGCCGGTATCACAAAACTGAAGATATCACAGGCTTGCTATAACTGGATATGGGACAAGAAGATATGTGCTAGATACAGGGTGTCCCAAAAAAAGAGGCCCCTCATTGCGCCCTCTTTTTCTCCTATTTTAGAAAAGTTGATCAAGTATATGTTGGTATGTAAAGAAGCCTTTACTCGTTAGCTTTAATAAACCGAAACAATTATTTCAATCGGCTCATAACTTTTGAAGATATAGGATAACGGACCCCCGGGGCAAAACGGACCCATAGGGGAAAATAGCCTTGGCAATACTGCCGTCTATGCAAATTATATTGAGGAACACAAGTATGGCCACGCAGATTTACAACAAAAATTTGATCACAAACAATCCACTGACATCCGAGCAAGATCGAGTCAAAAAATTTACAACCTGTCTGACGTAAGATATGTAGATGTTTAATGTGCTGAAATTTTACTTCATTAATATCGGATTCCCAAATAATTGTGTATTTTATAAACACTAAGGTACTAGCTTTGAGCTGTATGTACTGCATGGCCTATTTGCTACAATGTATTATGCATGCAACATATTCCTAAAATATTGGTATAGGGCAAAGCGAACTCTAGTGTAGGGCATAACGGAACAGGGTTCCGCTTTGCCCCGGCGCTTTTGCCCCACAGATGGGTTCCGCTTTGCCCCAATTGGACATGATACGTATTCACTCAAGGAAATGTAGGCGTTATCTAGGGGCCTACTCGAGCATGGTAAACACTTCGCTGAAACATAGGCAAGTTAAACTAGGCCTACAGATAGAATTAATGATTAAAAGTTAACTTACTCCACAGAGATGGGTAGGCCTACTTAATATTTCTTTCTAATCAAATATTGGTCATACATATTATACGCCTACTAGGTCTATAAGAAGTTAACCACTCACTCCACAGAGATGGTAGGCCCACTTAATATTGTAAGTGAATATAGGCCTATAACTAGGCCTAGGGTCTACCGGTGGAACTACTGATATAAGTTTACACCCATGGTTCCGTTTTGCCCCGATAGTGGGATTTATTTTTTTGAAAATATTTCTTCATTTTTATAAAAAATTGTAAGATTCAAGTTATATTGGTTAATGGTATATTAAAGGTAAATACAATCTTCAACTGAACATATAATTTTTACAGTCATATTACTTATGGTGACGCCACAGAGCATCCTCGGTTAAGTGTTCTGTTATGCCCCACCTTCCCTACCCTTTTAAAGAAATGTATCCGTTTTTCACTCTGTCCACAGAGTAGGTTTGGCAACTTCAAAGATTGAGAAGTGCATTATACCATGCATGAATATAAAACATTCCTCGATGATAACTTTTTTTTAGGGAATGGGCTTTACCGGTGGGCTTATGGGCTATGGATTTTGTTAAGTGTCATTAATTTGGGCGAAATTGATGTGGGATGTGACTTCTTTTGCTATACTTGCAATTACTTAAATGTTTTTCTCGGTTATTTTAGGCTTTTTGTTTTATTATGTTGTTTCTTGCTTTCTTTTTATTGACAACATGTCATTTTTCTTTTTTTTTTAAAAGGTAGCCCTGAAAAGGGCTGTTTAGTTTGTCTTTGGTTCTTTTGAAATGAGTTTACTGTGCTGCTCTGCCCTCTACCTGGTTGCCTCCTTGACGAATACATGTTTCAGGCCTAGTCCTCATTGCATCAATTGCGTTGCGTACCAACCTTGTGTGCCGGATACTCGCGAATATAGCAGTAATACGTTTGCAAAGATCTTGAATTTTACCACCAATGAAGAAATCAAGTGGTGTGAGGTCTGGTGATCTTGCAGGCCACTCCACAGCATGACCCATCCCAACCACTCTGTTTGCTATCCGTGGACAGAGTGAAAAACGGGTACTTGTCTTTAAAATGACATATCTTCAAAAGTTGTGAGCCGATTGAAATAATTGTTTTGGTTTATTAAAGCTAACAATTATAGGTTTCTTTACATACCAACATATATTTGATCAACTTTTCAGAAATAGGCGAAAATGGAGCGCAATGAGGGGCCTCTTTTTCTTGGGCCACCCTGTAGATCCCTGTAAATCGCTTGACTTGAAACCCATGGCTCAAATGCATGTGTCATCTGCAGTAAAATTTCATGTTTGTAAACAGATTTAAATGTGCAAGTGTTGGCCTATACTTGCATTTGCTGAAAATTGTCAAGTGCCCCTTGCCAGAAACTGGCATGTCATGCAAGTTTCTTGCATGTTACTTGCAGTGTGCTGGCATTTGCTCGCAAGCATTGGTATTCTAATGCAAGTACATGTCGAATAGTGTCTATAGTCACTGAGCGGATACCTACTTCCCTGTCCAATATTCGAAATGGGACAAAGGGATCACAGTCAAAGGCTTGCATGTGCTATCTTCAGTAGATAACAATACCGGAATGATCATTATTTTGGTGATGTCATTACAATACAACCCATACAGGTGTCACTGCTGGTCATCTTTTGCATCTGCACGATCATTCTTACAGAATAAATCACAACAATATCATATCGAAAGCAGGATTTTAGAGTTGCAGAATTTTCACGGAGTTGCAGATTTCAGCATAACCTTTTCTCCTAAATTCAGGTATTACCAATATCATAAAACTGAAGATATCACAGGCTTGCTATAACTGTTGTTTGATCAAAATGTCACAGGTCACCATTGAGTCAATGGTTAATAACCTTTGTTTTCTCCTATCTAGGCAACTTGACATTGTAGATAGTGCAAACTATTATTTATTTGAATCTCTTCTGGCAGATGAACAATTTGCTGCCATTTTCAAAAAAATCGGAGCATCTTTATTTTTTTACCCCTGTACAAATAGAATATTTACCTCTGACCGTTTAAGCCACTTAAAGAGAGAACCACAGGTCGGATTGAAAAAGCAAATATATTTTTGAAATCCATGAGCCAAAACGAATAATTTGGTATATTTTGAAGTGAAATGTGAGCACTTTTAATTTTAGCCCGGCAATTTTGGGGTCATTAATAAACTCAAAATGTTCATGATGCCAAAGTGGTATCAGTCGGATTCCTTGTCAGGGGATGCCAAAGAAACAAAATCAGCAAAAAAAATGGCATGTCTAATGTGTTCTTCTGAAATAGCGTAGAGGCAATAATAGAAAGCATAACTATGTGTTGGGGTGAGTGTATTATTATGTCACAAGTCTACATGTACTATCTTCAGTGGATAGTAGTGCCGGAGAGCATCCTCAGGGTCGGGATTACCTGCATCCACCCTATAGCTCGAGAGGATGTAAGTTTAGCTACAATTTGGCTATCTTCTGTAGAGGCAACGGATAGCCAAACCAGAGTTTACGCTGCAATACTATCTTCAGTAGATAGCAATACCAGAGTGTACAATGCTCTCTATTTTAATAGAGAGCTACTGGTGCTACTGCTGCTATACACACTTAAACGTGTGTATAGCAGCAGTAGACAGTAATACCTGAGTGTATGTTAGAATTACGTAGGCCTATTATCAGTAGAGAGTAATTATAACAGAGTGTCTGCTAATGTGTGTGCTATCGTCAGTATGATACAGATATGAATAATTAAATTCAGTATTCAGTGCTGGTAGACAATTCAACTATGCGTAGTCAATGATTGTCAAGTATCCCTTGCTAAATACTGTAAAACCACTTAATTTCGCGAGGTATTTAATTTCGCGAATTTCGCGAGGGCTTAAGATTCGCGAAATTAAATACTCGCGAATTTTATCACAGACAATTTGCACACTGGTTCCGAATTTGACAACCCAACTCCAGCAACTTCCATTACAGAATTCACCTCAAAGTTATTTTGTGACTGTGTGACATAATTATCATTAGTAGATTATTTATTTACCTTGAACCATCATCAAAATAGCCTCATATATCATTATAAAGATCATATAAATTCCACAAAGCATTGACCCTCCACATAAAGCTTGCTAGAAAATCGTGAAATTGGTATTGTTTATCCATTTGCTGCATAGAAAATAATGACCAGTTATCAATCAATCAATCAATTATGCCTGTCCTCGTTCAATCAGAACATTTTATTTTTGTTTTGAACCTTGTTTTCTCACGTTGTAACACTCTAAACAAAGCTCCAAAATATTATTTTCATTGTTTCTATGATTTAAAAAGATATTTTTAAATGTTTGGAAGTAATTTTAATAACAAATTATGAGACAGAAATGAAAGTTTGTGAAACAAAATGGCCGCCCCCATGATGGTCTATGATAATGGCGTGTGTTGTTTGGGCGAAAGTATTTCGTAATTTTATGATAGTTTGCATGTTATTTCCTACAAAACAATGGCCATATTTCATTTTAGAGATATCCCAACATTCAATTTAGGGAAGGTAAGGCGGAAATACCCAACAAAGTAAGGCTAATTTTCACTTAAGCTTCTGGCTAAATGCAGAGATAACAATTTGGAAACTTTGATGTAAAATACAAAATCTTGGATTCGCGAAATTAAGTACCCGCGAAAATGGCGAATGTCGGCGATTCGCGAAATAAAGTACCCGCGAAATTAAAGTGTTTTACAGTACTTGCGTCTTATGCAAGTTTCTTTACTGTTACCGGCAGCGTGCTTGCATGTGCTTGCAAAGTACTTGCAAGTAAGTGTGTTGTCATTTTTTTTGAAGGGGGTGGGTGTCATGAAAATACTGGAGGGGTCGCAGTATTTTTAAAACCAAAGAATAAGGGGGGGTATAGATTTTTTACACCAAAAATAGGGGGGTCATAAAATTATTGAGGGTCTTGTGAGAATTACCAGCAAAATTTTTCCAATAAGCTACTACGGTAATAAATATTTAGCACACTCAAAAATTTCATTTGCCTACCCAAGCGGACAAAGAAAAAGACTACTTTGCACTACCTCTGATGTCTCGCTCACGTGTTATTTGATCAAAATGTCACAGGTCACCATTGAGTCGATGGTTAATAACCTTTGTTTTCTCGTATCTCGGCAACTTGACATTGATTGTAGATAGAGCAAATTATTATTTATTTGAATCTCCTCTGGCAGATGAATAATTTCCTGCCATTTTCAAGAAAATCGGAGCATCTTTATTTTTTACCCCTGTACAAATAGAATAGTTACCTCTGACTTTTAAGCCACTTAACGTGAGAACCATAGGTCGGATTGAAAAAGCAAATATATTTTTGAAATCCGTAAGCCAAAACGAATAATTTGGTATATTTTGAAGCGAAATTTGAACAATTTTAATTTGAGCCCCCCCCCCAGCAATTTTGGGGTCATTTATCTCAAAATGCTCAATGATGCCAAAGTGGTATCAGCCAGATTCCTTGTCAGGGGGATGCCAAAGAAACGAAATCAGCAAAGAAGATGGCAAATGTACCATTTTTCAAGGTTACTGTATTGGTCTTCCGTCTATTGTTTATCATTTGGACTAACATGTCTAATGTGTTCTACTGAAATAACTTAGAGGCAATAATAGAAAGCATAACTATATGATGACTTGAGTGTGGTATTATGTCATAGGTCTACATGTACTATCTTCAGTGGATAGTAGTGCCAGAAAGCATCTTCAGGGGTCCGGGATTACCTGCATCCACCCTATAGCTCAAGGATGTAAGTTAAGCTACGATTTGGCTATCTTCTGTAGAGACAACGGATAACCAAACCAGAGTTTACGCTATAATGCTATCTTCAGTAGATAGCAAGACCAGAGTGTACAATGCTCTATAAAGTGTGTATAGCAGCAGTAGACAGTAATACCTGAGTGTATGTTAGAATTACGTAGGCCTATTATCAGTAGGCAGTAATTATAACAGGGTGTCTGCTCGTGTGTGTGCTAGCGTCAGTAGATAGCAAGACAGGTATGAATAATTAAGTTCAGTATTCAGTGCTGGTAGACAATTCAACTATCATGTATTATGTAGTCAATGATTGTCAAGTATCCCTTGCTAAATACTTCATGCGCCTTATGCAAGTTTCTTTACTGTTACTGGCAGCGTGCTTGCGTGTGCTTGCAAAGTACTTGCAAGTAAGTGTGTTGTCATTTTTTTTGAAGGGAGGTGGTTGTCATGAAAATACTGGAGGGGTCACAGTATTTTTTAAACAAAGAATAAGGGGGGTGTTATAGATTTTCTACACCAAAAAGAGTGGGGGTCATGAAATTATTTAGTTCACGTGTTATTTGATCAAAATGTCACAGGTCACCATTGAGTCCATGGTTAATAACCTTTGTTTTCTCGTATCTCGGCAACTTGACATTGATTGTAGATAGAGCAAATTATTATTTATTTGAATCTCCTCTGGCAGATGAATAATTTCCTGCCATTTTCAAGAAAATCGGAGCATCTTTATTTTTTTACCCCTGTACAAATAGAATAGTTACCTCTGACTTTTAAGCCACTTAACGTGAGAACCATAGGTCGGATTGAAAAAGCAAATATATTTTTGAAATCCGTAAGCCAAAACGAATAATTTGGTATATTTTGAAGCGAAATTTGAGCAATTTTAATTTGAGCCCCCCCCCCCCAGCAATTTTGGGGTCATTTATCTCAAAATGCTCAATGATGCCAAAGTGGTATCAGCCAGATTCCTTGTCAGGGGATGCCAAAGGAACGAAATCGGCGAAGAAAATGGCATATGTACCATTTTTCAAGGTTACTGTATTGGTCTATTGTTTATCATTTGGACTAACATGTCTAATGTGTTCTACTGAAATAACTTAGAGGCAATAATAGAAAGCATAACTATATGATGACTTGAGTGTGGTATTATGTCATAGGTCTACATGTACTATCTTCAGTGGATAGTAGTGCCAGAAAGCATCTTCAGGGGTCCGGGATTACCTGCATCCACCCTATAGCTCAAGGATGTAAGTTAAGCTACGATTTGGCTATCTTCTGTAGAGACAACGGATAACCAAACCAGAGTTTACGCTACAATGCTATCTTCAGTAGATAGCAAGACCAGAGTGTACAATGCTCTCTATAAAGTGTGTATAGCAGCAGTAGACAGTAATACCTGAGTGTATGTTAGAATTACGTAGGCCTATTATCAGTAGATAGTAATTATAACAGAGTGTCTGCTAATATGTGTGCTATCGTCAGTAGATAGCAATACAGATATGAATAATTAAATTCAGTATTCAGTGCTGGTAGACAATTCAACTATCATGTATTGCGTAGTCAATGATTGTCAAGTATCCCTTGCTAAATACTTGCGTCTTATGCAAGTTTCTTTACTGTTACTGGCAGCGTGCTTGCGTGTGCTTGCAAAGTACTTGCAAGTAAGTGTGTTGTCATTTTTTTTGAAGGGAGGTGGTTGTCATGAAAATACTGGAGGGGTCACAGTATTTTTTAAACAAAGAATAAGGGGGGTGTTATAGATTTTCTACACCAAAAAGAGTGGGGGTCATGAAATTATTTAGTTCACGTGTTATTTGATCAAAATGTCACAGGTCACCATTGAGTCCATGGTTAATAACCTTTGTTTTCTCGTATCTCGGCAACTTGACATTGATTGTAGATAGAGCAAATTATTATTTATTTTAATCTCCTCTGGCAGATGAATAATTTCCTGCCATTTTCAAGAAAATCGGAGCATCTTTATTTTTTTACCCCTGTACAAATAGAATAGTTACCTCTGACCTTTAAAGCCACTTAACGTGAGAACCATACGTTGGATTGAAAAAGCCAATATATTTTTGAAACCCGTAAGCCAAAACGAATAATTTGGTATATTTTTGAAGCGAAATTTGAGCAATTTTAATTTTAGCCCCCCCAGCAATTTTGGGGTCATTTATCTCAAAATGCTCAATGATGCCAAAGTGGTATCAGCCAGATTCCTTGTCAGGGGATGCCAAGGAAACAAAATCAGCATAGAAGATGGCAAATGTACCATTTATCAAGGTTACTGTATTGGTCTATTGTTTATCATTTGGACTAACATGTCTAATGTGTTCTACTGAAATAACGTAGAGGCAATAATAGAAAGCATAACTATGTGATGACTTGAGTGTGGTATTATGTCATAGGTCTACATGTACTATCTTCCATGGATAGTAGTGCCAGAAAGCATCCTTAGGGGTCCGGGATTACCTGCATCCACCCTATAGCTCAAGGATGTAAGTTAAGCTACGATTTGGCTATCTTCTGTAGAGGCAACGGATAGCCAAACCAGAGTTTACACTACAATGCTATCTTCAGTAGATAGCAATACCAGAGTGTACAATGCTCTCTATAAAGTGTGTATAGCAGCAGTAGACAGTAATACCTGAGTGTATGTTAGAATTACGTAGGCCTATTATCAGTAGATAGTAATTATAACAGAGTGTCTGCTAATGTGTGTGTATCGTCAGTAGATAGCAATACAGATATGAATAATTAAATTCAGTATTCAGTGCTGGTAGACAATTCAACTATCATGTATTGCGTAGTCAATGATTGTCAAGTATCCCTTGCTAAATACTTGCGTATTATGCAAGTTTCTTTACTTTTACCGGCAGCGTGCTTGCGTGTGCTTGCAAAGTACTTGCAAGTAAGTGTGTTGTCATTTTTTTTAAAGGGAGGTGGCTGTCATGAAAATACTGGAGGGGTCACAGTATTTTTTTAAACAAAGACTAAGGGGGTGTTATAGATTTTCTACACCAAAAAGAGTGGGGGTCATAAAATTATTTAGTTCACGTCTTATTTGATCAAAATGTCACAGGTCACCATTGAGTCCATGTTAATAACCTTTGTTTTCTCGTATCTCGGCAACTTGACATTGATTGTAGATAGAGCAAATTATTATTTATTTGAATCTCCTCTGGCAGATGAATAATTTCCTGCCATTTTCAAGAAAATCGAGCATCTTTATTTTTTACCCCTGTACAAATAGAAAAGTTACCTCTGACCTTTAAAGCCACTTAACGTGAGAACCATATGTTGGATTGAAAAAGCAAATATATTTTTGAAATCCGTAAGCCAAAACGAATAATTTGGTATATTTTGAAGCGAAATTTGAGCAATTTTAATTTGAGCCCCCCCCCCCAGCAATTTTGGGGTCATTTATCTCAAAATGCTCAATGATGCCAAAGTGGTATCAGCCAGATTCCTTGTCAGGGGGATGCCAAAGAAACGAAATCAGCAAAGAAGATGGCAAATGTACCATTTTTCAAGGTTACTGTATTGGCCTTCCGCTCTATTGTTTATCATTTGACTAACATGTCTAATGTGTTCTACTGAAATAACTTAGAGGCAATAATAGAAAGCATAACTATATGATGACTTGAGTGTGGTATTATGTCATAGGTCTACATGTACTATCTTCAGTGGATAGTAGTGCCAGAAAGCATCTTCAGGGGTCCGGGATTACCTGCATCCACCCTATAGCTCAAGGATGTAAGTTAAGCTACGATTTGGCTATCTTCTGTAGAGACAACGGATAACCAAACCAGAGTTTACGCTACAATGCTATCTTCAGTAGATAGCAAGACCAGAGTGTACAATGCTCTCTATAAAGTGTGTATAGCAGCAGTAGACAGTAATACCTGAGTGTATGTTAGAATTACGTGAGGCCTATTATCAGTAGATAGTAATTATAACAGAGTGTCTGCTAATATGTGTGCTATCGTCAGTAGATAGCAATACAGATATGAATAATTAAATTCAGTATTCAGTGCTGGTAGACAATTCAACTATCATGTATTATGTAGTCTAAATACTTGCGCCTTATGCAAGTTTCTTTACTGTTACTGGCAGCGTGCTTGCGTGTGCTTTCAAAAGTACTTGCAAGTAAGTGTGTTGTCATTTTTTTTGAAGGGAGGTGGTTGTCATGAAAATACTGGAGGGGTCACAGTATTTTTTAAACAAAGAATAAGGGGGGTGTTATAGATTTTCTACACCAAAAAGAGTGGGGGTCATGAAATTATTTAGTTCACGTGTTATTTGATCAAAATGTCACAGGTCACCATTGAGTCCATGGTTAATAACCTTTGTTTTCTCGTATCTCGGCAACTTGACATTGATTGTAGATAGAGCAAATTATTATTTATTTTAATCTCCTCTGGCAGATGAATAATTTCCTGCCATTTTCAAGAAAATCGGAGCATCTTTATTTTTTTACCCCTGTACAAATAGAATAGTTACCTCTGACCTTTAAAGCCACTTAACGTGAGAACCACAGGTTTGATTGAAAAAGCAAATATATTTTTGAAACCCGTAAGCCAAAACGAATAATTTGGTATATTTTGAAGCGAAATTTGAGCAATTTTAATTTTAGCCCCCCCCCCCAGCAATTTTGGGGTCATTTATCTCAAAATGCTCAATGATGCCAAAGTGGTATCAGCCAGATTCCTTGTCAGGGGATGCCAAGGAAACAAAATCAGCATAGAAGATGGCAAATGTACCATTTATCAAGGTTACTGTATTGGTCTATTGTTTATCATTTGGACTAACATGTCTAATGTGTTCTACTGAAATAGCGTATAGGCAATAATAGAATGCATAACTATGTGTTGACTTGAGTGTGGTATTATGTCATAGGTCTACATGTACTATCTTCCATGGATAGTAGTGCCAGAAAGCATCCTTAGGGGTCCGGGATTACCTGCATCCACCCTATAGCTCAAGGATGTAAGTTAAGCTACGATTTGGCTATCTTCTGTAGAGGCAACGGATAGCCAAACCAGAGTTTACACTACAATGCTATCTTCAGTAGATAGCAATACCAGAGTGTACAATGCTCTCTATAAAGTGTGTATAGCAGCAGTAGACAGTAATACCTGAGTGTATGTTAGAATTACGTAGGCCTATTATCAGTAGATAGTAATTATAACAGAGTGTCTGCTAATGTGTGTGCTATCGTCAGTAGATAGCAATACAGATATGAATAATTAAATTCAGTATTCAGTGCTGGTAGACAATTCAACTATCATGTATTGCGTAGTCAATGATTGTCAAGTATCCCTTGCTAAATACTTCATGATTATGCAAGTTTCTTTACTTTTACCGGCAGCGTGTGCTTGCAGTGCTTGCAAAAGTACTTGCAAGTAAGTGTGTTGTCATTTTTTTAAAGGAGGTGGCTGTCATGAAAATACTGGAGGGGTCACAGTATTTTTTAAACAAAGACTAAGGGGTGTTATAGATTTTCTACACCAAAAAGAGTGGGGTCATAAAATTATTTAGTTCACGTGTTATTTGATCAAAATGTCACAGGTCACCATTGAGTCCATGTTAATAACCTTTGTTTTCTCGTATCTCGCAACTTGACATTGATTGTAGATAGAGCAAATTATTATTTATTTGAATCTCCTCTGGCAGATGAATAATTTCCTGCCATTTTCAAGAAAATCGGAGCATCTTTATTTTTTTACCCCTGTACAAATAGAATAGTTACCTCTGACCTTTAAAGCCACTTAACGTGAGAACCATATGTTGGATTGAAAAAGCAAATATATTTTTGAAATCCGTAAGTCAAAACGAATAATTTGGTATATTTTGAAGCGAAATTTGAGGAATTTTAATTTTAGCCCCCCCCCCCCCCAGCAATTTTGGGGTCATTTATCTCAAAATGCTCAATGATGCCAAAGTGGTATCAGCCAGATTCCTTGTCGGGGGATGCCAAGGAAACGAAATCAGCAAAGAAGATGGCAAATGTACCATTTTTCAAGGTTACTGTATTGGTCTATTGTTTATCATTTGGACTAACATGTCTAATGTGTTCTACTGAAATAACGTAGAGGCAATAATAGAAAGCATAACTATGTGATGACTTGAGTGTGGTATTATGTCATAGGTCTACATGTACTATCTTCAGTGGATAGTAGTGCCAGAAAGCATCCTCAGGGGTCCGGGATTACCTGCATCCACCCTATAGCTCAAGGATGTAAGTTAAGCTACGATTTGGCTATCTTCTGTAGAGGCAATGGATAGCCAAACCAGAGTTTACGCTGCAATACTATCTTCAGTAGAAAGCAATACCAGAGTGTACAATGCTCTCTATTAAGTGTGTTTAGCAGCAGTAGACAGTAATACCTGAGTGTTATACCTATTATCAATAGATAGTAATTATAACAGAGTGTCTGCTAATGTGTGTGCTATCGTCAGTTATAGATAGCAATACAGATATGAATATTTAAATTCAGTATTCAGTGCTGGTAGACAATTCATCTATCATGTATTGCATAGTCAATGATTGTCAAGTATCCCTTGCTAAATACTTGCGTCTTATGCAAGTTTCTTTACTGTTACCGGCAGCATGCTTGCGTGTGCTTGCAAAGTACTTGCAAGTAAGTGTGTTGTCATTTTTTTCAAAGGGGGATGGGTGTCATGAAAATACTGGAGGGGTCACAGTATTTTGTTAAACAAAGAATAAGGGGGGGGTGGGTTATAGATTTTCTACACCAAAAATAGGGGGTCATAAAATTATTGAGGGTCTTGTGAGTATTACCAGCAAAATTTTTCCAATAAGCTACTATGGTAATAAATATATAGCACACTCAAAAATTTCATTTGCCTACCCAAGCATACAAAGAAAAAGACTACTTTGCACTACCTCTGATGTCTCGTTCACGTGTTATGTGTGTGCTATCGTCAGTAGATAGCAAATACAGATATGAATAATTAAATTCATTATTCAGTGCTGGTAGACAATTCAACTATCATGTATTGTGTAGTCAATGATTGTCAAGTATTCCTTGCTAAATACTTGCGTCTTATGCAAGTTTCTTTACTGTTACCGGCAGCGTGCTAGCGTGTGCTTGCAAAGTACTTGCAAGTAAGTGTTGTCATTTTTTAAGGGGGGGTGTCATGCAAATACTGGAGGGTCACAGTATTTTTTAAACAAAGAATAAGGGGGTGTTATAGATTTTCTACACCAAAAAGAGTGGGGGTCATAAAATTATTTAGTTCACATGTTATTTGATCAAAATGTCACAGGTCACCATTGAGTCCATGGTTAATAACCTTTGTTTTCTCGTATCTCGGCAACTTGACATTGATTGTAGATAGAGCAAATTATTATTTATTTTAATCTCCTCTGGCAGATGAATAATTTCCTGCCATTTTCAAGAAAATCGGAGCATCTTTATTTTTTTACCCCTGTACAAATAGAATAGTTACCTCTGACCTTTAAAGCCACTTAACGTGAGAACCATACGTTGGATTGAAAAAAGCAAATATATTTTTGAAACCCGTAAGCCAAAACGAATAATTTGGTATATTTTGAAGCGAAATTTGAGCAATTTTAATTTTAGCCCCCCCCCCCCCCAGCAATTTTGGGGTCATTTATCTCAAAATGCTCAATGATGCCAAAGTGGTATCAGCCAGATTCCTTGTCAGGGGATGCCAAGGAAACAAAATCAGCATAGAAGATGGCAAATGTACCATTTATCAAGGTTACTGTATTGGTCTATTGTTTATCATTTGGACTAACATGTCTAATGTGTTCTACTGAAATAACGTAGAGGCAATAATAGAAAGCATAACTATGTGATGACTTGAGTGTGGTATTATGTCATAGGTCTACATGTACTATCTTCCATGGATAGTAGTGCCAGAAAGCATCCTTAGGGGTCCGGGATTACCTGCATCCACCCTATAGCTCAAGGATGTAAGTTAAGCTACGATTTGGCTATCTTCTGTAGAGGCAACGGATAGCCAAACCAGAGTTTACACTACAATGCTATCTTCAGTAGATAGCAATACCAGAGTGTACAATGCTCTCTATAAAGTGTGTATAGCAGCAGTAGACAGTAATACCTGAGTGTATGTTAGAATTACGTAGGCCTATTATCAGTAGATAGTAATTATAACAGAGTGTCTGCTAATGTGTGTGCTATCGTCAGTAGATAGCAATACAGATATGAATAATTAAATTCAGTATTCAGTGCTGGTAGACAATTCAACTATCATGTATTGCGTAGTCAATGATTGTCAAGTATCCCTTGCTAAATACTTGCATGTATTATGCAAGTTTCTTTACTTTTACCGGCAGCGTGCTTGCGTGTGCTTGCAAAGTACTTGCAAGTAAGTGTGTTGTCATTTTTTTTAAAGGGAGGTGGCTGTCATGAAAATACTGGAGGGGTCACAGTATTTTTTTAAACAAAGACTAAGGGGGTGTTATAGATTTTCTACACCAAAAAGAGTGGGGGTCATAAAATTATTTAGTTCACGTGTTATTTGATCAAAATGTCACAGGTCACCATTGAGTCCATGTTAATAACCTTTGTTTTCTCGTATCTCGGCAACTTGACATTGATTGTAGATAGAGCAAATTATTATTTATTTGAATCTCCTCTGGCAGATGAATAATTTCCTGCCATTTTCAAGAAAATCGGAGCATCTTTATTTTTTTACCCCTGTACAAATAGAATAGTTACCTCTGACCTTTAAAGCCACTTAACGTGAGAACCATATGTTGGATTGAAAAAGCAAATATATTTTTGAAATCCGTAAGTCAAAACGAATAATTTGGTATATTTTGAAGCGAAATTTGAGGAATTTTAATTTTAGCCCCCCCCCCCCAGCAATTTTGGGGTCATTTATCTCAAAATGCTCAATGATGCCAAAGTGGTATCAGCCAGATTCCTTGTCGGGGGATGCCAAGGAAACGAAATCAGCAAAGAAGATGGCAAATGTACCATTTTTCAAGGTTACTGTATTGGTCTATTGTTTATCATTTGGACTAACATGTCTAATGTGTTCTACTGAAATAACGTAGAGGCAATAATAGAAAGCATAACTATGTGATGACTTGAGTGTGGTATTATGTCATAGGTCTACATGTACTATCTTCAGTGGATAGTAGTGCCAGAAAGCATCCTCAGGGGTCCGGGATTACCTGCATCCACCCTATAGCTCAAGGATGTAAGTTAAGCTACGATTTGGCTATCTTCTGTAGAGGCAATGGATAGCCAAACCAGAGTTTACGCTGCAATACTATCTTCAGTAGAAAGCAATACCAGAGTGTACAATGCTCTCTATTAAGTGTGTTTAGCAGCAGTAGACAGTAATACCTGAGTGTTATACCTATTATCAATAGATAGTAATTATAACAGAGTGTCTGCTAATGTGTGTGCTATCGTCAGTTATAGATAGCAATACAGATATGAATATTTAAATTCAGTATTCAGTGCTGGTAGACAATTCATCTATCATGTATTGCATAGTCAATGATTGTCAAGTATCCCTTGCTAAATACTTGTGTCTTATGCAAGTTTCTTTACTGTTACCGGCAGCATGCTTGCGTGTGCTTGCAAAGTACTTGCAAGTAAGTGTGTTGTCATTTTTTTCAAAGGGGATGGGTGTCATGAAAATACTGGAGGGGTCACAGTATTTTGTTAAACAAAGAATAAGGGGGGGGGGGTTATAGATTTTCTACACCAAAAATAGGGGGTCATAAAATTATTGAGGGTCTTGTGAGTATTACCAGCAAAATTTTTCCAATAAGCTACTATGGTAATAAATATATAGCACACTCAAAAATTTCATTTGCCTACCCAAGCATACGAAGAAAAAGACTACTTTGCACTACCTCTGATGTCTCGTTCACGTGTTATGTGTGTGCTATCGTCAGTAGATAGCAAATACAGATATGAATAATTAAATTCATTATTCAGTGCTGGTAGACAATTCAACTATCATGTATTGTGTAGTCAATGATTGTCAAGTATTCCTTGCTAAATACTTTGCGTCTTATGCAAGTTTCTTTACTGTTACCGGCAGCGTGCTAGCGTGTGCTTGCAAAGTACTTGCAAGTAAGTGTTGTCATTTTTTTAAGGGGGGGGGGGGGGGTTATGCAAATACTGGGGGGGTCACAGTATTTTTTTAAAAAAAGAATAAGGGGGGTGTTATAGATTTTCTACACCAAAAAAGAGTGGGGGTCATAAAATTATTTAGTTCACATGTTATTTGATCAAAATGTCACAGGTCACCATTGAGTCCATGGTTAATAACCTTTGTTTTCTCGTATCTCGCAACTTGACATTGATTGTAGATAGAGCAAACTATTATTTATTTGAATCTCCTCTGGCAGATGAATAATTTCCTGCCATTTTCCAGAAAATCGGAGCATCTTTATTTTTTTACCCCTGTACAAATAGAATAGTTACCTCTGACTTTTAAGCCACTTAACGTGAGAACCATAGGTCGGATTGAAAAAGCAAATATATTTTTGAAATCCGTAAGCCAAAACGAATAATTTGGTATATTTTGAAGCGAAATTTGAGCAATTTTAATTTGAGCCCCCCCCCCCCCCCCCAGCAATTTTGGAGTCATTTATCTCAAAATGCTCAATGATGCCAAAGTGGTATCAGCCGGATTCCTTGTCAGGGGATGCCAAAGAAATGAAATCAGCAAAGAAAATGGCATATGTACCATTTTCAAGGTTACTGTATAGGTCTATTGTTTATCATTCAACATGTCTAATGTGTTCTACTGAAATAGCGTAGAGGCATAATAGAAAGCATAACTATGTGTTGACTTGAGTGTGGTATTATGTCATAGGTCTACATGTACTATCTTCAGTGGATAGTAGTGCCAGAAAGCATCCTCAGGGGTCCGGGATTACCTGCATCCACCCTATAGCTCAAGGATGTAAGTTAAGCTACGATTTTGCTATCTTCTGTACAGACAACGGATAACCAAACCAGAGTTTACGCTACAATGCTATCTTCAGTAGATAGCAATACCAGAGTGTACAATGCTCTCTATTAAGTGTGTATAGCAGCAGTAGTACCTGAGTGTATGTTAGAGTGTTATACCTATTATTAATAGATAGTAATTATAACAGAGTGTCTGCTAATGTGTGTGCTATCGTCAGTAGATAGCAATACAGATATGAATATTTAAATTCAGTATTCAGTGCTGGTAGACAATTCAACTATCATGTATTGCGCAGTCGATGATTGTCAAGTATCCCTTGCTAAATACTTGCGTCTTATGCAAGTTTCTTTACTGTTACCGGCAGCGTGCTTGTGTGTGCTTGCTAAGTACTTGCAAGTAAGTCTGTTGTCATTTTTTTTAAGGGGGATGGGGTACAGGTGTCATGAAAATACTGGAGGGGTCACAGTATTTTGTTAAACAAAGAATAAGGGGGGTTATAGATTTTCTACACCAAAAATAGGGGGTCATAAAATTATTGAGGGTCTTGTGAGTATTACCAGCAAAATTTTTCCAATAAGCTACTACGGTAATAAATATGTAGCACACTCAAAAATTTCATTTGCCTACCCAAGCGGACAAAGAAAAAGACTACTTTGCACTACCTCTGATGTCTCGTTCACGTGTTATGTGTGTGCTATCGTCAGTAGATAGCAATACAGATACGAATAACTAAATTCAGTATTCAGTGCTGGTAGACAATTCAACTATCATGTATTGCATAGTCAATGATTGTCAAGTATCCCTTGCTAAATACTTGCGTCTTATGCAAGTTTCTTTACTGTTACCGCAGCGTGCTTATGCAAAGCTTGCAAAAGTACTTGCAAGTAAGTGTCTTGTCATTTTTTTTGAAGGGGAGGGTGTCATGAAAATACTGGAGGGGTCACAGTATTTTTTAAACAAAGAATAAGGGGGGGGGGTTATAGATTTTTTACACAAAAAATAGTGGGGTCATAAAATTATTGAGGGTCTTGTGAGTATTACCAGCAAAATTTTTCCAATAAGTTACTACAGTAACAAATATATAGCACACTCAAAATTTTTGTTTGCCTACCCAAGCGGACAAAGGAAAAGACTGCTTTGCACTACCTATGATGTCTTGTTCATGTGTTATTTGATCAAAATGTCACAGGTCACCATTGAGTCAATGGTTAATAACCTTTGCTTTCTCCTATCTCTGCAACTTGACATTGTATTATTTTTCTGAATCTCCTCTGGCAGATGAACAATTTGCTGCCATTTTCAAGAAAATCAGAGCAATTTGATTTTTTTACCCTTGTACAAATAGAATAGTTTCCTCTGACCTTATAAGCCACTTAACGTGAGAACCATAGGTCGCATTGAAAAAGCAAATACATTTTTAAATCCATGAGCCAAAACGAATAACTTGGTATATTTTAAAGTGAAATGTGAGCACTCTTAATTTTTCTGAATCTCCTCTGGCAGATGAACAATTTGCTGCCATTTTCAAAAAAAATGGAGCAACTTTTTTTTACCCTTGTACAAATGTGAGCACTTTTAAATGCTCAATAATTCCAAAGTGGTATCAGCTGGATTCCTTGTCATGGGATGCCAGAGAAACAAAATCAGAAAAAAATCGCATATGTACCCTTTTTCAAGGTTGGGCTATTCCAGATAAAACATAGAGGGCAAATAAAATTTATTCTAAAATGTCTGGAATTCCAAAGCATACTTGAGAAAAAAAAAACTGGATTTCCAACACCCTTTTGTGCATAAAAAATCTGGAATTCCATGGAGGGGTATAGAGGGTTTTTAAAAATACTAAAAAAAAGTTGGACTTTTTCAATTGACTAACCAAAAAAATCTGGAAATCCAGAGAGGGGTATAGAGGGTTTTTAAAAATACCCAAATAAAAAGTTGGAATTTTTCAATGACTAGCAAAAAAAAGTCTGGAATTTCATGGAGGGGTATAGAGGGTTTCTAAAATTACACCAATAAAAAGATGGAATTTTTAATTGACTACCAAAAAGTCTGGAATTCCATTGAGGGTTTCTAAAATTACAAATAAAAGTTGGAATTTTTCAGTTCACTTCCAAAAGAATCTGGAATTCCATGTTATGGTATATAGGCTAGAGTTATTTTATTTTCTTGGGTCTTTTCTGCTTCTATTTTGGAGATTGATAATAAAAGACATAGGCCTAATGTATTATTTTGGTACAATTTTAATTTTGTTCTTCTTTTTTGTCAAAAATTTTTACATAATATTGGTAACACTTCATCTGTCAAGGGGGTCTTCTGATCATTTTAACTAAGCGAAAATAAGTAAAAAGTAGGTAAAAAGTATTAAAAAAAAACCCGACTTAGCCACGTAACTGTGGAGCTCTGGGGATCCCAGTTTTATTATAAAAACTCTAATTTTACTTCAGGCTTAGTCTTTTACATGGTATTTCAGATAGCATTAGGTCAATGCAATCATGTAAAAAGTATAAATTTGAGCAAAATGTGCAGCAAATGATAGCTTTACTGTACCAGAAGATGGAGAAGTAACTCTTCTGCTGATCAAGCAGCACCAGTTAACCAGATCTAATCGATTGGGTGTGCATAGCCTGGTCTGAAGACTGCATGTATTATACACAAGTATGTCTAACTTTGTTTGCCAAAGTCATGGAACCTATGTGTTTGAAGAGCATAATTATCTTTATCCATGGTTAAACAAACAACCATGAACAAGATTTGGTTCAGTTACAATGTACTGCTCTGTGGTTAAAGTTTTGCAAGTTACCAATTTAATTCGATTTTGTTATACTTAGGTTTTTTTTTAATCTCCATGTGTTATTCAACTTTTTTTCTGTTCATTCAGCATGTGTATGTTAACAAATGAAAGTTCTGTAATTTTTTTTAATTCTTCAATGCTAAGTATTCTTTTGGACATCATCAAATTGTAAATTTGTGTTGAAATCGTTGCTAAATATTGAGTATGAAATGCCTCCTCAAATGCAAATCTTCAGAATAGGTCTAGAGGTTTTCCAAAGTCGCTAAAAACTTTGAAAAAAATAAGAAAAAATGGATTTAAAAAAAAATTTACCTTTGTATTGTGCATCATATCAGAATATGTCTAGTGGTTCTCCAAAGTCAACAAAAACTTTGACATTTTTTTTAAATGGATTTTTTTTTCTGAATTTTCAACTTTGTATTGTGCATCATATGTCCTATCAGTCACAAAGGCCTTGTTATAAAGCCAAAAATCGCTTCAATGAATGTTCGTTATATACAAAAGTATAGGAAACTACATTTTTAAAAGCACATTTTCTGTGTGAAGGAAGCATATTTTTCAAACTTATAATTACAGGTCCCAGAATGTTTTTTCACATTTTTTTCAAAGGTTGTAGTCATCAAATATGTGTTGAAATTGTTGCTAGATATGGCGTATAAATCCCTCCTCAAAGTGTATAAAAGGCTTCATTTTCACCTTATTATGTATTGTTGTTTTTCTATAAAAATGTGTCTTCTGTGAAGGTGCTTATAAGGGTTTTTACAGTGTAGAAACCCTCTAGCTTTGGGGGGCTTTGTCCTCTCAACCCCCACCAGTGCTTTGCCCCTGTACCCCCACTGTCAGGGGTGATACTACGGGCGCTTTGCGCTCTACGTTCGCCATGGACTCTGTTTTCTAGGTCTAGGTTTTCAATGTTGGCAGGTATGCTCATTTTGAGGTCTTATATTTTGTTGGTGGACACCTTAATAATATTAGTGTATGTTATAGTTAGCTTACTTTACTAGCTTAACTGACTACCCATTTGGTCTTAAATGGGCATATCGGGGGCACTCCCATATATTGACGGTCATGTGCTTATGAAAAGACCCCAGTATATTGGGCAAATCCTACACTCAATGACCCCGTTTTTTTCAGTAGCATACACTGAATGACCCCTTTCTTGAACAATTAGTCCTCAAAATTGAGATTTCGGCGTGCTTCATGCACATTATGAGCAAAATAAATGAGTTTTTTCTATTTTGTACTGTAAAATTGGGTAAAAAGCTATTTTTGATTGTCAATGATGTGAAATTTTGGGCGCTCCCATAGAAAATCACACCATTTTTGACATTGCCAACACTGAATGACCCCAGGTACAGGTACGTCACTTTCATATCTCGAAATGCAACGAATATATTGTAATATCCGGCATGTACCGGGGTACTTGCATTAGAACACCAATGCTTGCGAACAAATGCCAGCACACTGCGAGTAAAATGCAAATCAAGGGTATTGATTTTAGTATCAAGTTAGTAATTATTAGCCAGGCGATGTTGGTGTGTCCCAGGGACCATGTTCTCCAAACAGGGATTTTCCTTTTAACAAAGGAGCACCAGTGCAGTACAACACAATGCCGCGTATAGAATAGGCCTATATCGGCATATTCAAAATAACTGTCAATCATCAAAATAGTTAGATTGTGCCCTTTTTCATACATGATTAATATTACAATAAATATAGGTGTGGTGTTTGCTAGACATCAGTGATTTGCAAAGAAAAAAAAGACAATCAGGAGGTTATTTAATTCAATTAATTTAATGCAAGATTGATCATTAATGGCTAAGTTGAACTTCCCGCTTTCGGCTTGTGGCTAATCACGGCTTAAATATGCAATTGTATGAATTACGGACATATGTTAATAGTCCCTTTAATCAACATTCTATTACCCTCATGATCCATTATTCAAAATCGCGCACTGTGATTTGTTGAAACGCGTCACGTGACAGACCATTAATTAGCGATAAAGTGTCAAGGGCAACAAACTTTATGTTCTTCTATCATCACAGCGCACAGGGGTGTGTTATTGCATGTGCATACCTCACGGCCCTGCAAGGTGCTAACACTTCAAAGTGTTCATAGTTCTGGTCGCTAGGGTTCAAATCCCCGCACAGGCATGGAATCCTACGTAATATGTATCATGTTCGCTTCCATCTAGCGATCAATAACCTGAATAACCATTGTGTAATTCAATTCAATGGACAAGCTCATACACATGTGGTTCTTTGATGTCAATCGCATACAATATAACCCGTGATCAATAATGAACGTTGGTCAAAAGACGAGCTTACTGAAGTGAAAAAGTATGTACATGCAGATTCATCATTTATGCATATTGCCTTGAAAATCATAAAAAGCAACTGCTTGATCAACCCAAATGATTTTATTAGCGTTATTTCTAACCCAAATTTCAAAACCACAAAGTGTTTTACCTGACTTTTGACCCAGAAATGTATGAATTTGATGAGAAATTGTGATGAAAAATAATATTTTACAAGTCAGATTCAGAAAGAGAAAATCTCATTACACACGTTAATTACATCACAATCCAAACATAGATGGTTAAGTTCATGGAGAATGTTACAAACTGTTGTATGTTTTGCCATATTGTTTTTCTATAGGGAATAATGTTTACTCGTTAAAATCGGACATGAAAACCTATCAAAAACACAACAAAAACGCGCATCGCTATTTGTATGCATGAAACAAATTATAAGAATTGTACAGAAGTGACCTAACACTTATCAAGGCTGTATCTTGAGAACGCGCATGGCCTGGTGCTAGAATCTTGGCAAGGACACTCTGGTGAAATAAAAAAAAATATATGTGATTGATTTTGTGTGACTTTTGAGCGTTAAATGTTTCAAAATTTAAAAATGAACAAAATGCGAGTAACTATGATGTCATCAACATGACCATTATATTTATGATAAATAATTATTAAGCCCTAAAAAAGAAATGGTAAACAAATGGTTTGAATACATCGTATGCGACCTTATAGTAACTGTATCTAGAAATTTGTGCAAGTTACTTGTCAATTTTCGCCAGAAACGAGCTTTTTCCTATGGTTACTGCCCAGCTCATTAGCGCGATATGGGATATTCTTTACCTCGAGTTTACTGCCCTCTGTTGACGACAGGGCTTCAACTCTTATCAAGGCGATCTAAGAAGTGCAGGGCCGTGACCTGCTTATAGGAGAGAATGGAATGTTAGGTTGTGTTATTGGAATGTGCATACGCTTTGGCTACGCGTATGCGCTCCACCTTGAGGTAAACAACTTGAAATATTTGGGCAAAAAATTGATATTTTCTCTTTAAATCACACTATTTTGTGGTAATAGAATAAAAATAAAGGGTGTAGCATTATCCTTTACACGCAAATAATGTGTCCTCGGCAGTAAAACGTTAATAATGGGTTCGGCTGCGCCACCCATTATTTACGCTTTTACTGCATCGACACATTATTTTCGTAAAGGATCATGCATTACCCTTTATTTCTTAATTGATTTGACAATGACTGACAGTACACACGAGATACAGATTAATTATACAGCATAATTATAAATCATATCTGTCAATCATTTGCATATCATGATTAGGGTTTTACTTGTCAATCTTTTCAATTGTGCTTTGACACTAATCATATAAATGATCATGATAATTCTAAAGGCCCTTTTAAAAAGAAAAGAAAAAAAAAACAATCTTCCAAATCTGAGTATGTGTGAAATAGGTTTTGCAAAGGCCAGAAAGAACCATTTTGGGGTTCTTGCAATTTCTCATAACATACACACTATTTTCTTTAGCTGTCCTGTAATACCCTTTTCTGACTGAAATACAGAAATAGAAAGAATGTAATGATTCGCCAAATTTTTTTTAAAAGTTTACTCTATAGGCCTCAAGAAAGAAATAATCAAAGAAAGAAAGAACTTTATGATTATAACTTGTCAATCTTTTAAAAAGCAAACGTTGATAATAACCATTCTCATGATGATTACGTGTATTTTGCAAAGAAAAAAATCTTCCAAATCTGGGTGTGTAAAATACTCAGATTTGGAAGATAACTGTGCATTAGCGCATGTGCCGTGGTGAGAAAAACGAAACATTGATCTGCACAAAATAAGATAGAAATGCAGAAGGAAAAACAAAGCAGAAAAAAGTTGTAGACGTTGTGATAAAGCATGAGACCTTTGTGATATGACATAGTCAACTCTAAATCCAGCTCTAAACTTTGCATTATACCCAATTTTTTTCAGAGGGTGGGCAAAGGGGCAGTGGGGACAACTTTTAAGTGGGACAAAATTTGATGTAAATAGTCAAAATGGGCAAAAAATACAAAAAAGGCCTAAAAGTCTTAAATCCCTCCCACGCCTTTGGCTATGACACTGATGCCTATTATTATAGTAGGCCTAAGTGCTAAAAACAGGAGCGTGCACTGCTTTTTATAGGCCCCGTATAATAGTTGATGAGGCAGTTGTGATGCTATTATAACATAGTGAGCTCAAAAGGTACTTTTCCACATTATGCTCTCAACATCTACCATCTATGTGCACAACACCAAAATACCTGACTTAATAATACCTGAAATAATTAGGACAATCGTAGGAAAGAATCAGAGCATTTGAGCTTTTCACCAAATGACCCTATAATACTAGGTTATAATTATAATCACTGTTATCGAGCTGTAACCCATGCCCGGGTGAGATCCATGGTCTCGATCCATTGACAAGGATAGGCCCAAGAATATAATGTCGGTAGGCCTATGTGATAACTTAAACTACATCTTGAGTTAGATGTAGGGCCTACACGATCCCACCATATTGAAAGAAAGAACAAAAGAAACTTAAGAAATAACTACTGGGAATGGGGTATATATATGCCTATACTTAACTTATAGACTTTGAACATTTCACCAAAATAGTTACCCTAGTAGACCTACCATCAACATCTATAATAGGTGTAACACTTACAACACTGGAAAAGTTAAAATTTTGGTTCAAAAAGTATGCCTCTCTTTCTAACATAAACACCTATTCTGCTAAAACCTTTTTAGATGAATAATATTGTAGGCTTTCAAAAAGAGCAAACTTGTAATGATGAGTTATTTTGCCTAACTGAGATACAGGGTGTTCAAAAGTTGTACATAATTTTTACACTTTCAATCAAAACTTTTTTCAACAATGCCCCACACAAAAACAAGTGACATTTTGAATTCCTCATCAAATTTCCATCCAAAAAATTTAAACTTTTACAGCAGTGGGATAACTCCTTCAAGAAATATGACCTTCAGAATATTTCGGAGCATAAATGAATACTTAACACAGTAACGTATAGAAAAACATGACACAGAATGCAGCACACTTACAACAAATTAACTTAGCTTGGAGTAGTTACATTTCAAACTAGACATAAATACCAAAGCAATGCTACATAATCCATCTCAATACCTTGCTAGTTACAGTAAAAATATATTTATGAGGCACTGAAAATAAACATTCCCTATACAATGACACATGCCTCAGCTGTAGGATCCTCCACCACTGACTTCACATCGTTTGAATTGCAATATCTCAAGAAGTAAATTAAGTGTGAAGTTCTTTCTTTCCACAATTTGAGCTAGATAAATAAGCAACAAAATGAGACCAACACTAGTTCAGTACCCCTCTCCATTCTTTTTTTATATCTTTGGACAGCCATGGTGTTACTGTCTATGATTTATTAACAAATTACACCCCTCTCCATTCTTGAGATCTGGGACAAAACGTAAAATAAAAATGTAACGCCTCCACCTTTTCCTATACCCCAATTCATGACGCACGACCATAAGCTATAAACTAGTAAGCTATAACATACACTAATATAAGGATAATAAGGTGTTCCAGCTATGCGGTCCACCAACAAATATAAGACCTCAAAACGAGGAAGGTCCTCTATATTAATTTTCCAATCACAAAAAAGTTTGGATAATGTTTTCTGGTGGAATAAGGCATCATCTTGAAACACCATGTTTTAGGCCTAAAATGGGCCAAATATGTAACTGTGCACCATTTACCAGCTCTGGAACTTAGTGCATGGAGCTGTGTTTGCACTAGACAATACATGGTTGAGTGCTCACACATAGTGAGTGGGACACTGTTCTAGCAGCAAATATGTTGACAATGGTCTTCCCTACTGATAAACTCCTCAACAAAAGTTAGGAAAGTTTTTTCAAGCATCTGTATCTCCAATTATTTTTGACATATTCATATCGTGTTGCATATCACTGGATAGCTACAATACTCCCCTTTACAATGACACCCCATTTGAAACACGGCTGAGTACACGCCTTGTGAATGTAGTGGGGTCTCAAAATGAATTTGCCAAATTGACCATTATTCTGTGCTCAAACAAAGCTAGCCACTAACCTCAATAGCAGGTGGAAAACCACAGGCAGCCACAATAGTCAGGCACCTTCTCCTCATGCTGCTCACCGACCCGGTTACACGTTACTGTGGGATGGAATTCCATTCTTCCACAAGAATTTGTCGCGGGTCATTCAATGTGGTTGCCTATGGGCTTCGTTGGCACGCACAGCACGGTCAAGCTGGTCCCACAAGTGTTCAATCGGGTTGAGGTCTGGCCCCCGGGTCTGGCCTGATGGCAGGCCATTTTGACTATTCTGTAGGTAGTCGTTGACTACCGTGGCTATGTGGGGCGAGCGGTGTCATCCTGGAGGATTGCATTAGGTCCCAGATTGTGAAGTTATGGGATTGCAGCTTGCTGCACAGAATAATGGTCAATTTGGCAAATTCATTTTGAGACCCCACTACATTCACAAGGCATGTACTCAGCCGTGAAAAATGTTATTGTTTCAAATGGGGTGTCATTGTAAAGGGAGTATTGTAGCTATCCAGTGATATGCAACACGATATGAATATGTCACAAATAATTGGATATACAGATGCTTGAAAAAACTTTCCAAACTTTTGTTGAGGAGTTTAGTTGAATTGTCTACCTGCACAGAATACAGAATTTTATTATTCATTTCTGTATTGCTATCTACTGACGATAGCACAGAAATTAGCAGAAACTCTGTTAAGATCACTATCCACTGATGATGGGCCTACGTTTGGGATTACCCCACGATCTGTGACCCCTCCCCCTCCAGTATTTTCATGACACACCCACCCCCTCCTTCAGAAAAAAATGACAACCCACTTACACGCACGAACTTCGCGAGCACACGCAAGCACGCTGCCGGTAACAGGAAAGAAACTTGCATAAGACGCAAGTATCTAGCGAGGGACACTTGACAATCATTGATTACGCAATACCTGATAGTTCAATTGTCTACCAGCACTGAATACTGCATTTTATTATTAATTTCTGTATTGCTATCTACTGACAATAGAACATAAATTAGCAGACACTCTGTTATGATCACTATCTACTGATGATAGGCCTAGGTAATTCTAACATACACTCAGGTATACTATTACTGTCTACTGCTGCTATACACACTTAATAGAGATCATTATAAACTCTGGTATTACTATCTACTGAAGATAGCATTGCAGCGTAAACTCTGGTTTGGCTATCTGTTGCCTCTACAGAAGATAGCCAAATCATAGCTAAACTTACATCCTTGAGCTATAGGGTGGATGCAGGTAATCCCAGACCCCTGAGGATGCTTTCTGGCACTGCTATCTACTGAAGATAGTACATGGAGACCTATGACACACTCAGTCAACACATAGTTATTCTTTCTATTATTGCCTCTATGCTAGTTAAACATGTTAGTCCAAATGATGAACAATAGACCAACACAGTAACCTTGAAAAGGGGTATATATGCAATATTTTTGTTTCTCTGGCATCCCCTGACAAGGAATCCGGCTGATGCCACTTTGGCATCATTGAGCATTTTGAGATAAATGACCCCAAAATTGTCCCGGGGGGAGGCAAAATTAAGTTAAGTGGCTTAAAAAGGTCAGCGGTAACTATTCTATTTGTACAGGGGTACAAAAATTAAGGTGCTCCGATTTTCTTGAAATGGCAGCAAATTGTTCACCTGCCAGAGGAGATTCAGAAAAATAATAGTTTGCACTATCTACAATGTCAAGTTGTAGGCCTAGACCTGTGACATAATAACACACTCAGGTACAACACATAGTTATGCTTTAAGTTGCCTCTATGCTATATCAGTAGATGACATTAGACATGTTAGTCCAGATGATGAACAATAGACCAACACAGTAACCTTGAAAAAGGGTACATTACATAATGCAATTTTTTGCTGATTTTGTTTCTCTGGCATCCCCTGAAAAGGAATCGGCTGAATTGAGAATTTTGATATAAACATGATAAATGACCCTAAAATTACTCCTAGGGGGACAAAAATTAAAAGTGCTCAAATTTAACGCTTAAATATATCAAATTATTCGCTTTTGGCTCATGGATTTCAAAAATGTATTTGCTTTGACATAATAACACACTCGATCAGGTACAACATATAGTTAGTCCAGCCGAGCAGCGGCTGGACTCTTGCATTTCAGTGGTTTCTTAATCTTCTTTCTTTCTCTTTCTGTCAACATTTGATATAATTGGCTCTATAACCCACTTACTTGCAAGTACTTCTGGAGCACACGCAAGCACTCTGCCGGTAACAGGAAAGAAACTTGCATAAGACGCAAGTTCTAGCGAGGGACACTTGACAATCATTGACTACGCAATACCTGATAGTTATATGGTCTACTTGCACTGAATACCCGCATTTATTCATAAATTAGCAGACACACTGAACTTTCAGAACAAAAACCTTTGGAGTAAAAACCTTTCGCAAAAATAACCTTTTGGAAAAAATTCTTCGGATTAAAAACCTTTTGGAGTTAAAACCTTTCAGAACAATTACCTTTGGATCAAAAACCTTTCGGATCAAAAGACATTCGGAGCAAAAAACTTCCACTCAAATTGCACTTCAGAATAAAAACCTCTTCGGATACGATTAATATCAGAAATAGCAAATTGAAAGTTATTTTACAGGAGAAAAACTAAAATAAAAAATAATAAAAATTCCTTTACAAAAATTAACGGGCGCCCAATGGAAGCTTTGATGTGACCTGTTGTTGTGTTGTGTAACAGTTTGGATAAAAAAATTTAGTAAGCAAAGAAAAATTAGAAAATGTATAGTATATAATGTACGGGGGATTGTTGGAGTAGAATGATTTGATTCAGAATTATAAGGTTTGCATAATTCTTGGATTCCTTTCCAAACAGGAGTATTTAGTTCTTATGAATGACTCCATCGATAGAAGACAAGAACAAACAATCTGAAAAGTGTTATTTAGTGATTTAAACTGACAGAAATAAGAATACTAACATTTAGATAACAATGCTTTATACAAGACATAGGCCTACTAATCCTAGATAGAAATAGATCATATTTTAGAACTATAAGATTTTATGAAAGTTATTAATATGAAAGTTTTTCACAAAATATTCAATACAGAATGGCTTATGTTCAGGGCATACATGTATTCCACACGCTTGTTATAGGCTTTTCAGCCTAGCTCAAGTTGTAGGCCTATAATTTTCAATTTTGGACGAGCATGGTTAACAGTGAACTTGGGCCTATCACATGCAAACATGAGCTCACCCCAGCAAAGATCAAGTACCATGCATGAAACTTGAGTGCCTGCTCATCAGCTGCCCATGGACGCTTGGCAGTGTTAATTGACTGACACTGAGCCTCAATGTTTGTGAAAGACAAAATCTTGCTAATCAGAGCCCACACCGCTTGTCTGGCGAAAGGGGAGTATGACAGTAAGACTGGTGCAGATCACACTCATGACGCTGTTGAAAAAAAAAAACCACTGTGCCATTTTAAGCTAGTATGCAAGCAGCATTACAGATCAGTGGAAGCAGGGTCCGAAGCAGGGCTATGCACAGTCAATTTTTTTGATATTCCAGAGATGTTGAGAGGGACAGAAGAAATTTAATAATGTAGTAAAATAGTAAATTTCATCACAGATTTTGATTATTTAAACTTCCGATCTCTGTTTGGAATATCAAAATTCAGAACTTTTTTATGCACTGGTGTCATTGCAGTGGGCCCAGGTCACTGCACACAAAATCAAAGTAGCACTGTAAGAATATTGATTGAAACTGAGATTATTTCCAGGGTAAAATCTTGTTTCAGGTCAGCAGGTCTTGCGATTAGGGCGTTTGTCAGGTTGAGTTTTGATTTTCCCCACCATAATTATACAATGCTTATAGATTTCTAAGTTCTAGTCTCTAAAATAAACCATGACTCTCAATCTTCTTAATGGATGTGTACATAATTCAGTTATTTGAGGTCACATAAATGAAGTCCTCTGATCCATATAGCCATAGGTATAGACAACTCAACAGACATCATGCAGCTTAGGCAGAACAGAGCTCTGAATACTGGTAGATGACCAAATTACAAATTAGCATATAACAGGGCAAGAACAATAATTGACAGGTGCCAATTATGAAACCTTGCATATATTTGCATAAAATTGCATAAAAAAGTCAAGTAAAATGCAAGTTGGTTACACTCCTCATGATCGTGGTCACTCAAGATTCACTCAAGAAACTTGAGAAAACCAAAAAAAGTGTCCGAAATACTAGCATTTGGATGCAAGCATTTGCAAGAAGAAGCAAGTTTCCTTTGTTCTGAGGGTCAAGAACTTGCGCAAGAACTGATACTTGCATCCTCATTTTTACTAGGGTAATGCTTAGATCATCATTACAGACATATTTTTTAACTGATTGAGAAAAGATTTGAATTTTTTTTATTAAATGAAAAGAAATTTGCAATTTTTGAAATCACTAGAAACATTAGGTAATCTTTAAATTTCCATTATTTACTACATCCTCTACCCCTAGCTACAACTAAGAAAAACTGCTGATTATGATTAGCAAAGGATGTCAGACATTTTGAGAGTTTCAATTTTGATTATTTCCATCTCAATTTTCAGATAATTGACTTTTTACGAAAATAATTAAAGTTTTGGTCAAAGTGAAAAGGTGATGTGGGTGGGTGACGGAAACTAGAATTAGAGAATAATGATAGATTTTGTCTTTTGCCTATCAATATCAGTCATAATGGATGGGCTGGCCAATATTTTGAGTAGTGGATGCCGCACAGCCGTATCCACTACGATACAATATTGGCCAGCCCATCCATTATGACACGATATTGATAGGCAAAAGACAAAATCCTATCTTTTATTCTCATTCTTACTCAGTTTTAATGTAATTTTGTGAGAAAAACTGCCTTTTTCAGAAAAAATAAAGTTACTTTTGTGAGGACATCCCGTTGTTTTAAATGAACGAAACCATCACGAACATCTAAGCCATTAATCGCGTTGTTGGTTCTTGCACGGTATTACGCTAACGCATTATCGCACGATCATTGAGGAGCAACAAGCGCTCATTGTTATATGGCGGCTACGCCTGACTAATATCACTATCAACTATTGTGAGATATTATACACCGAAACCAATCAAATTATGTGAATTCTTTACAAGACGCACCCATTGAATAAGAATCAACTTTCATTAGCCTTATCTTTGAAATGGTATGATTCCATTAGCCAAGACTGTTCATAAAATGGTAAAAAACCCATCTGCTAACACACAAAAGAAGGTTAATAATTGATACCAATGCAATATTCACTTCATATTACTTACAGCACCTTCAAAGGCTCTCTTGAGACTTAGCAACTCATATAGCACACACCCTACAGCCCATATGTCACTCTTCTGGTTATATCTGGAGTTCAGGTTAAGGAAATACTATTCTATTTCATACATACTATCATGGAGCTCCATGTATACTATACTATATAGCTCCAATATGTATTGAAATCCATACACACCCTATGAAAGAGATGCCCTTAATCTCCCACACAAGAGTGTAAATTTCAAATGGGGTTACCTGAACAGGTGGCTCTATTTGAAATCTACACCTCCTGTATGGGATATTAAGGTCATGTCTTCCATAGGAGTGTATGGATATCAACTGTAATAGCCCAATAGGCTTCAATATAAACATACGCTCACAGGATTGACTGATCTGATTGAATTACATTTACACTGTACATATGATGGGCTATTGCCACTACATGAGCTCGATGTTGATACTATTTCCTCAAGTAGGTTTTTTTGTACATTAGAAAATAAAACAGAAATAACAAGATCTGATTGGTTGCGGTCACCTGCGACCGCGAGCACAGCCACCAGGCGGTTTTGTTGATAACCGGAAGTGATCCCTTAATAACCTTTGACCCCGCAAAATATTACATACTGCTCAGGATGTCATAAGGAATATTCCTGGTGAATTCCAGCTTAATCGAATTTATAAATGGATTTTGATTTTTTTTAATTTATGATTGACCTTTTGACCCCTTTAATGACGCTTTGACCTCAATGAAAAAAAAAACCTTATGTACACCGACAAAATGCATTGTTCCAATTTTAATTAAAAAATTCTACTTTGTTTAGTTGTCGAGATAAAAATTCTTAAAGTTATTTAGCTAAAAACAGGAAGTGACCCCTTAATGACCTTTTGACCCCTAAAATAAAAATACTATGCATACACCAGGTAACACTAATTCATGTATGATGATTATATTACTCTGGTCTGTTTACATTTTGAGATAAAAATTTTAAAACTTTTTGATAATTTTGATTTTTGACCGAAGTAACCCCTTAATGACCTTTGACCCCAAAACTGTAGGCATCCTAAAGACCCTAGCTAGTAGCGATGCATGTGTGCTAATGGCGACTCTTTGCTATGTAATATGTAAAGACAGTGATTTTTTGAATATTTTTTACAAATTTTTCAGACTTTTACCGGAAGTGACCCCTTAATGACCTTTGATCCCAATTCTGTGAAGGACTTTTAGACACTGGCTATAGGTGATGTATGTGTGCAAGTGACGCCACGATGCTATGTTATATGTGGGAGGAGTAGCATTTTTAGTGAAAATCACGTTTTTGGCCACTGACCGGAAGTGGATGACATTTGATCAGAAGTTGATCATGTGACATCTGTGGCACCACCCAATAGTCCTAGTGACCAACTATGATCAACATGGCTGAAAGCATGTGGCTACGATGGCTGATTTAATGATGTTGACAGAAAGAAGAAGAAGAAGAAAGAAGAAGAACGCGGTAAAAAGAATGCACAGCGCCGATGGCGGCTGTGCAATGAATTTACATGTATAAGAAACTGTATCACGGTAGTGTATTGTTTATAGAAACTGTATTGTTTATAAAGCTAAAAGTTTTGGCAAAACAACATCTTCAACTTTTCAAAATTTCAACCTGCCCTTTTAATCATAAAATAAAACCAAAAAACAAACATCAATCCAGTGCTATTTAATCACATCATTTTGTTTCAAAATATGGTTGAATGTCTCTGAATAAAAAGGATACGGTTTTCCTTCGCACAGTTCCGGTGAAATATAGCATGGCGTTCCAACGACTGTGAAGGCCTTACTCTTACTACTGAGTACCTTAGATATACCAAAATCCCCAATCTTGACGACATCTCTATCTTTATTGAGCAGGATGTTTTGTGTCTTCAGATCTCTGTGTAAGATTTGCTTGGAATGGACGTGTTGTAAAGAGAGAATGATCTGTACAAATAAATGCATCACTTCCTGAATATAAAGAGCAGATAAAAATAAAACATGTTAGCAATTCCCTCCTTACACTAGCCAATGCCACAAATTACCACACACTGGGTGCCTCCCCGGGCAACATATGGGGACCCACCCAAACCACCCTGGCAATGTTAGGGTCAACATTAAAGACCCATATGGCCAAAAATTGACCATTAGAAACTTTGCTAAATTCACAGAGAGAGGTTACATATACGCTGCTCACCCACCCATGCCAGAACTGACAACCAGCAAACTTGCCCTGGCTGAAGTGCCTAGGTTTCATTATCATTGAGGTATAGGACTTTATATTTTTTTGGAGAAGAGCAGGTAGGGCAACTACTTGATTATATTTCTACATGTTCATACTACATACTCTGAAAATTTTAGCAAATTCGCACGGGGCAGTTTTTTTAAATCATATTTTTGTTCCTAAAATGGGGGTTATAGCGCCTTCAACGGGCAATCTCTCCATAGGGCTACATGTAAAGACCAGTTATAGACAAATGGCCCTAAAATAAAACGGCCTCGTTCAATTTTCCTCAAATTTTGCATATGGTGTAGATTTAACATCTGGAATGTAATGCAGGTGGTGTTGTTGCTGCTCTTCTAAATTCATTTTTAAAATGTCCGCCCCAGACCAAGGTGCGCCTCCCAATAACCTCAACACGCCTGTCGCACGAATCCCTTTTTCCAATTCCCCTTGCCACACCCAAGATGCATACACAATGACCACTCTCCTCCTTGTAGTTTATCTTTGTCTCATGAAATCACAATTCTATATTCAACATTAATGGTGAGGTGTCATTTTTAAGTTAAAGGTGCTCTTTCACTGGAGTTGGAAATCTGAAATTTTATTTTGATAAGTATGTCTATGAGGTCCACATTTTCTCACCTGCTCTTCCAGCAATGCTTTGCCTCTCTGCTGTAAATACTCAAATACTGTTCCACCTGGAAATTGAGATGAGAAAGAATTAGTCATTGTCAATGCTATATGATCCATAGATCGAGCATGGGGAAACAGCTGCCACCAATGACGCAACCACCTCAAAAATATCACCAAGCTGTACTGTCGAGTGTATACTCCATAATTGATCTTTGGTACCCACAATGGGGGCCTCATTTCTCAACAACTGGGCTTTTGCCTATTTGCAACAACCAAGCTGATTGCAATATATAGGATCATATAATAATTATGACTTCAATATATATATATTAAATGACTGATTTAAGCATCTCTGGCACTGACCTCTAAACGTGGATAGCGGGCTCGCACGTAATAGGTTAGTCGCCGATTGAAACCACTGACTATGGCTTTTTGCCCTTACCAATATGGTACACAAATGTAGAAGGTCAGTGAGTACAAAACCAATCACCTGTTTGTGGTATTGATTCTCTTGTACTCCATGCATTTGCATGTTCCATTGGAGGAGGTTTTGAACTAAATTTTTTTACGCCGCCTTTGGAAGCATTTTTTTTTTTTTTTGAATTTTAATTTCAATTTGAATGTATGTACCTTTCTACAGAGTTGCCCAGAGTTGGGTGGGGCATTTTTTTTTTACTCATCAGTGAGGTGAAAATTTTTTCCCCTCACCAATATGGCAGCCAAGTGGTGTCACTTTTTCAGTCACCGCCCGCTGTCCATGTATAGAGGTCAGTGATCTCTGGGGACTGGGGCCCATATGGCTTGAAAATGTTGGGAATTGGGGAAGATCATTCCCAGGAAATGTTGGTGTTTGGATTGGAGGGAAATTCTGGTATTTGGAGGGAACTTGTGTCTTTTTTGTATAAATTGTGGGAAATTTAGCTTGCTTCCTGGGAAATTAACATTTTTTTAAGTCCTGCTGGGGCCATAAAGTTGAATAGGAACCCAATAAAATCTAATACACCATTCTGCAACCTACCTTCAGCATACTCCATGACAATCATCAGTGCCTTATCCTCCAAGAAGTTCTCATAGTATTCAATAATATTGGGGTGATCCAACATGGCTAACACTTTGGCTTCATTCAAGGCAACTTGGCGTTCTTCTTTAGTCATCTGTTCCACAGGAATCTGCTTGATAATGACTTGCTTTTGATCACCGAGTCGCACACATAGATACACTGTCCTGTAATAATCATGGAATAAAATTCATGCGAATTTTGGATTTTTTTTCAATCAATTAGTTGGCACACTTCAATCCCCCCACCCTAATTTTAAGGCCACGTCAAATTAAAAATTTGTTTCATGTCCCCACCTTTTTGGAAAAGTGAGGAGGAAGCGAAGGAGGGATGTGTTTTTTTGCTAGCAGATTTACTGAGAACTTGAGTTAATTTGAGTTAATCCAGGTCTAAAGCATTTAATAATTTACGCTTTATCGAGGATTATGTAATTGTTGTTTTAAAGCCATTATGAGCGATTTGCTCCATCGTTTCTCCACTCTCGTTTCCACAATTTTTCTTGAATTTTTACTTTTTGCACAATTTTGTAATGGGGGGACTTATAATTAAAGACAGAGATAAAAAGAATTTATCGCGTCTGACGTCATCTGTCAATCAAACTCGAGCACGGTTTGTTTACAAGTGTCGTGATGATGACTTGCTGAATGCGGATTTATAACCGGCGCCTTATTGTTAATTTTGCACCTTTCGCATGCAAACCATCTCAAAAGTTAGGTATTTATAGTAGGAAACTTTTTTTTTTTTTTTTACCATGTCAACAATGCCTAGAAAAGCTGCTTTTTGCCTTGTAAAAGTACGAAATTTTTCGCCATTTGTTGCTATTCCTTTTCTAGATCGGTCGTCCTTTTACGCTTTATTAACCTATTTAAACCAATCACGGATCGTAATTGACAGTGACATCAGACGCGATAAATTCTTTTTATCTCAGTCTTTAATTATAGCCTGAATTGCTTTAAAAGTATCAGTAAAATTTTAGGATAAATCCGCTTTTATGTACCATGTTCACAGATCTAGAAATATTAGCGACATGGGGGAAGGAGGGCACTCACATATAAAGGTGGTACCGGTACAAGTATGTGCGGTGGCCGGTGGTCAATGGCCCGGGTCAATGGTCCCATTTTTCAGGCTCTCCGGCAGACTTTGGAAGTTCCATAAGACCCATATTTGGATCTGCTCCAGTTCTTTGAGCCTCAAGCTCAAACTCTGACAACTACAGCTCTTTATTTTAATGCTCAAATCTTGAAAAAAAAGTTAATGCAATGGAAGTTCAGATATAAACATTTTTTTTTTTTTTTTTTTTTATTTTATTCATCTGGCAATTAACAACAAAATTGAGACAAAACAACAAATTGGGTCTACTGAGCTGCCGGGGAAACACTGAAAGCACAAAAGAGCACTGTCACCATAAGGCGCAGCGCCCCCAACTCAGCAGACCACACACATACAAATCATATTGGAAAAAAAATACAAAAAGGCATCAATACAAATTAATCATCATGCTCCATATAGTGAGATTTGAGTTGAGATTTAAAAGTAGACTTGCTACAGGTGAGATACGAGTCTCTGATACCGGATGGAATTGAAGACCATAACACTGGGAAATTAACTAAAAGACAGTTTTTGTAAGCATCTGTTTTAGGAGTGATTGATTGCCTAAAAATTAAAGCTTCATGTCTCGTATTAACACACCACCTGGAAAAAAGAAAGGGATTGGCATTAGTAAGACAAGAACAAGCGAATGAAACAGACAAATAAGTCCTTCTAGTTTTCAAAGTTGTGAGATTTAGAGTTCTGAGTCTGTCCTCGTATGATTGATCCCCCCTACGTTGACAAAGAATTGACCTAGTAGCACGATGCTGTATTTGTTCCAATTTATCAATATTACATTTCTTGTAAACATTCCAAACAGGCGAGCAGTAATCTAGTATTGGCAAAATGAGCGACTGGTAAAGTTTGAGTAGAACATAGGAGTTCTTACTTCCGCGACAATTCTGGTAAAACCAAGTAATTTATTGCACTTTTTGACAATGTTGTTGACGTGACAATTCCACGAAAGATCACTGGAGACTGTTACACCTAGGAGACGAAGGTTATCAGTAGTAGCAAGACTAGTGTTATTGACGTGGTAGACAGGAACAGGTTTGTTTTTGTGCCTGCTTATGCACATGACTTGGCATTTAGATGGGTTTAATTGAAGAGCGTTATTGTTTGACCACCAGTTTAATTTGTCCAGATCAGATTGCAATATAGTAATATCCGTGTCATCTTTAATGATCCTAAAAATGAACGTGTCATCAGCATAAGCGTACATGGGAGACTGAAGATGAAGATGAAGATCGTTAACGTAGAGAGTAAACAAAAGTGGGCCCAAAACAGATCCCTGAGGGACCCCAGATAATACATTGGTCCACTCAGAACTAGCACCGCGAAACCTGACTCGTTGTCGACGGCAAGTAAGGAATGATGTTATCCATTGCAATAAAGGTCCGCGAATGCCGTGAGGTCTTATGAAGCTTTTTAATGAGCACATGGTGTGAAATAGTAACAAATGCGCGGCTGTAATCCACGGATAGAAGATCGATACGCGCAGTTGGATTAGTCCGACGATCAAGGGCACCAAGCCATTCTGTGGTGGCTTCACAAAGGGCCGTGGTGCATGATTTGCCAGGAGAAAACCCATGCTGATTTTCAAACATGAGACCATTTGTGAGCAGGTGACTTCTCAGCTCATCGCAAACGAGAGCCTCAAGCATCTTACCAACCACGGACGTTAAGGCAATAGGTCTATAGTTAGACAAAGTAGAACGATCCCCCTTCTTGTACACAGGGACTACATGGGCTATTTTCCAACCCATGGGCAATTTGCCTAATGCAGCAGACATACTAAATATACGCGCAAGAACTGGGGCTATGCTATGAGCACACATCTTTAACATACGGCCCGATCACATAGCCGATCATAGCCGATCACGACTGGACAGGCGATCGCATCAAAAATGTTCCTAAAATTTCACTTAAATTACCTCTCCCTGTTGCGTTGCAAAAAAATTGCAACGCTGACTGACCGAAAAAATGATAGCAACGTACTCTAGCTTACTCAAGAACTCCAGCTTCAAATTTGCACACGATAGTTACACATTCGATGCTAGAGTGCCTTGCTATCTTTTTTCGGTTGGACAGTTGTTTATTCTGTTCATGTATAAATTTGGATAAAAGTTATTTCGATGAGTCAACTGTATCTTTTGAGCAAGATTTGCCTATTTTGGACAGTCTAACATTTTGCTGAAGTGTAATTTTAGCAACATTTTTGATGCAATCGCTTGTCCTGATCGGCTGTGTTTATTTCTGAACTCCCATTGCTTCACACAGAGTCATGCTTCAACAAATCCGACTAGATTTTGAATGCAATGGTCTCTAGCCCGGGTCTCTAGCCTAGAATGTGAAGCTTGGCTAGACTTCTCGAGCAAACTCTAGCATCTATAGAGATTATTTGTGTTGCAAATCCGAACAGCGACTTATACCTTGTTTATTAGGACTTTCAAAAAAACCAGCATGTACAACCATTAGTTCCAGTAACTGTAACTCGGTAATCTTTATTTAACATTATGACATTATCTGATTACCGAGTTACAGGTCGCCATATTAATGTCCGTTTAAAATACGCTAGCTTGAGCTTATACTGGCCATTTCCCGATTGCCAAAATCTTAAAATTCTTCATTCTCTAAAGCACATAAATACCTTACGCTAATGTAGTCCAATATGTGATCTGCAGAAACTCCGGCAAACTATCCGCATATGGATGTCTTGATATGATTGTTAAAAATGGTATATTTTTATGGTTTTTTCCACGTTTTTCGAATTTTAATACTTCTGTTTATGTGTTGTTTAACGTGCTGTTCACATTTATAACGGTCGCTTCTTGTAACGTGACGTAATGTGACGTAACGTGACGTCAATCATAGACGAGAAAATAATACAAACCATTCACCAACTGGCAAAGTCCATCATCATCTGAAAGATGAAGCATGCGCGCGCACAAAAAATGGCACAATCACATGGGTACGATCGAACGATACAAAGCGCAGGAACTTTGCCTCTTATTGAACATTCTGTGCACTTCCAGCGTCTGTGCTGGTTTGTAAACACGCCACCACGTGGACATTAATTTGACCAAAGTTAACCTACTTCCTCGCTACTTCCGTCGACGAGTCTCTACTTAGAGAATTTTGGAACAGCAAGTGCTACGAAAGAATTGCTTTTTACGAGAAAAGGAAGAATGAAGTGAAATTTCAACAACAGCGTATGGAAAGCTTATGATTTAAAGGTACATATTATAGATGATGTAGGTATTGAGTTTATATATAAATTATTTTATGGGCAGATGAGTTCTTTTGCGAACAGGACCAAAATATACCGCAGCATGTCTTGGGCCCAGTAAATGTCAGTATGTTGAAGGCTAGGACCGAAGACATGCAGGCAGGTCTAGTACAACCATGACTGTTTCAAAATAGCCCACCAAAGTCATGCAGGTAACTCCGAGGTCATGAATTGAATTGGTTTGAATGAGGAATACTACGGGAATCAGCGCCTTTTATTAGAAGTCACACATGAATAAAGTGGATAACCTCTATTGTGTGCAAATTCAAAGCTAATTTGAAGCTAGCATGGCTAGCTAGGCCTGGGTTTTTTAGTAACCCTATTTTGCCCTACATGTAAAATCAGTTAGCTCTCATCCCTAGTCCCTACCAAATGGGGCCCAGCCAGGATCAATGATACCTGAAATATCATGCTGTCTTGTCACTTGTCATGGACTCATGCTTGTGAAGTTGTATATCGATTTCATGATTTGCTCATTTCATTGATTGTTGGGCATGATCATAACTTACTTACATGTACTAGTTTTAGTTATAAAAATCTATTCTTTGTGGAAATCTAACATGATTGCTTTAATGAATGCCCTGAATTCCTGCAACATATGGTTATTAGACAAGTTTTAAGCTTATAGACTTTTTCCGTACCCGGTTTAATATAAAATGTCGTTAGGGTGACGAATTCAACAGGTTTATTTTCGTTTACTTACCCGTAGGCACCTCTGCCAACAACACGAATTTTCTCATATTTCTCCATGTTGTCATCATTCCATCATTCTCATAATACTTACTCCATCATCATGTCTAACTGATAACACTTCTAAATCATCAAATATTTCATTTTGAAGGCCTAAACACATCATTTTTAATAACCCTAAATCTACGATCAGTGAGAGTGTTTGGAAACTTTGTTGTTGACTCTACCGCAGCGGTTGTAAGTCAATTGGCACATAGCGAAAAGAGCGACTGATTGTCCTATGATTGGGTAAGTAGCGAAGATTAACCAATCAACTTTCAATAAAGTTTCTTTTGTAGTATCGCTGAACTTGTCGCTAAAAGCGTCCGCCTAACATATTTATACTTTAAACCGATATAAGTGATCGATTGTGCCGAGGTGAGGGTGTCGGACAGGATTATTAGGAACTTCTAATTTGGAAGAAATGTCCTGTCTACAGTACAAGCTAGTACAAGTAAATAAAACGCCCTGTTTTGATGCTATGAAGATCTTACATTTGAAAAGATACTATTTTAATCTGTGTCAAAATGTCATCATTTCTTTTCATTTATGTAGACCTATTTATTGATGATTTATTTATTTATTTATTTATTTATTTATTTATTTATTTATTTATTTATTTATTTATTTATTTATTTATTTATTTATTTATTTATTTATTTATTTATTTATTTATTTATTTATTTATTTATTTATTTATTTATTTATTTATTTATTTATTTATTTATTTATTTATTTATTTATTTATTTATTTATTTATTTATTTATTTATTTATTTATTTATTTATTTATTTTATAGTTAGTTATTTTCTTTTAGTTTTGTTTGGTTAGTTGGTTACCATGGTCATTCAATTTTACAGTTGGCTAATTCCAAAATAATTGACGCGACATGAATTTACCAAAAGACGAAATACGGATTCATAACGATAAAGGATTCAGAAAATAAAGTTTCACCGTGTGGCATTAGAAAAGGTCGAAGGTCGAAAGTTAAAGGCCCATTCAGTGATTTGCTCATCCGGACGATCGTAAAAATCATCAAAATTCAGATTTTGGTACCTTTGTAATTGGCATAGATGTGCTAACATAGCCTGCTAGTGGTTCGGTCGAAAGCCGTGTATTTTAGACAAAACTAGTGGCAAATGGTGGTCATAGACCACAAACCTAGCTGGGGCATGTTGGTGTTGTGGAGGTATCTGACCCCTGCAAAATGTTCCAAAAATTTTCCCCTGGTCATGAGGTTTGTTGTCACCGAGTTTGAGTCCCGTATTCCTTACAGATGTCCAGAAAATGCAATTTTGATTGCAAAATGTTCCAAATATGTTCCCCTGGTCATCAAGTTTGTTGTCACCAAGTTTGAGCCCCGTACCCCTTACAGATGTCCAGAAAATAAATTTATAAGATTTGACCTCTGCATGACCTTTGACCTGACCCCTGCAAAATGTTCCCCTGATCTTGAGATATGTTGTCACAGAGTTTGGGCCCCATAACCCTTACAGATATCCAGAAAATGAAATTATAAAATTTGACCCCAGATAACCTTTGACCTGACTCCTGCAAAGTGTTCCAAAATGTCCCCCTGATTATTAAGTTTGTTGTCACCAAGTCTGAGCCCCGTACCCTTACAGATGTCCAGGAAATTCATTTCTAAAATTTGACCTCTGCATGACCTTTGACCTGACCTGTTCAAATTGTTCCCCTGGACATGAGATTTGTTGTCACCGAGTTGGAGCCTCATACCCTTTACAGATGTCCAGATAATGCAATTGTAAGATTTTGCCCTTTAATGACCTTTGACCCCAATTCTGTATGCAAGTTCTAGGCGTGGGGTATAGCCGATGCATAAATGCAAATTACATCATTGTACTATATAATATGTGGCAGAAGAAGCATTTTGGAAGTATTTGGTTAAATACAGGAAATGCACCCTTAATGACCATTTGCCCCAATTCTGTTTAGACCCTATGGGCGCTGGATGTGCAAGTTACGTAATTGTAGGGTGTAACCTGTAGGAGGAGAAGCATTTTGAAGTTATTGCCAGAAAGAAGAGGAAAGATCGGATAGCATTACAGTACCTAGCTGGGGGGTGTAAACCCCCCAGCTAGGTAAGAAAGAAAGAAAGAAGAGGAATCGGATAGAAAAACAGTACCTAGCTCGGGGTTGAAAACCAACCAGCTAGGTAAAGAAGCCGAATCAGATAGCATTAGAATACCTAGTTGGGGGTGAAAGAAGCATCGGATAGATTAGAATACCTAGCTGGGTGTGTAAACACTCCAGCTGGGTAACCAGAGGTGAACCAGTCAAATTTTATGGGCCCTTATGGGTTAGCATTTAGCATTATCAAGTTTCCATTTATGGTACATGCCCACATGCACAGAGTGCATAAAGAGTTCATCTGTTGCCAGCGGAAGAAACTCACTTGAAAACAGACCCTAGCTGGGGGTGTAAACCCCAGCTAGGCAATGAAGCATTTTGATGATTCTGGACTTTTGATACTGACAGTACAAAAAGTCCGACTCGAGATCGAAAGAAGCTCACTCTCCTCGTACCAACACGCGTTGCGTATTGTTTCTACTACTTATTACATCAGTAGCTACTATTTTAAACAAAATACATAATTTTAACTGTTTTTCATATTTGAATTGACCGTTAGTTTGCCTCGGTGACCTTTAATTGCTTATTTTGTTTTCTACTACAAAAATTAAGCGTCTGTTTTAAATCAATTTAGACCGACTTCCCCCGTGTTAGAAACACTGGACTAGGAAGTTTTTCCAGTCGATTGGTGGCGCACTGTACGACAATCTCGATTTTCTCGAGTCGATCTGAGTTGAAGTAGAAAACCTTTCTAAAACTTCTGTTTTTGACTAATTTGTCGATGTATTCAGGGAAAAGTGGTTTAATGAAATTCTGTAGACTTATTCTTTATTTCTAAGCAACTCTGACAAATTTCCATTTTTTTTAATGTTCCTGTGAAATCACTGAAAGGGCCTTTAAAAAGGGAACTCACAGGGGTTAAAATCAATTTAGATGAAAATGGTCTCAAATGGTTCTTTCTGTGATAACAACTTGAATAAAGAATAGTTTGAACCACATAGAATGACTTCTTGCCCAGGTAACGCCGTAGCACGGGCCATTTTAGTGTCAATTGAGTCTTATTGATGTTGATCACTGCACTGGTACTTCCGTGAATAGTTACCTAGTAGCCCCCCCCCCCCCTAACGAGTCATTACATCATAGTATTCTTCAGTATTAGATTGAGATAATAGTCCCAACAAAGACCCTTTTTAATAAGTCGGAGTGTGTAGCAGTAGCAAAATGCTACACAAATTTTCATCATTTGCTACACAATTTTGGAATGTGTAGCAATTTTGTACCATTCATAAGCATTCACTCCCAAATTTGGTGAGTATTTTTGCTACACAAATAACTTGCTTAATGCGGGCCCTGGAGGTGGGTCAAAGTCAGTGGCATATAGCTTCTTCATCAATACTCTTATCTGCAGTAGATAATTAAATATATACTTCATCAATACTCATATCATATAGTATATCGCTACTTCAATTTCAATATCAGCAGTAGATTATTACATCATTAATACCGTTATCAGAAGTATATAGCTAGGGCCTACTGCCCTACTCCATCAATACCGATATATTATCAGCAATAGAACATGAATACAACATCAGCAGTAGTATAGCTACTTCATCAATACTGCATCAGCAGTAGATATTTCACCAATGCCGTTATCAGCATAGCTACTTCATCAATACAACATCAGCAGTAGATAACTACTTCATCAATAACCAGTACATCAGCAGTAGATACTTCATCAATGCCGTTATCAGCAGTAGATTGCTAATTCTTGAAAAATGAAATCAGTATAGTAAATACGGTAGGTCTATAAAACGTCATCAATTTTAATATCAGCAGATGACTACATCACTAATCAAGAGATATAGGTACTTCGTCAATGCTGTTATCAGCAGTAGATAGCTACTTCATCAATACTGTTATCAGCAGTAGATGGCTATTTCATCAATACCGTTATCAGCAGTAGGTAGCCACTTCATCAATACCGTTATCAGCTACTTTATCAATAAAGTTATCAACAGTAGATAGCTACTTCGTCAATACTGTTATCAGCAGTAGATAGCTACTTCATTAATACCATTAGCAGTAGTACTAGTAGATCGCTACTTCATCAATACCGTTATCACCAACAATATAACCTCAATACCGTTACCAGCAGTATATAGCTACTTCATCAATACTCTCAACAGTAGCAGATAGCTACATCATCCGCGGATCAGCAGTAGATAACTACTTCATCAATACTACATCAGCAGTAGATATTTCAATGCTACATCGTTTTTTGCTGCCGCATCAAAAAAAAAGTAGTTTTTTACACACAAAAAAAAGCAATAAAAAGACGAAATTTTGATTGATTTAATAATTTTGGCCTCTTTTTTAAGACAAAAACAATAAAATAGCACAACTTTATTATGAAATGATGGAACATGTATAAACATATGGCGGGGTACATATGGAAGTCTTGCCGAAAATAAAACTAGATCTATCGTCTTTGGGCAAAAAAGTGTTGGTTTTGGAAAACGCAAAAAAAAGTGCCCTCATCCTCCTGTTTGAAAAAGGTTAAGACGAGAAATTTTTTTTTTACTTGGCCTTATCAAAAGTAGGTTGCTAATTCATGAATAATGATGATAACAATAGTAAATAGGTCTATACGTCATCAATTTTAATATCAGCAGTAGATGACTACACCATTAATACCGTTATCAGCAGTAGATGACTACTTCATCAATACTGTTATCAGCTGTAGATGGCTACTTCATCAATACTGTTATCAGCTGTAGATGACTACTTCATCAATACTGTTATCAGCTGTAGATGACTACTTCATCAATACATATATCAGCTGTAGATGACTACTTCATCAATACTGTTATCAGCTGTAGATGACTACTTCATCAATACTGATATCAGCTGTAGATGGCTACTTCATCAATACTGTTATCAGCTGTAGATAGCTACTTCATCAATACTGATATCAGCTGTAGATGGCTACTTCATCAATACTGTTATCAGCTGTAGAGGACTACTTCATCAATACTGTTATCAGCTGTATATGGCTACTTCAACAATACTATTATCACCTGTAGATGACTACTTCATCAATACTGTTATCAGCTGTAGATGACTACTTCATCAATACTGTTATCAGCTGTAGATGACTACTTCATCAATACATATATCAGCTGTAGATGACTACTTCATCAATACTGTTATCAGCTGTAGATGACTACTTCATCAATACTGATATCAGCTGTAGATGGCTACTTCATCAATACTGTTATCAGCTGTAGATAGCTACTTCATCAATACTGATATCAGCTGTAGATGGCTACTTCATCAATACTGTTATCAGCTGTAGAGGACTACTTCATCAATACTGTTATCAGCTGTATATGGCTACTTCATCAATACTATTATCAGCTGTAGATGACTACTTCATCAATACTGTTATCAGCTGTAGATGACTACTTCATCAATACTGTTATCAGCTGTAGATGACTACTTCATCAATACCGTTATCAGCTGTAGATGGCTACTTCATCAATACTGTTATCAGCTGTATATGACTACTTCATCAATACTGTTATCAGCTGTAGATGACTACTTCATCAATACTGTTATCAGCTGTAGATGGCTACTTCATCAATACTGTTATCAGCTGTAGATAGCTACTTCATCAATACTGTTATCAGCTGTATATGACTACTTCATCAATACTGTTATCAGCTGTAGATGACTACTTCATCAATACTGTTATCAGCTGTAGATGGCTACTTCATCAATACTGTTATCAGCTGTAGATAGCTACTTCATCAATACTGTTATCAGCTGTAGATGACTACTTCATCAATACTGTTATCAGCTGTAGATGGCTACTTCATCAATACTGTTATCAGCTGTATATGACTACTTCATCATCACTGTTATCAGCTGTTAGTAGATGGCTACTTCATCAATACTGTTATCAGCTGTAGATGACTACTTCATCAATACTGTTAATGTAATAGCTACTTGATCTGATGAAGTACCGTGAAATTCGATAAGCATATATAGTGGCAATGTCAGAATTTAAAGGGAGTTGTGCGCAAATTTTTGCCTTGCACAAAAAAGTACCTGTATTTTAGTTTTTGTTCGTACATACAATTACAAATTTTGACCTGCGACACTATTGGAAATGCTCATCTTGCTCCTACATCAGAGGTGTGAGAGGCCATAGACCAAAAGAAGAAAATTACTAAAAGCAGTGAAAAACAGCGTAAAAACACCAAATATGGGCTGAAAATAAAAGAAAATTCGTAAATTTTGGCAACAAGAAAAGAGGAAATCAGCTGAAAAGAGGAACTCTCACACCCCTGATACATTCAAGAGGTTACAGACATCACAGAAATACAACAAAACAAAATTCAAAATGGTTTGTATTTATTAAAATATACAAAACAAAATACATTTACACATGATACAAGTCTGATATTTCTATACACTTGCTTGAAGTAAAACTGATACCCAATGGGCTATTCCAATAGAAATCCAAACACATGCTATGGAAGAAATAACTTTAACCGCCCATACAGGAGGTGTATATTTCAAATCAATGGAGCCACTCATTCAGGTAACCGCATTTGAAATTCACACTCCTTCTTTGGAAGATTAAGGTCAATAGCAGGTTCCATAGCAGGCATATGGATTTCAAAAGGAATAGCCCAATGTTGGCAAAAACGATTGGCATCTGTGCCAATAGCTTTAACCAACAACAAAACTTTTACATCGCTTCTATACCTTTTGTCTATGACCCATTATAAATCATTACATCCTTATGTGTAAACTATCATTTCAATTCATATCATTAACCACACAATGATTTGTAATATCTCAAATTAATGCCCAAGCAATTTAGTTTACAAAGATACAGTTCTTTCAGGGACACCTCGTATAATATTGGTAAAAGGAAAGCTTTCAATGATGACTGTAAAATACGTAACATCACCAAAATCTGTAAATCTGTAAAAAAAAATGCATTTTTTTTCACTCGCATTATTTTAAGACAAAATAAATGAATTTTGGCAAAAACAAACAAACAAATGATTATACATGAATAAAGCAAACCAAATCCCCACAGACACAAAATCAAAAGGGTTTTTTTTTTGTCACCTTAAGTACATTTTTAATTGTTGGATTTTATTGATTCCGATTTCATTTTTGGAAGAATGGTAAATGCATTTTATGTGATCAGGGAGGTTGCTTCAGAATAGAGATTTTTTGTCAACAGAGAAAAGCAATTTCACTTTTGCAAAAGGGGTGATATCATTGTTAATACTGATCGATAATTTCAGCAATCAGAAATTAAACATACATAATTACAAAGAACATGTGTCAGAATTCTGTAAAAGTATTAATTCTGATTATTTAAAATCCATTCAAATAAAAACTTTCAAAAGAATGATTTAACTTTATATTACTAAAATAATCTGCAACTCTGCAACTAATGTTTGGCCTACATGTTAAAGCAATTTTTTGCATCCAAAATAGATTTTTATTTTTCCCCAAAATAAGGTTGCTTTTTACTATCAGATGTCTTCTTTAATTTTAGACCGAACAAATGAGGTAAAAATAAGAGAATCTATTTCATTCTAGTGCCTAAATCATCCAATGAGTGTATCAATGCATTGGCGAATAAAATTAAACAGGGGTCTGTTTTATTATGAAAATTTCTTTATAAATTTTACTGTAATTAAACATAAAGCATCAAAGGCTTTGTCTTTAACAGGGTATTTAAATACATAATTCATAAATTGGGTACTCGGTATTATAATCATATAAAAATTTGAAATTGAAGAAAAAATGAGGGCGTTGCCGGAGCAAATCGCACATGGCTTTAATAAATAATATGTGGTCCAATCAGGTCAAAGGAGACAATTGTGACAGGATCAAGGGGAATGAGTCACATGTCAGCAATTTTCAATTTGAAGTTTTTTACATCATTTTCTGACAGTTTTCGAATTCTACATTTTGACGCAAACCCCATTAAAATCGGACATCTGGTTACAGACTTATGAGCTATTTAAATATCAATGGCTGAAAACAAATTAAAACAAAAGAATTTGAAAACTGTTTTTGCCTATATCTCAAAAACAATATTAGCAACGTCCGACTCATTCCCCTTGATCATGTCACAATTTTGAAATTGAGTAAATATCATTAACTTGCCCAACAACTATATAAGTATGCTGAAATTCTTACATGCATAGCTTAGTATCTGTTGCTCCTATTTTGCCTTTATTTTACTGCCCCTGATCTGATTGCATCAAATCACACATTTGCATCTTAATCTACAAGTTTTGCTTCTCGACCCTTTGGCTTAGACTACAAATAATTATGTACAGCAAAATCCAGGGTTTATGCAAGATTCCAAGGGATCCATGTAGCTACATCACAGAGGAGTGCATAACCATGGTAACACTTTTAATGGGATGTAAATCAGGTTTGTTTGATTTAAATCACCTTGATTTAACACGATAAATCACTGATTTAAATTAGTGTCTGACCGATCAGGTCCTTATCTGAATCGGCCGATTGACCGATCAATTCACTCTTTGATCTGCCGATTCGATCACCGATTACCAATTCCCCAATTGTAAACAATGGCTGCCATCGCCGTGAGTAAATTTCACCCGTATGTTGAAAGGGTACTTGTACATGTACGATATGCAAAGTATTACCACAGAGGAGGCTTAAAGGCATTCCTACAATGCACTATGATTGGGAAATTTGACCAATATAACCTAATTTTAGAGGCAAAGTCCCCATTGCCACACACACAAAATGGTCATTTTAAAACTGCAGCCAACGAGCTAATAGTTGAGACTTAGGACTGATATTTGATTTTCTTACAGGAAACATTCATATTGTCCCACTGCATTAATTTTATTCCTAAGTCTCGATGTTTTCAATGTTAACTAATAGGCTGCAAACACCAGATATTTGCACACAATCCCAATGCAAGGTATGGTCAACTTGCCACATGTGTACAAAAACCAGACATACCAAGGTCAGAAACCCCATTGGGTCATGGGAATGTCTTTAAACATCCTCTGGTATTACCATATTTATAATTATGTATGCTCTGAGCACAAAAAACACACTCCAGTTTTCATTTAAAATACTTAATTTGACCATGATTATTATCAGTTCAATTTACCTTTTCCCCCTGATGTCCGAGTCCGTTGAATCATTCGATCGATCGCCCCATTTTAATATTGTGTTTACATTCAAGTCGGTGTGAGTTTTGCACACGGCCCGTAGCTCTCTCCAATCTGACATGCATGTGTTTAACCCGGAAGTGCAGCACTGTGACCCGGAAGTAAGAACTACAATTGTACATGTTCATCTGTTAGCCGTACGGTGTACGTACATGTAGATGCGGGGAATTACCGGTACATGATTATCTCAGCTGCGTGCCTGAATCATGGTATGATTATAGGTTTATCGCCTACAAAGCTTGTTCTTTTGCTAAATTTCGCTTGATTTAACTAGTTTATTTCGAAGAAAATATACCAATAAATGAATACTTGTTAAGCTTCAACAATTACTTTCATGATATTGGGTGATCGGTGCATTACATCGGCGGATGAAGGAAAAATCGGCCGATGCAGATCACTACCGATAAGCTAATAATCGGCCCGTTTAGGAAGCTACCGATCTGATCGGTCAGTCTGTAATTTAAATTAACTTTTTCATTTTTTACCTGAAAAAAAAAAGATCTTTTGGGGAAGGTACATTATCAGTGACAGACCAAGTTGGCGGATTTACCATAGCGTTATGTATTGTGCAATTTTGAGTTGGTCATCTTTGGGTATAATATCTTTGGGTGAACCATTTCCAACATAATAAATTGAAATTACACTACTAATCGCTTCAACCTTTTGACTTAAGATTACATTAGTATAATATACAGTATCATGTAATTTTCACTATTTTAAAAGGGCATTTCGTGATCCACAGCATCATCCCCCCACTTCTCTCAAAAAAAGATTTTTATATCACTGGAAACCTCTGGCTACATAATATTTATATACAAAAAATTTCTTTCAGATAAATTCGTTTAGCAAAGATATCATGAAATTTTAATTTTGTTCTGGTATACCAGAACGAAATTACAACACATTGTCTATGGAGCAGTGTAACACACAAAATCATGCATAACTCGCAAACGCAAAATCGGAATCAACTGAAATTTTTGGAATAAGCTTTTTTCATGGATATCTACTGAAGAATGGAAAAGAGGATGCTAGGATTACGAAATACTCCTTTAAGTTGGTATAATCGCTTCTTGACCTCTTGACTAAGACTACATTATGTACATAACTCCTGGAAACTTACACTACTAATCGCTTCAACCCTTTGACTTAAGATTACATAAGTATACATGTACAGTATCATGTAATTTTCACTACTTAAGTTAATCGCTTCTTGACCTCCTGACTAAGACTACGCATGTACAGGAATCTGTTCATTTCCAACCATGTGTGTATCTGTGTTTATATTAAAGTACCGTACTGTAACCACATGAATAAGCCCATCATTGGGTATAACCACCCCTTCCCACACACACACCACCTATAATTTGCTAATTTCCAGGGGTAAGTGTGTTACTGTTTTGATACTTGAATAGTATAGTAATAGTAACATTCATTTAGGTAGAGGCCTTAGGAGCAATGTCTCTACATTAAATTCTTTGTTATTTGACCAATCTTACAAAATATCTGGTCTAGTCTATGGGAATAGACCCATTCCAACTTGTTGCCATTAAGATAGATGGGCTTAAACCAGAGTGGTTACAGTAATTTGATCACATTGAGGTTACAGATATATAACACTGAGATAATAACAAATCTAATTTTTGTCACCTGTGGACATGGACAGGGTGTTAGCCAAGCCTCGTGATTTTAACAGCAGACATGTAAGTGAGGTAATGATCCGCTTCCTGAAAATCATGCGAGCCGAAGGTGAGGAGCCGAGCGAAAATGTAAAAAAAAATAATAATAATTTTTTTTCCCCCAGAATTTTTTTTTTTTTGGCCCCATTTCCGAATTCGGAAATTTCCGGGAAGTCTTACATCTCTGTAACAAACAATTCCTTGTATCCGAAAATGCCCAACAGAATAAGAGAGTTGCTTTTCAACCAACAGGTTAAAGCCATAATGTACGATCTTATAATATGAAATTGGTTAATTTTTTTCAAACCTGATTTTTTTTGCATATTTGTAATGTTTACACATGTCCCAACTTGCACCTAAATGGAATCGGCCAAATTTGTTGTCTTTGTAGGTCAACAGCAAAGTTTGACATATTATCATAATTTAAAAATTATGATATGTCCTCCCATAGAACTGCGTGTTAAATGGCTAAAATAACCGGTGGGGTTTCTTTCACTTTACCTTGTTATATCAACCTAAAATGGACAGCAACCCTTCCCGTCAGTTATAACTAATATTATTTCAACATTTTGAATAAAGAATAATAAAATCAAAATTTGACGGAAATCGTACATTAAGGCTTTAATGGCTTTTTGAATTTGGCAGCATGATTGAGCTCTTATAGTTGATGCCAGCTGGCTGCTTGACTACCTTGTCCACATAATGAGTGAACTCAACCTGAGCTAACACCCTGCTTTCTATTTCAACTTCCTCAGATACTTTTTCCCTTGATAATGCTTATGGCCATAAATATTTGAAGACACCGGGCAATATCCACTGGCCATCTCAAAAAGCACAAGGCACATGGAAATTACAGATCCACTTTTCAAGAGGTCCTCTACTTCTGCTCATCTTCTCTAGCGGACTGGTATTGGTCCACCGTTCCGCATATGATGTGGTGGACCATCGTCTTCCATATCCTCCTCTTCTTCAAATTCCTCTTCCATGCCTCCTGGAGTTTGAACAAAGATGGGAGAAAGCAGATAAAATAAGGAATATAATCCCATGTTAATCGTGATTAAAACTTCAACACTACACTAGTTTTTCGTTCATCTGGAATGTTAATCCTATTTATGTTATTTGATATTAATATAATAGATTAGTATCATTTTACTGCAGTATTTCCAGGCATTTGAAGACAGTAAACATAGCAAAACAAGGTGTATTTGGCCCTCAAACGCTGATCTTGGAAGTAAATTAGCTCTCTGTGACATGCGAGCAAAAGCACTTAGAACCTCGGTACTGAAGGTTCTAATGAATTAAACTCACCTCTTGAAGGGTGTCTTCTTCCAGGTCCTCCATCTTGATGTTGTCCAGGCACTTGACCAGATTTGAGGAGTTGATTCAAACGCTCAACCTCCTAGTATCTGGCATTAGCTATGGCATTCTGTTCAAGGTTCTACTGAATGCAACTCACCTCTTGACGGATGTCTTCTTCCAGGTCCTCCATCTTGATGTTGTCCTGGCACTTGACCAGATTTGAGGAGCTGATTCAAACGCTCAACCTCTTCTAGTGTTCTGGCATTAGCTATGGCATTCTGTTCAAGGTTCTAATACATTCAACTCACCTCTTGACGGATGTCTTCTTCCTGGTCCCCCATATTGATGTTGTCCTGACACTTGACCAGACTTGAGGAGCTAATTCAAACGCTCAACCTCTTCTAGTGTTCTGGCATTGGCTATGGCATTCTACTAAAGGTTCTAATGAATTAAACTCACCTCTTGACGGATGTCTTCTTCCAGGTCCCCCATCTTGATGTTGTCCTGGCACTTGACCAGATTTGAGGAGCTGATTCAAACGCTCAACCTCTTCTAGTGTTCTGGCATTGGCTATGGCATTCTGTTAAGGTCAAAGCATTCTCAAAAGATTAGTTATTATTTCCTGGTATCAAATTGCCACCTTTCAACCAATCTTAAACATGTTTGTTTCACCAAATTGCATGTTTCCTACGCAAACACAATACAAATCCACAAATCGTCGTTGGGCAGGAAAAACCTCCTATGTGTCTTTGGCCCCTGAACATGTTTAAAGCAAAATCTCCTATGTAACCTGTTGGCAGTTTTGCTTTAAACATGTTCAGGGGCCAAAGACACATAGGAGGTTTTTCCTGCCCAACGACGAAATGCTAATTGCTTTTTAATCTAATTTTGCACAATAGGCTATTCCATGTAAAATCAACACTCCCCCTGTGGAAGATTTAGCTAAAGTCTTCCACAGGGGGAGTATCAGTTTCAAATAGAATACACAATTCGGTAACTTCCATTTGAAATACTCACTCCAGTTGTAGAAGATATAATACCAGAGGGAGTATGGGCTTCATAAAGATTAACTCTGACCAATTACATTTGAAACACATACTCCCCCTATGGAAGATATTTCCAAAATCTTCCACAGGGGTAGTGTGAATTTCAACTGGGATAGCCCAATGTACTCCAAACCTGTAACAAAAATATTCAGCCCATTCAAACTTACTTCCCTGCAAAGCAACATTGTGTCATTTTCATAAAATATTGCATTGTATTTCTTTTCACAAAAATGATATTTTTCACTGAAATGTCCCCTTTTAATTTTGGCCCAAACAGATATGGCAAAACAAAGGAAACCACTATTTAATACCAGTGCATGTCACCAATGTGTGTCACTCTGTCGATCGTGACCGAGATCGGTTCTTTTGATGGGTTATGACCTCCCCGCAGGGCACGTATGTGCAATGTTGGGAACATTGCATACGCGCTTGATTGACTTTTTCATCGTAATAATCAAATCACATATTCCGTTGTTATTTTTAAATCTAGGATTTTGTCACAGCTACAGCATCTGAAGTCTTGATTTTTGCAGGGCAAATCAGTTTCATTTAGTACATTACAATTGTGTAAAATTGCATAAAAATAACATTAAGGGAATACTCCTCAACAAATCTTACAATATGGCTTTAATCAAATATCCAAGGATCTGGTAAAAAATAAAGAGGGTAGGCATTAAGATTTTATTGCATATTTTTATAATGCTAAAAAAATCTAATTTGAAAATAATAATCTCCAGCATAGCAATCTAACTACCTCTAAAATCAGCAAAAGAGGAAAATAATAATGATGATAATATGTGACACGCTCCCACAAACCAGACTTAAGTCACTGATTCAAAAAGTTGAGTTTTTGAAGTCACCATTTAGTATTGGTTTTCAGCTTTCATTTGACACCAAAATTATGTATCTGGGACATGGTCTTTTAACAGGATGGGAGGAAGCGACACATAAAGAAAAGGCAAATGCAAGAAAAATGGCTTTAAAGTTGTAAAATATGACATGATAAGGACTTGGGTTTAGCTCAGAAAATGCTTGATCTGGGTGTTTTAGACCGACGTAAAGGTATATATTTTGTTTTTAATGGTAGGTTAAAGTAAACATATTTTCAAAAAATTAGAAAAACTGAAAAACAAAATCTGCAAAGTTTTTCACCCTTTTCCCAACTTTGACTCACTCTATCTCAAAATGGCTGAGTGGGACTTATGGCGGGTTTCGTCAGAGCAGGTCACATAATAGAGATGGTGAACTGCGCACATTTTGGACAAGACCTCTCTAGGGGCAAGTGTATCCTGCACTGCCCTTGGTTCACATACCTTGATAGCTGCAACATCTTCAGGTGATGGACCGGATGGAGCCTTCTTTTCTCCTGGTATACCAGCACCTGGAACAAACCTAAAAACACCCACAAAAATGTCAGTAATACAAATTCTTTTACAAAGACTGGTTAAGGGTTAAGACTGGCCAATTTGGTGTCTATTTTTGTATTTTTCTCAAAAATTATACCGCATTTGATACGAGTAAGATATGTATATTATAGGGGCAAAGACTACTGCACCGAAAATTCAGCAACTCAAGGCAAGTAGTTATTGGTTTACTGATCAAATACTGGCTTTCCCTCATTTTTGACTGTAACTCCACAACTGTTGTCTGTGCTGAAATAAAATTTCCAGTGCAGTAGTTGTAGTCATTGCCCCTATAATATACACATCTTACTTATCACCAATGCGCTATGATTTTTGAGAAAAATGCAAAAATAGGCTCAAAATTGGCCAGGGGTGTAGTACCACAATGTAGCAATGATCTCTTTCTCAATGATTAACCTGTCCAAGGATTCAGGAACCAAGTATGTGCTGGGGGAAATATGTCAGAATATTTATTAATGACAAAAAATTAATACTTTCTATTACAGTCAGTATCCATGGATATGAATCAGACCTATCGAATTGCAGTACTCGAAGTAATTTAGGTCCTGTGCTTCTTGAATTAAGTTGTAAAGAGGGCTGAAACAACAACACTGTAAAACGTACATAACTCATTAACAAAACATTTTTCAAAGTACACATGTATATGATTTGTAGAATGAACTTTTGCAAAACACCAAAGTGTTATTTTTCAATAATATATTGATTCAGATAATGAAAATCAATTTTTTTTGGCTGCTTCGACCAACAATACCTCGTATACCCTTAAATCATGATCATCTTTAATAAGATTTCAAAGATATTTGTACTCTTATATTTACATGTCTCTTTGACTTGATTCTGAAATGATTAAGCTAAAACAAATGCTGTTTTGTTTGTATTACATGCTCCCCCTCTAATAAACATAAACACCCCACCTCCATTATTTTTTCGATAACTAAAAATAAGCATCGTAAGCAAGCATAAAATTGACATGTCAGAATTGCAAAATTGCATGGACAAATCACAAATCTTTAATCGAACTTGCATTTCCATCCAATTCATTGCCACATTATAGTCTTGCTTATTATTATGCTCTTGCAAAAATGTACTAATGTAATTCTGTAGTAATTTCCGATAATATGTGGGCCCTGTATGCACTGCTATGTGCAAAATATGATTTCCGGTTTACAAAAGTTGTATTTTGCTAGTTCCGGGAGTCATATTTCGCTAGTTTTTTCATTTAAAATTCACTTCTAATAAATGCCACCCTTTTGGAAAAATGCAACGCCCCGGCAGCGTTTATTGCAACCAATATGGTACTTCAAGAGCATGAACTAAAATGAAAGACAAAGATAAAAACAATTTATCGCGTCTGACGTCACCTGTCAAAAAAACTCGAGCACGGTTTGTTTACAAGTGTCGTGATGATGACTTGCTGAACGCGGATTTATAACCGGGCGTCTTATTGTTAATTTTGTACCTTTCGACATGCAAACCATCTCGAAAGTTAGGTATTTATAGTAGTTAACTTTCTTTAGTGAAGGCACCATATCCACAATGCCTAGAAAAGCTGCTTTTGCCTTGTAAAAGTACGGACTTTTTCGCCATTTGCTGCTATTCCTTTTCTTCGATCAGCACCAGATAGATCTTCCTTTTACGCGCTGATTAACCTGTGTAAACCAATCAAGGATCGTAATTGACAGTGAAATCAGACGCGATAAATTGCTTTTATCTCTGTCTTTAATTATAGATATGACTTACGTTCTTGATCTCTTCCCCAAATCCTTAACCAGCTGCTGACCCTTCTTGCCTTTGAACAGTAGTGCTGCCTGCTCTCTTTCCTATTTTGAAACAAATATACAAACTCTTTTTAGGATTTAAAGCCAGTTTAAACTGTATCAGCTGATAAAACGATTTAAGTTTTAATGAGGTATCGTATGTGTGTTAGTGTTATAGACCTGATGGGGAAGTCCTCTTTTGGTCTATACGCTTACACGCTCGCCTTTTAATCCCAAGATTGTGGGTTCGAGTCCCGGCAGGACCGGAAGTGGTTCACGAAGTAGCAGGATACTTCTTTGAGCAGTTTGTGACAATACTGCAATTGTAAGTCATGATAATGGGGTCTGAATTTTGTAGGTTCTAGTTTTATGAAGACCGCCTCCCATTAATTTTTGTATCTTCTGTTCCTTCTTTATATACCTTTCTTAGGCATACTGTTACATCGATACAAACCCTTTAAATATTTCCCACAACTAAAATAAATTTGCTACCGTAACAACTTGATAGTTAGCATATGTGCTTACTATCGAGCGCTTTTAAAACATGCAAACATGAAAAGCCCCATCCACAAAAGTGTAAATGGTGTTGAACAAATCCTCGATACAGATAGTTAAATACGAACAAGTAAACCTGCAAATGCGTGTCTCAACCCCATTAGCTCAGTTGGTAAAGCGCCGGACTTTGGTACAATTTCATGTTTTCAAAAGCTCTTGATAGTAAGCACATATGCTAACTATCGAGTTTTTACGGTATGTCTTCAGAGTTTCGGTATGCAATAATGCAATGGTGATCATTGAGCACGTACAAGAGGCAAAATCTCCACTCTTATACGTGCACTTGTCATGATTGTTGAACAACCAAACAGTGTGATTTTTAATCATTTCTGCATTCACAACACTTAAATCTGAACAAAATTGGGAAATTTACTTCAGCTCAGGTAGCAAACTTACTCTCTGCCTGACTTTCCTGAAGTCTAGTAGTCTGATCTGTGGTATTCTATGGATCACATATAATCTGTAGTGTTTTCTGTTGGTGACTGGGTTTCTCAGCAGGCTGATGAAAAGATAAGACAATTTTATTAGCTTTCAAATTTAAAGACACTGTTAACATCCACAATTTGAGAACCCATAAACTCTTGTTTCCAGCTATGCTCAGTAGTTAATTTTAGCCTCCTTGCTTATCACAGTGAACACACAGAAATGCTGCTAATTCTATTACTATTAAATTTCATATACTTGACCATACTGTGATGTGATCTATGAAAACCCTTCACATGGTGACATTTAAAATTTGTGAGATTTGTATCATATCATATCATATCATTTTATTTGCCAGCAAAAAGACACACATATAAAATATTGCACAATATCAAAATTACACATAAATATATAAATTACACATGCAAAGATATAAAAATTACAGTCTATGTAAAAATGTAAGCCATGGAAGGTCATAAAGCAAGAAATTGAAATTGAATTGACCCATGTTGGAGAAAATAGAGAGATGGCATGCCTTAACCAGGAACAATTTAAACAAAGGACAAGAGAACCCCTGGCAGGGATAGCCAGATAGTGACAAAGTCACTTTCAAAGTGGCTAAACCTAATTGATTCCCACAAGAACACAGACAATCAGCACAGGGGAACAGGACAAAGGATGAATCTACCTACATTCTCCAACATAAGATGAGGCGTGATAATACAATGTAAGCACAACCTTCAGATAAAAAATAAGCCTAAGCCCAACTAAAAACTATTTTGAATTCCAGCTAATTGTTTTGAAATGTTTGTAGACCAAAAAAAACATTAAAATTATAAACTCTTCATATCTGTTTTCATTATGAACCTGGGTGTGTGACTTCAACATCACAAGTTATGAGGAAAGAAGGATTGAAACAAAGAAATACTGAGATTTAGTCTTATCTTAATGAAATGAAATGAAATGAAATGAAATGAAATGAAATGAAATGAAATGAAATGAAATGAAATGAAATGAAATGAAATGATGTAACATGTGCAGGGTTTTCACAGGTCACATGAAATATGACCTCCCACCACACATTAATGAGCATAAAGTTGATGCTCTTTGTTTGCCGCACATCTGTACAAGCCAGTAGGATGTCCTTCCTGAGTGGCCCATTGTGCCTATTCACATGTAGGACATACATACATACATACATACTGTTGCCTTGAACAGGTGTGTGTGAAACAAAAAACAACAACACAGCAGCCAGGATGTCTCAAAACAACCAACTTGCTAAGCTCATTTCGTGGTAGCAGGTCACATATGGGGCTATAGGGCATCTGCCTTCTTATTTTGTTTGTGAATCAGCATATTTTACTATTATATTCTTAAATTGAATCTAGTAACTACATCACTACTATTCACATTTTCAGTTACTCATCAATTTTCAATTACAAAGGCATGAAGTTTTAGAGAAACCTACCTTAATGTCTTCAAGTTAGGAATTGAAGCTAGTGTGTCTAAATCACCCTAAAATTAGAAAAATAAAAAAATGCATCTTGGACATGTTGACTGGATATCATCGCTGATACTAAAACAACTGATAAGAGTTATCAAATATATGTATTCATCCTTCAAACCACACTGCTCAATTTTAAAAACTTGAAATTACTGACAAGAAATAAGTAAGATCCACTTAAATATTGAGACCTATGGATGGTTTCACAAGTCATGTTGTTTTTCAAACAAAAGTCTAAGCACCTCTGATTCAAGTAAGCAATTACAAGTTATTTTATTTTGTGTATGTTTGCTTCTGCACATGCAGTTCTGTTATGGTACCACAAAACATAATGGGATACTCCTTTCAGTTGCTGTGCCTGGAGCTACTATTATACATGTACATGTATAGCTCTAGAATATAGAGCCTCTGACACTACTCATAATACACAAGCAATTAGGACTATTATGACAAGCAATTACTACTACTTTGGCCTTGATGTCAGCGCTATGTGCCTCTTCTTGTCTTGGCGGGCATCTCTGCGCTACTTGCCACTTTTCGACTAGGCGCTCAGTATCAGTGCTATGCGCCTCTCCGTTTTGGACCCCGATCCGAGGCAGGGAACTGATCCAAGTTTTAGGAGCTATACACGAATCCGACTTGACACATTCCTACACCTCACTGGCGGCCGTAGCTGGGGCCATCCATCCATTTTACGCAACGCCAGTATCACAGGCGTGCAGCGTTTACCGCTCCTGTGACGCGGCAGAAGTGTTACTCACTCCGATGCGGTTGTGATAGTAGGCATCTTGGAACCCAATCCAAACAAACTAAGCTAGTTTGGCGACTGGCGAGGATGGTCCCCAGCTATGGCCGACATATTCCTGATCAACACTTGGCTCGTCGGATTCGTCTATAGAAAGGTTGCTAATCTGAGCATGACATTAACTTACCAGTTCTTGTATACTGTTATTGGTAAGGATAATTGCCTCCAGCTTAGGCAGGTTGCTTTCTAGACCTTCTGCTATACGACTGGATAAGAAATCAAATTAACAACATTAACAACAGAGAGTTAGTTTAGTATCTGGCACTATATAGAATGTGCTTAAAAGTATGAAACGTGTGTGTTAAGGACCTGCTGCTTGGATGGGATACCACAAGAGGATAATACTTAATGAAAAAATCAAGTGTTGTAAAATTTCCCTAAAAATCCACCCTTTTTGGTATATATATAAATTTCTAAAAAAGAATTTTTTAGGATTTTTTTTAGAGAAGTGATGATTGTTGATCATTTGTTTTATTTTTTATGTAGGCCTATTTTCCTGGTCATTTCCTGTAAACCTAATAAAGCTATTCTGATAATTGAAAATCTTCTCTGTCATAAATAAAAGCAGTTGAAAGCGACAACAAGTGGCGAAAATTGTAATTTGCCATGAAACTTCGGTCATATTTCATCTGAAATCTGACTTGCTGACAGGGCCTGCATGTATGGTATGCATGGCACTGGGGTTCTTCCAAATTCATGGTTGCAGGCAAATATTGCCCCTATCTTTAAAAAAGGAGATAGGACATTGGCGTCAAATTATCGCCCTGTTTCATTAACGTCAATATGCTGCAAAACCTTAGAGCATATAATACATTCTAACATTATGAGACATTTTGACCAGTTTTCAGTTTTAACTGAAAAACAACATGGATTTAGGACTAAACACTCAACAGAATCTCAGCTAATTCTTACGACTCATGATCTAGCTCATTCATTGAATAATAAATCCCAAGTGGATATGGTAATCATGGACTTTTCAAAGGCCTTTGATGTAGTCCCCCATAATAGGCTTTTAAACAAATTAAACAGATATGGTATTCACAACAAAACACATACATGGATCAGCAGCTTTCTCAAGCATCGTGTCCAGAGGGTCGTAGTCGGTGGTGAACACTGACATGGACCAACGTTGCTTCAAGGCGTCCCTCAGGGCACGGTGCTTGGTCCGCTGCTGTTCCTTGTATACATAAATGACCTTCCAGACAACATAAACTCCACAGTCCGTCTTTTTGCAGACGATTGTGTACTCTACAGACAAATACAGAACCAGTTTGATGCAGATGCTTTACAACAAGATCTAAACACACTCATAAAATGGGAAAAAGACTGGCAAATGCATTTCAACCCAGCTAAGTGTTTTATTATGAGACTCACACACAAAAGATCTGTGTTCCATTTTGATTACACCCTGGGAAATTCCATCTTGCAAGCAGCAAACAGTCACCCATACCTTGGCGTTACGATCACTGATAAGCTCACCTGGAACAAACATATTGATAATATAACGGCATCTGCTAACCGCACCTTAGGATTCATCCGCAGAAATTTATATTCTTGCCCTCAACATGTTAAAGAGTCGGCCTACAAGACACTGGTTCGACCTTTGGTTGAATACTCATCTCCCACATGGGATCCATATACACAAGTGTTAAATAATAAGATAGAAATGGTACAAAGGAGAGCGGCCCGCTTTGTAAGCGGAGATTACAAGTCCAAATCACAAGGTTGTATGACAGAGTTGCTCCAGAAGCTGGATTGGGAGTCACTTCAGATTAGAAGGAAGTGTAAGCGACTGACCACATTGCAGAAAGCCATCACCGGTCACCTATCCCTACCTGTCGGAAACCTCCTTCAGCCCGCCCCACGCACGTCACGGCATACCAATACTCAAGCATTTGCAACAATAACGGCTACAAAAGACTGTTATAAGAACTCATATTTTCCGAGAACAATTCGAGATTGGAACTCGATACCAGAAAGCATAGCCATCATTAAAGAACCTCAAGCATTTAAAACAGCAATCACAAGCCACCTATATAAGAAGCAAGACTAAGTAACCAACAACAGGCGCACACTATTCCTGGCAGCTTGATTCCCGCAGGGAACGTTGGACAGTATTACGTCAAAGTCAAAGTCAAAGCATAATGATATGCAAGCACTGACCTATCCCTAGAAGTTAGCTGTCACACGTTCCGGGATCAAACCCCATTGTGGTATTCTATTGTTTTGAGCGGCTAAATGTGACCGTACAGCACGAATGAGCCGTAAATGTCCTCAATTGTATTCTGAGTTACAATGTAAAATGGGCATGAAGGTCGTATTCATAGGTACCTCAATTTGGTGCTACGTGTACCTCATTTAATGAGATACACGTAGCACCAAATTGAAATACCTATGAATATGACCTTCATGCCCATTTTACACTGTAACTCAGAATACAATTGAGGACATTTACGGCTCATTCGTGCTGTACGGTCACAAATAGGCGATTCATCATTTACTTTGAATGGGCAGTCTCGCACATATTTTATAGCTGGATCAACCTGCTCTTTCTTCTCTGGGAATTCAAATATGAGAAATCAATGGTAGCTGACATTTTCAGTTTGGACAACTTTACACTACACCCTGCACTTTTTTTAAATTGCATTTGGATTTCTAATGCAATTTTCTTTCAGAAATATATATTTTGTATGGGTTTTAAAGGTACTTAGTTGCTGTGATGCTAATTTGAAGGTTGCAAAGCATAAAAATGTGAAAATTTGGGAACACAACATGAATGGTAGCAAGTTCAAAACACTTGAGTAATATTTTGTTGTCCTAATTTTTATCAATTATAGATGGTGACTTACCATATTCTGTTGTTGTTCAATAGTACTGTGCTCAATCTCTTCAGAAGTGGGAATCCCTCTAGTTTCCTCAATTCATTGTCTGAGAAATCTATTGTGTCAAATTGATCCTGTTGATATATGAATGTATTATCAAATAAAAAAATAATAAAAACAGATATTTAAAGAATGATAAGTTGTTGAATTTTAAACATGGAAGAAGATTTATGCAGCCATATAAAATTAAATTAATAACTAGAATTTCGCGGTTCTCGTCCTGCACGGTTCTCGACGCAAAGATTCGGCCGCAGTGCCTCCACCTTGATGTCCATCATTTTAACCGGTGCCATTTCACTCGACCCCTATTGACCTTCACATTATTTGCCTAAGGTGGCCGTTCCCACAAAATTTCATTAACCTGCAGCAGTCGATGGCGATCTGACCCCAGGTGACCCTGAATGACTCGAAAATGACCTTGACATTTTTGCCTTGTTTCAGTGGCCGTCCCCACAAAATTTCATGAACCTCAGATGAACTTGGATGACCCCAAAATGACCTTGACATTTTTGTCTTCCTGCAGTGGTCGTTCCCACCAAATTTCATGAACCTGCAACAATATATGGCGATTTGACCCCAGATGACCCCAAATGACCTCACAATGACCTTGCGATTGCGCATATTTTGTGCTGAGAAGCAAATCAGGTCCAGACCCTCTGGCTGTGCTTCTCTCCGCCAAGTTTCATCACTGTAACTCGTACATATCTCCAGATAATCTGCGCACAAGGTTATTTTGCTTGATATGCATAAATTATGCAAATTAGGTACCGTACTTAATTACCATATTTTGCGACAAAAACCTGCTAACATTTGGAGACTACCAATTGCCACCCTCCACCAAATTGCATCACTATACGCCTTACCAGTTCCGAAAAATTGCATTAGCAAGCTCGGACGGACGGACGGATGGACGGACAGACAGATGGACGGACGACGGACAGACGGACGGACAACCAGGAAACATAATACCTCCGGTGGAGGCATAATGATGTTTTTGGTTCTCATCCTCTCCAGTCCCTCCTCAATTTCAGGGATTTTTTTTAGATTTTTCAAAGATTTTTAGACTTTGGAATACCGCTACCTACAAAGACTAAATACAGAAATAAGTTTTAGATTTTTTGGCTACATGTAGTTTTATGCCTGAGTAGTACCGGGTACCCTTAATGTAATTTACAGGCGGGTACACAGGAAACTACCACCAGGGATCAAGTCAAAGTCAATTTCATTAAAGTGCCATCTTCATTCTAATTGGATCAGAGAATGCAACATATGTTGCATCTATCTTAAAGTGGCAAGTTTTCTGTGTCACGGAAAATCAAGACAAATTAACAGAATTTAAGCAAAACCGGAATAACACAGAAATTCATGGAAAACATGATTTTCCTTGAGAAAAATAAAAATGAAGAAAAAATAATGGAAACGTGAGGTAAAATTAAAAACAATGAAAATGAAGTCCATCTTCAAAGATATCAAGCTAAAAAAACTTCTAAAAAGATACTGCAAGTAACTTCATTTTAGTTATAAACCCCGATTTTTAGCGGAATTGAGTATTTACATGTAAAACCACGCACGTAAAATCACGGAATTCGGTGTTTTAAATCACAGAAAACTTGCCACTCTAGTCTATTTTTACACTTACCAAAGTTGCTCCAAGGTTTTCAATTACTGGTATCTTGTAACCTGTTCAGGCAAACAAATTGACAAAGCAAATCAAGTCTAGTATTACCGCTACGTACATGAAATATGGCACATTCACACGGTTTATTTTGGAGTAATTACCAATTTGGTGCAACTCTACTAGTCTTATTACAAGACTGCCTTACACCAACCCTAAACTCTGTAAACAAAAACTGGACTCATCAAGTCTAGGAAGTTGCACCCTATTTGGTAATTGTAGCGTCACTTTTAATATAAGGCCAACTAAAACAATGTATACTGCGCCAAAAAAGCATCCTTTACATGTGCACTTGGATTCGGAAGAAAACTCCTAATTTTCAAACTAAACCATTTATATCAATTGGGTACATTTATTTGTTTTAAATAGATGCAAGTATCTAATCCGGCACATTATGACACCCCATAAAAGTTTGATTATCAGGGGAATAGACTCCTAACAATTTAGGGAAAAGCAAATTGGTCTTTTATGCTGAGAAAATCTATTGTGACAGGCCCTGTAGGCCTACAGTCCAAACCAGGATTTCACAAGGGTGTCCCCTTTGACAGACGCGGGAAATGAGTCGTACGGTCATAACAGTATGTACTACCTGGTATACATTGCATTGCATGGATTAACCCAGACCGTGACAATCATCAGACAAGGCCGAAAATGAAATTTTTCTAGGTTTTGCAAGCCAGTTTATTTTTGGTCATGTTGGACGACAGTTGGCAAAACTCAGCGGTGACACACATACGTACATCATCCATCCATGCACATGACATGCAAAAGTGGTGTATGACATGATCATGATTCAAATAAATGACGAATGATTAGTGGGGATTATGCACTTTCAGTTTCCAACACGTTTGAATGGGAATTAGATTGTGCACTTTCTGAATGTTTGGTGAGCATATTTTCCCAATATTTTGACAAGTTGGATGTCGAATGTTCTATTCTACAGTCCAACCTCTCTTATCTGGACCTCTTTTATCCGGATCTCTCTGGTATCCGGCTTTGAAATCTTCACTGGAGAACATGTTTTTGACACTTTGACACCTTAATTCCATGCTCTGAGCACCTAGAATGGCATCTACATGTATGTTGCATAAAGCACTCAAATGCCATCTATTATTTTTAATTAGTATCCCATGTTGAAAGTATATTTTGGTGTCCCTATTTCATTACTTTGCCAGTCGATGCAGAATTACATGTAATTCACTTATCCGTATTTTTCACTTATCCGGACAATGCATAATGCTTGCTCCCATCATGGCCGGATAAAAAGAGGTTGGACTGTATATTGTTTGGCAATGTCTTTTGCCAATAGTATCATAGTATGTTTAAAGTTGTAATTTTGTGTTTTTAACCGCAAAGATTGATGTTTTTAGGCTAATGAAACTTGATGTTGAGTTTAGCGTCCCCCGCCCGCGTTATGAATTTTGTGCCGCGTTTGAGATGTAAAATCTGAAAATAATTCATTATTGTGCAAAATTGCTACTAAACCAGCAAGAAAATTTGTTCTGAAAATTTTTAAAACCTCTTTCTTTTGTATTTTAAGCCTTCAAAAACTATTAGAAGAATTCATCTAAATATTTGAGCATTGAAAATATACCAATCTTTGACCCTTGCTCTATCCAATTATTTCAATTATACCTTTGGGATACCAGGGTGGACTAGATTTGAACCGAACCTGACCAAATGTTTTCACCAGCAGTGGCATAGATTTCTTTTTGACATGGGGGGCAGGGGCAGGGGGATGGGGTTGGAAAATTTTGTCAGAAACTCACATACAGGCTTCAACATTGGGGGATGATTGTATGGACCATCCCCTAGCAGAATATTGGGGATTTATCCCCCTATCCCCGGGTCTATGCCTATGTTCACCAGATGGATTTATGTTATAAATAATTTAACTAGAAGATACTATTGAAAGCCATGTATATTTTTAACAAATTGGTGACGATAATAATTATTTCATAATGTTCTGCATGATTTTGTTATTATTATATAAAGGAGTCACCCCCCCATTTCCCTCCATCAAATGTATACGGAGAGGTCAGTGGAAATCGGAGACTTGATTTAAAGTTTGGAAAAACAAAAAGCAAGATATATTTTTATGAATGTTATGTGTTACTGACATTATATTGGGACGCAAGATACCCAAATAGAATGAACAGAAGCGCATAAGGATTGTATTGAGAAAAAGGCCGTTTATGATGAATATAATGAAATCTGGAAAATAATGAATAATGAATAATGAAATAGTTGCCTCATTATGAGCTGGAAAAAATGGGACGCTAAACTCAACATCAAGTTTCATTAGCCTTATTCCTGATTCGAAATCTGTACACTTCGCAAGGGTGCAGAATTTGGCAGAACTTTGATGATAATTTCGCCCTTTTTAGTTTTGGTCACTAAAATGCATTTGATCCTTAATTTTGTTTTGACAACCGCAACAGAGTCTTTAATTAGCTAGCACAATAAGGTGGGCGTATTTCCCATAGACATCCAAAATGGCGTAAGCCAGTCCTAAATATACATAGTCATAGGCACGGCGTATAGGATTGACTGAGCGAGTCTTAACATTTGGCATTGGAGCAAGGGTCGCGCTGGTGCGCGTCTGCGCGTCAGGGACGCGTGGAACTGTTGTTGGGACGCAATAAAATTAACCTTAAGCTTACCTAATGCGTTAGCCAAGAATATCTCAGACGCACAGAAAATCAGGCATGTAAAACCTTATGGACAGGGCATAAAACAAATGCGATCATTTCAGACAGAATGTCAAAAATAAATGCTCCAAGAACTTAATCAGATCGTTCACTCTGAATACCAATCTGTTGAAACATTGTGCAAGTCAAGGCTCTGCGAATGAAATAGTGTGACAATTGACTCCACTTGCGAAAGAATCTCTCCCTTGTATAAACTGTCAGTGGGGGATTTCCCCGATCATGTATTAATGTTTACTAATGATGATCGTTTTATCGGGAGTTTTATACCATAGTAAATCATCATTTAACTAATTTTCATGTCATGCTAAGTAAAAATGGAGTTTCCTCAACACAAAAAAGTCAACTTTGTATTCTTTATTGATGGCAATATAGGATAAAATTGCAGTGAATTAGCGGCACATGGTAAGATTTGGGGTGTTGAATTCTGCACCTTTTACATTAAAAATACACATAAACATAGTCACGTCGTGTGATCATAATTTTTCAGAACTTTGCCAGTTTTGAAGGGGTTGATTCAGGTTTAGGAGGTGAAAGGTCAGAATTAGGGTTAGGACTACGTTTTCGATAATTAAGGGTTGGCGTTTTGACTAAAATAAAAAGCGCCATTATAACATTTATACATGATGAACAAACAGGACTGGATTGTAAAAAACAACCCCTGAACAAGGACTGGATTGTAAAAACAACCCCTAGTTTTGGGGTTTGCACTCCCATATTTTGGATTTTCTTGAAGTTCAGAGGTTGTGCAATTATGAGGGTAAAATTGAGGGGGGGGGGAAGGGCAAGTGCAAGGAGGGGGGGCAAGTGCAAGTGATTTTGAGCACACATTCATGGAGCATGTTCAAAACTAAACGCTCGAAACAAACTTGAGAAATAGTAGGCTTATGGAAACTTTTACATTTTCCTGCTTGCGACGAATACAATTTTTAGCAGGCCGGGTGCAAGCAATATTTACCTTTTTTAGCCATTTGAAATTGTACCCCTGGGAGGTTCATAATTATTGCATGCTGTATTTTGTTGATGTAAAATGCATAATACAACCCCATGTCCAGCATATCGTAACCTCTAATATTAGTGGGTGATGTTTCCATAGTCGGACTTGGACCCCTTAAAATTCCCATTGGACCCCTTAAATTTGACTTTTGGAGGGCTGAATGAGTCCAACAAAAATCACTCGGACCCCTTAAATTTTGAAGCCAGCGCTACCCCTGCATTGGAGGCATTGCTAACTAATCATATGATGAACAAAAAACAACAGCATGATTTCAATAACAGGCTGGCGGGCAGGTAGAATTAGGTAGAATTTTAGAAACTGGCCTCAGATTGCACCAGAGAGCATCTAAAAATCTAAATTTATTTGTTAATTAGTACGGTATGGTGTATTTCGGCTTAAGCTTACCCCGTAAATCCAGCTCTCTATCCCTAACGGGATTTATGAACTGCGCACACTGTTCAATTAATTCTGGCGTCAATTTCACCATGGTTTACCACTTTTATGAATAGATACAGGACTAAACAACATAAGATATTTGTATTAATATCTTGGTTCCTTGTTTCACTGCAAAGAAAGTCTCTAAATTGTTGAATTTGTCATACTATTTATGTTTCTTTTCACGACTGAAACTAGCTCGTTCACGTAGCGTTTTCGTTGTCCCACTGGCCTACTACAACGCTACGTATTTAGGTATGGGCCCAAACCGGGGCAGCGCCACAGGTCTTTACGTGCGCAACCGATTTATTCAAAAGCTCATGCTCACCTCCTGCCTTGCTCCAGTAGTTATTTCATATACTTTTTATAAGTCATCCATGGCCTTTAAAGAAAGTAATTCCTCTTAGAAGCAGAAATTAAGTAATATTAGCTCGGTTATATCTTGCACTGTCACGTACGAACAATTTTGTCAAGTCACTTCCTGGTTTTGAGTTTAGGGTTGGGCGATATCGCAAAAAGGAAAAAGATCGTACCGTTTTGTTTCTTTTTTCTTTTCTTTTCTTTTTTTTTTTAGCTGATATAATTTGAAATAGTAATGTAAATGAATTATTTTTGGGGATAGCTATTCACATATTTTATATATTCATGTATATTTACTGTTTTCTTTTTATTATTATTTCCTTTTCTTAATTATTTTTATAATTGAGGAAGGGTTTTTTTTATTACTATGATTTATTAACTGTTATATTTTTTTATGTTTATATATGTCTTTATTTTTGATTAAATGAATTAGACTAAGAAAAATAGTAAAATAAAAAGTTAAAAAAAATTTTGTTTCTTTACTGGTGGGGGGGGCAACAGGGGAAGGGGTGTACTTAGTTAAATGATCATACGGGGACGTGCCGCTAATATGGGTAGCATTTTTGGCCTTTTGGTATATCAATGACCCCTTTTTTCTAAGCCAATTTTGGTATATATGAATGCAGAGATGTCACAGGCTGACCAAAAAAAATCCTGAACTGGCGTAGCGTAGTGAGCACGGGGGGGGGTCCGGGGCCTGCTTAGGATGGTTTCTGCACATTTAGCATCACAGGAAAGGCCATTTCAGAGGGTAAAAAGAACATGCTCATTGCTTGTTCTACACTTTTAATAAAAAGTGCTTCCTTCTTCCAGAAAACATGCTCTAAAGTTGTGCGTTTGCAATACTTTTATGTAGGCCCTACAAGACACACTCTTAAAAAAATGGGTTTTTTTGGCTTTATTACATAAACAATATGGCTGATGTTATATGTGAAGCAGAAAAATAACGCAAGTGGCTTTTAGTTAAAATTTCAGGACGACAAACATTTCAGCAGATTTAGCACCACAAAGAGACCATTTTTGAAATAAAAACCTGTGTTGGATTTTTTTGTGAAAAAATGCTGCCTTCGCCCTAAAAAGTGGTTTTAAATGTTCAGTTTCCTATACTTTTATACATGAGAGACATTCTTCAAAGTTTTATTGTGAACAAATAACATGGTCTACATAACTGAAATTGATATAATGCGCAATATAAAAACAATGATTCATTAAATTTTTGACCCCCCCCCCCCTTCAGGTATGTGGGAGGAGGCCCACATGGGGGGGGGGGGATACTAAAAAAAAAATAATGTGCATGAAGAATATATTGTATGCTAAGAGTAATTTGTAAAATTCAAATGTTAAACATATAGAGTGATGTCACTACAAATTGGGACTAAAATAGTAGGCATATATACCACGATATCCCAAGGGAAATATATAGGCCTACACACACACTCAACCACTCCCACCCCCACCACCCCCACCAAATTTGCCAATTTCGTGGTCCTCACTACTGGAAAAAAATTAACCCTTTCCGCGCTATTTTGTAACTCTCATGGTTGGTTGCTAGCTTTTGTGTTGAGTTGGGGAGGGGCATATTTCTGGCTCTTCATGCACAAATAAACAAGACAATAAAAAACCCCGTAATTTCTGTTAAAAAACCAAACATTTAAATAAGCCAATGAAAAATTACAAAAGGAATATCTTAAGAAAATTCAAAGCAATAAAAAACAGAAACAAAAATATCAGTCACAAATACTAATACCAGTAGCTAAGTAACATATATATAAAAAAAAGAACAAATTAATTAATTAATTAATTAAAATTAATTAATTAAAATTAATTAATTAATTAATTAATTAATTAAATTTAATTAATTAATTAATATGAATAAATCATTCTACCAGATAATTAATTAATTAATAAGAATAGAACATTCTACCAGTAATAAACAACTATAAAGAATATAATTATAATAATTACAAAAGGTAATGTCTTAATATTAAAATTCTAAGCAATTCTAAGCACTTTTAAATTTATACGATTAAAAAGAAGAACTTGAGTGGCTATGCGTGACTGTGCATGCCTGCGTGGGAATGAAACGAAATAATATGATATCGCCCAGGGATATCCAATTACGTCATTGGCGAAATCCAATCTTCTGCGCATGCGTAATAGCACTCATGTAAAAAATTTATCGATGAATTTGAACGATTTAGTGCCTGTGATTATCGTTAAAATACTGCGGATTTAGATACAATGACAGTTTAAAATGTAGCTCTAAATATTCATATGATGGAGGAGACTACATGAGACCGTGGAATAAGCCATAGCAAGTAAGTAAAAGAAAATGGGGCAATTTGTTTGCAGTCAATTATCCCCCTAATCTGGACGTAGTCCTTCTCTGACGTTAATAACGTAGATTGCCTGGCGATCGGAGTGTTATCGTCAGAGCACCTCGGACTATATTCATAGGTACCTCAATTTGATGCTACATGTACGTGTACCGCATTTAATGAGATACACGTAGCACAAAATTGAAATACCTATGAATATGACCTTCATGCCCATTTTACACTGTAACTCAGAATACAATTGAGGACATTTACGGCTCATTCGTGGTGTGCGGTCACAAATGAGTATGATAAAGCCTCAGTATGCATGTCATTGATGGCATGTATCAATACTATCATTGTATCTATGTATGCATGGCATGCATAGTCACTGGACATATAGTATAGCATGGCTAAGCCTAGCGCTTTTTGATTGTTTTATTTTTGTTTCAATTTCTCTGACCAGTTGGGTATGTCACCGTATAAATATCATCATGATCATTAAAGGAGGATTTCGTGACCCTAGCATCCTCTTTTTATGACATTTTTCAGCACATATCCACGAAAAAAGCCTATTCAAAAAAATATTACTTTAGTGATCATCAGTGACAGTGGCGTGCGCAAAGAAGGGGGTTGGGGGCCATGCCCCCCCCACTTTTGTTGGTCATTCGGGGAAAATGTTAAAAACATCGAAATTTGCTGCTAATCAGACTCCATTCGGGGGAACTTAACAACCTCCCCCCCCACTTTCAATGTGCTGGCCACGCCACTGGTCATCAAAGGTAGATGGGAGAAATTTTGTCCCCGGGAATTTTGTTTGCACAAACCATGACTGGGCCGCTATTTGAAATGCTATACTGGCAAAAAAGTGCCAAAGAACTACATGTAGTGTAGGCCTACCATTCTACGTGCCGCTAATATGGGTAGCATTTTTGGCCTTTTGGTATATCAATGACCCCTTTTTTCTAAGCCAATTTTGGTATATATGAATGCAGAGATGTCACAGGCTGACCAAAAAAATCCTGAACTGGCGTAGCGTAGTGAGCACGGGGGGGGGGGGGTCCGGGGCCTGCTTAGGATGGTTTCTGCACATTTAGCATCACAGGAAAGGCCATTTCAGAGGGTAAAAAGAACATGCTCATTGCTTGTTCTACACTTTTAATAAAAAGTGCTTCCTTCTTCCAGAAAACATGCTCTAAAGTTGTGCGTTTGCAATACTTTTATGTAGGCCCTACAAGACACACTCTTAAATGGGTTTTTTTGGCTTTATTACATAAACAATATGGCTGATGTTATATGTGAAGCAGAAAAATAACGCAAGTGGCTTTTAGTTAAAATTTCAGGACGACAAACATTTCAGCAGATTTAGCACCACAAAGAGACCATTTTTGAAATAAAAACCTGTGTTGGATTTTTTTGTGAAAAATGCTGCCTTCGCCCTAAAAAGTGGTTTTAAATGTTCAGTTTCCTATACTTTTATACATGAGAGACATTCTTCAAAGTTTTATTGTGAACAAATAACATGGTCTACATAACTGAAATTGATATAATGCGCAATATAAAAACAATGATTCATTAAATTTTGACTTTCTCTTGGGGGGATACTAAAAAAATAATGTGCATGAAGAATATATTGTATGCTAAGAGTAATTTGTAAAATTCAAATGTTAAACATATAGAGTGATGTCACTACAAATTGGGACTAAAATAGTAGGCATATATACCACGATATCCCAAGGGAAATATATAGGCCTACACACACACTCAACCACTCCCACCCCCAACCAACCTCCCCCACCCCCACCAAATTTGCCAATTTCGTGGTCCTCACTACTGGAAAAAAATTAACCCTTTCCGCGCTATTTTGTAACTCTCATGGTTGGTTGCTAGCTTTTGTGTTGAGTTGGGGAGGGGCATATTTCTGGCTCTTCATGCACAAATAAACAAGACAATAAAAAAACCCGTAATTTCTGTTAAAAAAACCAAACATTTAAATAAGCCAATGAAAAATTACAAAAGGAATATCTTAAGAAAATTCAAAGCAATAAAAAACAGAAACAAAAATATCAGTCACAAATACTAATACCAGTAGCTAAGTAACATATATATAAAAAAAAAAGAACAAATTAATTAATTAATTAATTAAAATTAATTAATTAAAATTAATTAATTAATTAATTAATTAATTAAATTTAATTAATTAATTAATATGAATAAATCATTCTACCAGATAATTAATTAATTAATAAGAATAGAACATTCTACCAGTAATAAACAACTATAAAGAATATAATTATAATAATTACAAAAGGTAATGTCTTAATATTAAAATTCTAAGCAATTCTAAGCACTTTTAAATTTATACGATTAAAAAGAAGAACTTGAGTGGCTATGCGTGACTGTGCATGCCTGCGTGGGAATGAAACGATATAATATGATATCGCCCAGGGATATCCAATTACGTCATTGGCGAAATCCAATCTTCTGCGCATGCGTAATAGCACTCATGTAAAAAATTTATCGATGAATTTGAACGATTTAGTGCCTGTGATTATCGTTAAAATACTGCGGATTTAGATACAATGACAGTTTAAAATGTAGCTCTAAATATTCATATGATGGAGGAGACTACATGAGACCGTGGAATAAGCCATAGCAAGTAAGTAAAAGAAAATGGGGCAATTTGTTTGCAGTCAATTATCCCCCCTAATCTGGACGTAGTCCTTCTCTGACGTTAATAACGTAGATTGCCTGGCGATCGGAGTGTTATCGTCAGAGCACCTCGGACTAGACTGAAACACGTTGACTCCGTTGATTTCGCGTTGTTGCCGATCTGCTTTCTCTCCGCATGCGCAGCAGTTTTGCATGGCCGTGGGCCGTGTATGTCTAGATTAACTCGACCCAAAGCAAATTAGACCATAACTCGTGGCCCAACGTTTTCTATAAAACACCCGGCTTCGTCAAAGGAAAGTTTTGTTTATATTTTTTACCTCCCCCTCCTCCGCAGAGCCTAAAACTTACTTCATTAAAAGAGGAAATAAGACATCTGGATTTATTCATAAAGTGTTATACGGGTGAATATACAACAAGCTATAATAGGCCTACTAGGCCTATGTATAAAATTTTTATATGATGGCAATACGAATGATAAATTGAAGTGTGAACTCAAGCACGGTATAGGCCTACGTCGTCCAGACCCAGCAGTGCAGAACTAAAAGTGTACGAGAATAGCTTAAAATCATGACCCTTTTCTAAAAAAAAAAAAAGGGTAGGCCCACTTGTACGGCTAAAAATTTGCCTAAACGCTAGACGGTGTCCTGTTTAGACTAACTTGAGCTCTCTTTATGCTTAGCAACCATATTATTGTTGTTCAGCCTTCATATTATATCACTACTGGTGATGCTGGTGAGTGTTCGAGAGTAGCTCATGCCCCGGGGCTCATGGAGCAATGGGAAGACTTCTACTTTGTTGCATAGACGGTTTCAAGAAAAATTAAGACGGCCCCTACACAGTTTTCACACAGTTTTCACTTTTTGGTTTAAGAATGAACCATGTCTTTTCCAAAAATTAGAATGCTGAAATCAGTTTTAGTACACTTTGGGCTTGATTGTCACAGCATACGAAAAATACCCTAAAACGCATGTTTTTGGCTCTTATTTCCAAAAAATAACCAAATGTTAAATTTGACTTTTATTGCCACTTGACTAACTAAAGGATTGGGATTGAACTATGTTTCATTTGGCAAAACAGCAGGATAATATTTTTTTTTTATCCCCAAAAAATTAGTTCTGTATTTTTCTGGAATAGGGAGTAGTACCGTAAAATAAGTGGGGTAACTTTGGACACTTTTCAGAGTTTTTAAACCACTGCTTCCAAACAAAACCAATTATATTTCTAATTATCTCTTTTTTATGATATTAGGGTTCCCTTACACCTTGAAATTGAAAGAGATTTTTTAATAATTTTGCAAGGGTGCCCTAGGGGTTAAAAAATAGCCTGACCAAAGTTACCCCGCATTTGGGGAAACTTTGGTCAGATTACATTCCATGAAGAAAAACAAAATCAAAAAAAAATTTATCTTCGCTGTATATATATGGGCAAGTTTTTTTTTTATGACATTAGACCCCTTGTAAAATTAATCAAGCACACATCCTTGCTCACAAATATCGATTTTTATTTTTTTCAGAAAAAATGTAAAAAAACGCTCATTTTTGGTCAAAAATCCCGAACTTTTCGTAAATTTCGAGGAAATTGGACATGAGCGACTATTATTTCTTCCAAATATATTTCTTAACACATTGACACCAAAATGACTAAAAACAATATTGCTGTACGAAAATATGACCATTTAAAAAAAAAAAAATTACCCCGCTGACCGAAGTTACCCCATTTTACGGTAAGTAGGCCTAAGCAAGCAAACAAGCAAGCCAAGCAAGCAAGCAAACAAGCAAGCAAGAAAGAACAAAAGACTCGAAAGATAGAGGCTGAGACTTTTTAGGTTCAGCAAAAAATTTAATGAACGATACTCATGCATTTTGTTGAATTGATTTTTTCATCCAAATAATCAATTTCGGCAATCCGAAGTGTTTTGTCTTGTTTTGTTATTACCAAAATGCGTATAGGCCTACTCTAAGCTGAATGATAAACCCGGAACCCCAAAATATACCGGAGCCTTAGGCCTATAGGCCTAGGCCTATCTGCCGACCTTTTATTGAGGGACTAGGATAAAGGTTATTTAAAGGTTAAAGGTTATTTACACTTACAGGTTTACCACTCAGTTACATGTAACCACGCTTTCTTCCTCACGCTTTATACCCACCCTACCCGCTTGGCTGCGCACATATCCGTGACTATCTGAGTTGAAGTTGAATGGAGAAGGGGCGAGCTTTACTTTGGTCGAGCTGGCTGAAACAACAAGTACCGCACAGTTGTTGTTGCAAACATAAAAGTGCAGTTTATGCACGGTCTCATTTCAAATAGTGTTTCGCGCCCCACAGCCCAGGCCCACAGCATTGGCTCCGATGGGGGGGGGCATAATTTGGATGCCTATGGAAAATTACCATTGCCCCCCCCAATAATTTTGGCCAGGTACCGTAAAATGGGGTAACTTTGGGCACTTTTCAGAGTTTTTAAACCACTGTTTCCAAAAATTATAGCCTAGGCCTATAGGCCCCCCGGGATAGGCCCCTATTGCTAATTAGGTCCCCTATCTCTTTTTTATGACAATAGGGTTCCCTTCTACACCTTGAAGTTGAAAAAGATTTTCTAATAATTTTGTAAGGGTCCCTAGGGGTTTAAAATAGCCTGACCAAAGTTACCCCGCATTTGGGGAAACTTTGGTCAGAGCATAGGCCTACATTCCATGAAGAAAAAAAAATCAAAAAAATTGACCTTCGCTGTATATGGGCAAGTTGTTGTTTTTTATTACATTTGACCCCTTGCAAAATTAACCCAGTACACATCCTTGCACACAAATATTGATTTTGATTTTTTCTGAAAAAAAATGTTAAAAAATGCTCCTTTTTGGTCAAAAATCCTGATTTTTTCGTAAATTTCGAGGAAATTGGACATGAGCGACTATTATTTCTTCCAAATATAATTTCTTAACAAATTGACACCAAATATGACTAAAAACAATATTGCTGTACAAAAATATGACCATTTAAAAAAATGTAGGCCTATTTGACCGACCAAAGTTACCCCGCTGACCGAAGTTACCCCACTTACGGTAGGCCTACCATTGGGCCTGGCACCCCGGGGCCACCCCCCATATTTAACATCTTCCGGAGCCCCTGCACAGCAGTGTCACTCATCGCCCCGATATCTTCATAATAATTTATAGCCCTAGGCCTATAAGTTCATGACAGAAATCAAATCAGGCGCCATGGGCCATGGTAGGTTGAATCCACTAGCCACGCATGGCCATTTTGTTCCGACCTGTTTAATAGTTCGGAGACGCATATTAATGGGCGAAGGGACATCCGACTAAAGGCTATTAATTGACAATGGCCTGGTAAATGAGGACTGACCTCTGTACAACGGACAGTGGGCATCTGCTTTTACTATACCTCCACCCCAGATAACATGGCGATATTGGTCCGCGGCCCGATATAGGCCTATAGTGTTCAATAACAGCTAATAACGGCCCATTATCATTTGTTCATGGGCCCCCAAGATTGGGCTTGGGCCAAATATTGGACCAATATAGGCTGCCACTAGTGTGATGCCAAAATAGAAGATTACCGATAGCCAAGATTGGCCCAATAGGCCTATGGGCAGCAAGAAACCCGGTGGGTTCAGTCTTCACTGACGATGGTTCCAATTAGGGGTAGGGGCCTACGTTTAAAGAAATATCCGTGGAATTTTCGAGGATAAAATTGTTTGCGATTGTCCAAATTAGAGGTGTTTTGGAGCAAAATTGTCATCATTCCCCTGTGAAATAGGGGGACAAATTCAAAGGCGCCCTTGAAATGGTAAAAATAAGGGTAGGCCTATATCTTTCGGAAAAAATGTCCTTGATTCCTCGTGATAACTTGGGTGAAATGAAAATGCGTCCTCAAAATTATAAAAATAGGGGAGGTATTTGGGGGGAAATTTTCCTTGATTTCACGCAAAATAGGGGGTAAAATTGCTGCGAATGTCCTCGATTCCCCGTGAAATAGGGGGTAATTTTCAAATCCTGGAACGGTCATACCTCCTACCTTTAAATACAAACTGAACCCCCAGGGCAGCAAAATAATGCAAATGCCAAGATTGGCGTTCGAAAACCAACGTTGGGCCAATATGCATGCTATCTGGGATGAGTGGCCTACGCTGCGCTATAATTGTTCGGCACCGTGATATAAAATCAGAATTTTTGTCAGTTTTTGAGCTCAATACGCACGGTTCATTCTCATATACGCAAGCTAACGACTATCATATCCTTTCAACACGTATATTAAAGTGCAAGCATAAAAATATGGTAACGTTTCTCTAGAATAACTTAAAACTTTACTGGAGATATTCATCATAAAATTCTACCCCGGTATCCAAAGATTTATCGTCTACAAATCAATCGTGCATACCTGGCACCCCAACTCAACACAAAAGTTGACAACCATGAGAGTTACCAAATTGTGCGGAAAAGGGGTTATTTTTTTACCAGTAGGCCTAGCAAGGACCGCGAAATTGGCAAAATACATTGGGGTAGGCCTATTTATTTTGAACTGTCTGTGAAATTTGTTAATTTGACAGTGAATTTGAGTGAAATCAGCAAAATAGGGGCCCGGGTATTTAATTTGCACTGTCCGCGAAATTTGGATAAAAGGGGTATAGGCCTACTTAAGAAAATCCAGAGATTTTACATCAATATTCAATATTTAGTGTCATTGATATTAAAAGGGCATTTCGTGATCCACAGCCTCATCCCCCCACTTTTCTCAAAAAACGTTGAGATTTTTATATCACTGGAAACCTCTGGCTACATAATGTACAAAATATTTCTTGCAGATTAATTCGTTTAGCAAAGATATCGTGAAATTTGAATTTCGTTCTGGTGCACCAGAACGAAAAAAAAACGCATTGTCTATGGAGCAGTGTAATACACATAACCATGCATAACTCGCGAACGCAAAATCGGAATCAACTGAAATTTTGGGAACGGGTTTTTTTCGTGGATATCTAATGAATAATGACATAAATAGAGGATGCTAGGATCACGAAATACTCATTTAAAAGGGCATTTCGTGATCCACAGCCTCATCCCCCCCACTTTTCTCAAAAAAAGTTGAGATTTTTACATCACTGGAAACCTCTGGCTACATAATGTTTACGTACAAAATATTTCTTGCAGATTAAGGGATCCAAAATGAGCGTTTATTGCGTTTCGACAGTATTTTTGTGGGACATGAGAGCACCTCAGACCTATCGAATTGCATTCTGAATACGAAGCATGTCTTTCTGATATCAAATAATTTTCATTTTTTTAAATCACAATATAATACAAATTTTATGACAAATTATAAAATTTGATATTTTTCAAATTTTTGATATATATGGTCCTCGAAGTAAATTATATAAATCTAATGATATATTCTTAAAGTGTGTGTAGCAGGGAGGAAATGCCGACGGTCAATTGAAAATTTTGACCTTTCATATTGAAGATATAGATTTTTTTCCCAAAAAGACCTAATTTTTTTTTGGTGTTTTGGGAAAAAAAAATCCATATCTTCAATACGAAAGGTCACAATTTTCAATTGATCGCCGGCTTTTCATCCCACCTACATACACTTTAAGTATAAATCATCAGATTTATAAAGTTTACTTCAAGTACTGTTAAATATCAAAAATATCAATTTTTAATGATTTTCCATAAAATGTGTATTAAATTGCGAATTTCAAAAAATCAAAATTATTTGATATCAGAATGACATTCTTCGTATTCAGAATGCAATTCGATATGTCTGATGTGCTCTATCTAATGTCCCAAAATAAATACTGTCCAAACGTTCATACCCCAGCCGGCCCTTAATTCGTTTAGCAAAGTTATCGTGAAATTTGAATTTCGTACGCATGGAGCAGTGTAATACACATAATCATGCATAACTCGCGAACGCAAAATCGGAATCAATTGAAATTTTGGGAATAGGTTTTTTCGTGGATATCTAATGAAAAATGACATAAATAGAGGATGCTAGGATCACGAAATACTCCTTTAAGGGGTGTTTGAAATTTTAATCATTGAACAGGGGTGTTTGAAACCCGAGAGCATAGCACATTCGCCGGATTCGCGTATCCCGGGTATTCATTTTAGTGTCTCTGCGGGCTCTGCCCCCGGGGGCTCTGCATGCTGTAGACCTACACTGTAATACCAAGGGGTGACACTAAATTCACGGTTGTTCTATTAGCAACGCAAAACCTATGAAAAATTCCGCTGGTTTACTAGCTAGAAAGTGAGGCCAGTTATCGATCCGTTATGAATAATTCATGTTCGACCCTTGGATCATGTTAATTGATATTGGCAAATAACAACGTTGTTAGTTTTGCGAACTTTGCCTGTTCAATGAGAGTATAGCGCGCCCCAATACATCTGGGCACAAACCAGGCGAAAACGATCCAGTTTAATGAAATGGCGGACGGGTATTCCCATCAGGCACCATATGTTTTTTTTTCAAAGAAAGTCTACTAATTTGATATGAAATGACATTTTGCAATAGCAAAGTCAAAATTAGGACTTGAGGTCAATAATATGAAGGAAATACGTGACAGAGGCAAGGTGTGAAACAAGTAGTATTTGAAGTTAAAATAACCTTTGATACCCGACCTGACCTTCCATAGCTTTCCATCATGGCGCCTTATTCGTCTTTATGTATTTCTATTATGCTCTCAAGTAAAATAAAATACCAATCTGCACATCTGCATACCAATCAGACAGAATGTTACTTGGCTCCCAGCATGAATTATTGATTTTATAAGGAGGTAAAGAAATACACAGTTGCCTGCAAGCCGTGCACCATACTCCAAATACTTACGGTAAATCTGAATAATGGTCACATGTTGACATATCATGTGTTTGAGAAATCACGTGGCAACATTTTAAGATTTCAGAATTGTTTACTATAGTTAAATTGTCATTTGTATTATTGATTATTTATCTTTGTTAATTAATATATCTTTTAAATGCTGATAAATCGTGGTTGGCTGCCCTATGTTAAAATCAATGTTTTATGAATATAATTCTACCACGCAGAGGGGGTCACACAGCATAATTTCACACAACACGATTTAGCCAGGGGCGTAGCAAGAGCATCAGGGGCCCATGGACAAGGAGCAGTACCGGGGCCCTTGTAACCAGGGTGGGATTTATCGTGTGTTGCTAATCTTCGAGTATCGAGTTTCGAGTTCGAGTATCGAGTTTCGAGTTGCAATTTTCGAGTATCGAGTTGCAATTGTCAAGTATCGAGTTGAAATCTTCGAGTATCGAGTTGCAATTTTCGAGTATCGAGTTGAAATCTTCGAGTATCGAGTTGCAATTTTCGAGTATCGAGTTGCAATTTTCGAGTATCGAGTTGAAATTTTCGAGTATCGAGTTGAAATTTTCGAGTATCGAGTTGAAATCTTCGAGTATCGAGTTGCAATTTTCGAGTATCGAGTTGCAATTTTCGAGTATCGAGTTGAAATTTTCGAGTATCGAGTTGAAATTTTCGAGTATCGAGTTGCAATTTTCGAGTATCGAGTTGAAATTTTCGAGTATCGAGTTGAAATTTTCGAGTATCGAGTTGCAATTTCCGAGTATCGAGTTGAAATTTTCGAGTATCGAGTTGAAATTTTCGAGTATCGAGTTGAAATTTTCGAGTATCGAGTTGAAATTTTCGAGTATCGAGTTGCAATTTTCGAGTATCGAGTTGAAATTTTCGAGTATCGAGTTGAAATTTTCGAGTATCGAGTTGAAATTTTCGAGTATCGAGTTGCAATTTTCGAGTATCGAGTTGAAATTTTCGAGTATCGAGTTGAAATTTTCGAGTATCGAGTTCAATTTTCGAGTATCGAGTTGCAATTTTAATTTTCAATCTGATTTTGAAGTAGGCTATAGGATGTCCCCTCTCCGACATGAAGAGAAAGCACAAATGTTTAACCCTTCTCTATCCAATTTGTTATTACGTTCTCCACGGAATTCGTAAAAGCCCCGGTAAAAGCACACTAGTTGTTCATAAAAAGGGTAGGCCTACTAGTGGATAGGTATTAACCTCGGGGTATTACCTCCCGAGTAGGCCTACATTGATACCAGAATGACTAAATTAGACTAGGGTTAACTTATATATATACCGGGATATATACACGTTACCATTATATTAAGGGCTCGTGGATAACGAGAAAAAGGAAAATCTGCATCAGAAAATTCAAACTAGAAAATCGTTCATTTTAGCATACTTCAAGTTTCAAACTCGAAAACCTGCAAAATGAGCCTACTTCGAGTTTTATACTCGAAAATCTGTAAAATGTTTAATTTTAGAGTTTCATTTATACCTATTATAATGAAAAGCAAACTACTTCACATCATATTAGATTAACCCTACTCTAACGCAGGGGGTACCGTGGTATCCAACTCCCTTACGGATGACTTTAACGTAACCCTAAAACGCTTTTATTTAGTTTTAGCACCCTCTACTTTTTATATAGCTCGAAAATCGTTCATTTTGGCATACGTCGAGTTTCAAACTCGAAACCTTTAACATAAGCCTACTTCGAGTTTTAAATTCGAGAATCTGCAAAATTTTAAATGTTCGAGTTTCATTCATGCCTCATACCTATCATAATGTAAGGTAAACTAAATTTACTTCAGATCATTAGATTAACCATATAGTCCAACGAAGGGGTGGTATCGTGGTATCCAGCCCGGATACAACACCCAACAGATAAGTTTACCGTAACCCAAAACGCTTTTATTTAAGCTTTAGCACACATTTCTTTTGTGCATGCGCATGTGCGAAAAATGTATCATTTGTAACAGGAAAGTTTAACTCGAACTTCGTTCATTTGAGCGCATTTCGAGTTACAAACTCGAAAACCTGCAAAATGAGCGTTCTTCGAGTTAAAAATTCGAAAACCTGCAAAATGATTAATATTCGAGTCTCGTCCATATTTACTATATATGAAAGGCAAAATACTTCAGATCAATCTAGATTAACATTTGGCCTAATAATATGTGTTTACCACTTTGATTAAGGGCCGCATGTGCGAAAAGTGTATCATTTGTAACAGGAAAGTTAAACTCGAACTTCGTTCATTTGAGCGCATTTCGAGTAACAAACTCGAAAACCTGCACAATGAGCGTACTTCGAGTTAAAAACTCAAAAACCTGCAAAATAGCCACTATTCGAGTGAAATCCATATTTACTGTATATGAAAGGCAAAATACTTCAGATCAATTTAGATTAACCTTTGGCCTAAATAATATGTGTTTACCACTTTGATTAAGGGCCGCATGTGCGACAAATGCATCATTTGCAACAGAAAAGTTTAACTCGAACTTCGTTCAATTGAGCGCATTTCGAGTAACAAACTCGAAAACCTGCAAAAAGAGCGTACTTCGAGTTAAAAACTCAAAAACCTGCAAAATAACCAATATTCGAGTGAAATCCATATTAACTATATATGAAAGGCAAAATACTTCAGATCAATTTAGATTAACCTTTGGCCTAAATAATATGTGTTTACCACTTTGATTAAGGGCCGCATGTGCGACAAATGCATCATTTGCAACAGAAAAGTTTAACTCGAACTTCGTTCAATTGAGCGCATTTCGAGTAACAAACTCGAAAACCTGCAAAAAGAGCGTACTTCGAGTTAAAAACTCAAAAACCTGCAAAATAACCAATATTCGAGTGAAATCCATATTAACTATATATGAAAGGCAAAATACTTCAGATCAATTTAGATTAACCTTTGGCCTAAATAATATGTGTTTACCACTTTGATTAAGGGCCGCATGTGCGACAAATGCATCATTTGCAACAGAAAAGTTTAACTCGAACTTCGTTCATTTGAGCGCATTTCGAGTAACAAACTCGAAAACCTGCAAAATGAGCGTACTTCGAGTTAAAAACTCGAAAACCTGCAAAATGATCAATATTCGAGTGAAATCCATATTTACTATATATGAAAGGCAAAATACTTCAGATCAATCTAGATCAACCTTTGGCCTAATAAAATGTGTTTACCACTTTGATTAAGGGTCGCATGTGCGACAAGTGCATCATTTGCAACAGAAAAGTTTAACTCGAACTTCGTTCATTTGAGCGCATTTCGAGTAACAAACTCGAAAACCTGCAAAAAGAGCGTAGTTCGAGTTAGAAACTCGAAAACCTACAAAATGATCAATATTCGAGTGAAATCCATATTTACTATATATGAAAGGCAAAATACTTCAGATCAATCTAGATTAACCTTTGGCCTAATAATATGTGTTTACCACTTTGATTAAGGGCCGCATGTGCGACAAATGCATCATTTGCAACAGAAAAGTTTAACTCGAACTTCGTTCATTTGAGCGCATTTCGAGTTACAAACTCGAAAACCTGCAAAATGAGCGTACTTCGAGTTAAAAACTCGAAAACCTGCAAAATAATCAATATTCGAGTGAAATCCATATTTACTATATAGGCCTACAGTATAATATGAAAGGCAAAATACTGCAGATCAATCTAGATTAACCTTTGGCCTAATAATATGTGTTTACCACTTTGATTAAGGGCCGCACTAGTGTGCGAAAAGTGTATCATTTGCAACAGGAACGTTTAACTCGAACTTCGTTCATTTGAGCGCATTTCGAGTTACAAACTCGAAAACCTGCAAAATGAGCGTACTTCGAGTTAAAACTTCGAAAACCTGCAAAATGATCAATATTCGAGTGAAATCCATATACTATATACAGTATATGAAAGGCAAAATACTTCAGATCAATCTAGATTAACCTTTGGCCTAATAATATGGTTACCACCCCCCCTAACGGATTGTTCCCCGTCGCATAAAAACGCAAACGAATGGGACCTACGGCTTCTAGGTAGTTGTCCTTTCATCCTTTGCGCTTATTTTGACATAAAAAACCCGGGGGTACCACCTTCCCCGGGGGTAGGGTAGCTCGTCAAAGATGGCGGGTACGGGGGGGGGGGTGGTTGCCACCTGGGCATATTTGTACTGCTCTTACATAAATATTTGAAGTCCTACTGACTTCTAATTTGGTATGTAGCTTAGAATTGTCATTTCCCACAATATTCTACAGAAAACCCCATCAAAATAGCATTTTCTAAAAAAATTAGCAAAATTTCAATTTTCCTATACTTTTGTGTGTATTCTGATATATCATGATTTTTCGAGGGCGGGCTTCATTATGACGTCATAACTTCTAGGCTATGGGGAATGTTGGTACTTGTTGGGTATCAATGTTTAGAGGAGGGTCATAGCTAACCACTGGTACCACTTTCGTAAGTGTGGGGTGCTTTATAACGAATTCCCGAGGGGGTGGTAACCACCCCCCATGGTAAGATACGTAGTAAAAAAAGGCTTGGTAGGACGAGGGTTAATAAGGGCCGCATGCCTAAAAATGTATCATTTGCAACAGGAAAGTTTAACTCGAATTTCGTTCATTTGAGCGCATTTCGAGTAACAAACTCGAAAACCTACGAAATAAGCGCTGATATGAGCCTACTCGAGTTTCAAACTGAAACATGCAAAATGATTAATATTCGAGTCTCATCCATATTTACTATATATGAAAGGCAACATAGGCCTACTTCAGATCAATTTAGATTAATTTGCCTAAATATGCGCGACAAATGTACTATTCCGAAAACATATATAGGCCTACTTAGACACTAACAACACAACCATGATCATATCATCGTATTCTAAATTTAGTACTTGTATACAGTTCCTATATTTTGGAGTCATTTGTCGAATTTTTTTCTCGTCCAGCATTTTTTATTTTGATATCGTCAAGCAGGCGGCTGCCGCAATCTTTTTACTTTTTTTCGACGACTGGGATTTAGACTACAGTACTTCGCGATCTGATCGTTGAAAACGTATAGTCTGGTGCGAAAATGGAAAAATCGTTCAGCTAGACGCAAATTCGCGTAAAGGCTGGCAACCACCTTTATTTTGTCCTTTTGGGTATAGAGATTCCGAATCTATTGTCTGCCAAAATGTTTCTTCCCACATGACCTTGATATAAGGGGGTAAAGTTTGTACACGGGTAAATAGGGTGAAAAATTAAAAGAGTCAAAATGTCAGTATGCAGCATATCAAATTACTTCGGGTACTCCAAGGTTTTCAGAAATGCATTTCTTTTCTCAATGCGACCTATGGTTCTCAAGATAGGGTCCTTTAAAGGTCAGAGGTCTTGTACAGGGGTCAGAAATTAAAGTTGCTCGGATTTTCTTCAAAATGGTCGCAAAATGTTCGTCTTGTCATTTGGTATAAGAAAAAGAATAGTTTGGGACACCTTGGATGCCTCCTTCATGGTGTATCGATCACGATTCCACTTGTCACCATCATAACAACTGAGGCTAATAGCAGTGGTGGTGGGACTCGATCGTGCCTAAACACATCGTCATAAAATCCCTCAGAATTTCCGCATTGACTTCCGCATTGGGTCGACTGAAAAACGGGCTGAAAAAAACCTACTTAGACTGGAGGCCAAAGTTGAACTCCTGCAGATTATGAATCGCAATATTTTTTTACACAACATATGTGATTTTGGTGAATTTCGGGGGGAATTTAGAAAATCACATGTAGGCCTAATCGAATGGGAAAACGGCAACGGATTTAAATTCCAAGAAATCGTGGCCGCCCTTCTCTGGCTAATAGCGATTTCTAGTTGGCGCCCCATACCTTAAGAACTGGACATCAGACGTTGTGCAAACTATTCTTTTCTTATCCCAAATGACAAGAGGAACATTTTGCGACCATTTTGAAGAAAATCCGAGCATTTTTATTTTCTGACCCCTGTACAAGACTTCTGGCCTTTAAAACCCCATATCTTGAAAACCATCGGTCTTATTGAGAAAAGAAATGCATTTCTGGAATCCTTGGAGAATGCGGATTAATTTGATATGCTGGATGCACACATTTTGGCACTTTCAATTTTGGCCACCTGTATACTCCTATACAAACGTTACCTTTTATGTCATTTCAAGGTCATGTGAAAAAGATACATTTTGGCAGACAGAATATTTGGAATCAATATACCCCAAATGACAAAACAAAGGTGGTTGCCAGCTTTTACGCGGATATATAAACATTATAACAAGCTCTTACATCATTCAAATGACAAGCGCTAAAGGCAGAATTTTTGCCGGCCATTTTGAAGGACACATGATCAAAATAGATTTTGACAAATAAAATATTTGCATTCAGCACATCCAAAATAACAAATTAGAGGTGGTTGCTAGCTTTTACATGGATTGAAACATTATAACACTTACATATTTTACATCTATCAAACGACAAGCGCTAAAAGCATCATTTTTGGCGGCCATTTTGAAGGTCACATGATAAAAATTGATTTCGGCAGACAAAATATTTGGATTCAGCATACTCAAAATGACAAAATAAAGGTGGTTGCCAGCTTTTACGTGGATTTGCGTCTAGCTTGAAAACTAAGCACATATTTCGAAATCCGCACCAGGCTAGTAGCTGCCATAGGATTTACATGGGAAAACATGGCATGATATTTACGTGATTTTTTGATTTAAAGGGCCATTTCGTGATCCACTTTTTCAGACCCCCACGTAACACCAAACTTTTGAGATTTTCATACCAATGGCACCCCCTACAGAACGAAATTATGACACACAATCCTATGGACCATTGAAATATACGTTTTGGTCTATAACGCGCCAACGGAATGTCCGATTTACAATTTAAATTTCGCTATACGGTGCATGAGGGAGGGAAAAATCGACAAAAGACCCACCGTATAGGAACTGTACTATTCTAAATTGGTCCATTTGACGTGATTTGGGGCGCCATTTTGAATTTTGAGGTATATGTCGGCCATTTTGGATTTTCTATGGTATCAGAACGTCTTTGTCATGTCCTAAAACATATATCTAGGTACTAATATTGCCATCATTAAGCTTTGAATAGCCTTTTTATTAAATAGCCCTTTCGGCCCCATTTTGGGCGCCATTTTGAATTTTATGGCACAAGGCGGCCATTTTTGGATTTTGAAATGTATCTAAATGAATTCCCCGTGCCCAAAAACATATATACTTAGACACCAACATCGCCGCTATAGGACTTCAAACGTGTTAAACCTAATTTCGGACCCCCCTTGTAGGGGCACCCCCGGAAATGAGCACTTTGGGTCCTTTTTAGAATTTTGTCCATGGGCGTACCGTATTCCCCGGAAAATTTCAGTCTAAGATCCATAATTCTAACATAAAGTGAACACCAATGCGCGTGAATAAAAGCGTTTTGGGGTTACGGTAAAATCATCCGTTAGGGGGTCGGATACCATGATACCTCCCATTCGTTTGCCAAGGGTTAATGTAAAACTGATCTGAAGTAGTTTGCCTTGCATTATGATAGGCATGAATGAAACTCGAAAATTGTACATTTGCAGATGTTCGAGTTTAAAACTCGAAGTAATCTCATTTTAAAGGTTTTCGAGTTTGAAACTCGAGTATGCCAAAATGAACGATTTTCGAGTTGGAGTTTTCTGATGCAGATTTGCTTCTTTTCTCGTTATCGACGTGCCCTTAATATAATGGTAACATAAGTTAACCCTAGTATAATTTATCCATTAGTTGTAACTCTCACGAACATAACTAAGGGGATGGGTGTTTGCCACCCGCCCTCAGAATGTCTATTGAAATCGTCGTGAGTGGCATCCACCCCATTTACCCGAGGGGGAGATTAGGCCTACCCCGTTTTTGCAACAAAATGAGCGCAAAGGATGTCCCCAGGCCCCAAATAAAAAGGTAATGGGTGCTAAAGCTAAATAAAAGCGTTTTGGGTTACGGTAAAATCATCCGTTAGGGGGGTTGGATACCACGATACCACCCCCTGCGTTATAGTGTTAATGTAAAATGATGTGAAGTATAGTAGGTATAAATGAAACTCGAAAATTAAAAATTCTGCAGGTTTTCGAGTTTAAAACTCGAAGTAGGCTCATTTTGCATGTTTTCGAGTTTGAAACTCGAAGTATGCTAAAATGAACGATTTTCGAGTTTGAGTTTTCTGATGTAGATTTTCCGCTTTTCTCGTTATCGACGTGCCCTTTTTTAATGGTAACATATATAATATAAGTTAACCCTAGTCTAATTTAGCCATTATTTGTAACACTCACGATGGGGGGGGGGGGGGCATCCACCCTCAAATTTGAAATGTCTATGGAGGTCGTCGTGAGTGGCATCCATCCCTTTACCCGAGTGGAAGGTTTTGTATAGGCCAACACGTTTGGCATCAAAATGAGCGCAAAGGATGTCCCCAAACCCCACAGCTATATAAAAAGTAAAGGGTGCTAAAGCTTACTAAAAGCGTTTTTGGGTTACGGTAAAATCATCCGTCATGGGGTTGGATACCACGATACCACCCCTGCTTTGGACTAGGGTTAATCTAAAAATGATCTGAAGTAGTTTGCCTTACATTATGATGGGTATAATGATACTCGAACATTGAACATTTTGCAGGTTTTCGAGTTTGAAACTCGAAGTACGCTCATTTTGCAGGTTTTCGAGTTTGAAACTCAAAATGCGCTCAAATGGACGAAGTTTGAGTTTAACTTTCCTTTTACAAATGATACATTTTTCGCACATGCCGTCCTTAATCAAAGTGGTAAACACATATTATTAGGCCAAAGTTTAATCTAGATTGATCTGAAGTATTTTGCCTTTCATATACTGTATACAGTAAATATGGATTTCACTCGAATATTGATCATTTTGCAGGTTTTCGAGTTTTTAACTCGATGTACGCTCATTTTGCAGGTTTTCGAGTTTGTTACTCGAAATGCGCTCAAATGAACGAAGTTCGAGTTAAACTTTTCTGTTGCAAATGATGCATTTGTCGCACATGCGGCCCTTAATCAAAGTGGTAAACACATTTTATTAGGCCAAAGGTTGATCTAGATTGATCTGAAGTATTTTGCCTTTCATATATAGTAAATATGGATTTCACTCGAATATTGATCATTTTGCAGGTTTTCGAGTTTGTTACTCGAAGTACGCTCATTTTGCAAGTTTTCGAGTTTGTTACTCGAAATGCGCTCAAATGAACGAAGTTCGAGTTAAACTTTTCTGTTGCAAATGATGCATTTGTCGCACATGCGACCCTTAATCAAAGTGGTAAACACATTTTATTAGGCCAAAGGTTGATCTAGATTGATCTGAAGTATTTTGCCTTTCATATAATAGTAAATATGGATTTCACTCGAATATTGATCATTTTGCAGGTTTTCGAGTTTGTTACTCGAAGTACGCTCATTTTGCAAGTTTTCGAGTTTGTTACTCGAAATGCGCTCAAATGAACGAAGTTCGAGTTAAACTTTTCTGTTGCAAATGATGCATTTGTCGCACATGCGGCCCTTAATAGCTTTAATCAAAGTGGTAAACACATATTATTAGGCCAAAGGTTAATCTAGATTGATCTGAAGTATTTTGCCTTTCATATATAGTAAATATGGATTTCACTCGAATATTGATCATTTTGTAGGTTTTCGAGTTTCTAACTCGAACTACGCTCTTTTGCAGGTTTTCGAGTTTGTTACTCGAAATGCGCTCAAATGAACGAAGTTCGAGTTAAACTTTTCTGTTGCAAATGATGCATTTGTCGCACATGCGACCCTTAATCAAAGTGGTAAACACATTTTATTAGGCCAAAGGTTGATCTAGATTGATCTGAAGTATTTTGCCTTTCATATATAGTAAATATGGATTTCACTCGAATATTGATCATTTTGCAGGTTTTCGAGTTTGTTACTCGAAGTACGCTCATTTTGCAAGTTTTCGAGTTTGTTACTCGAAATGCGCTCAAATGAACGAAGTTCGAGTTAAACTTTTCTGTTGCAAATGATGCATTTGTCGCACATGCGGCCCTTAATCAAAGTGGTAAACACATATTATTAGGCCAAATGTTAATCTAGATTGATCTGAAGTATTTTGCCTTTCATATATAGTAAATATGGATTTCACTCGAATATTGATCATTTTGTAGGTTTTCGAGTTTCTAACTCGAACTACGCTCTTAGTGCAGGTCTTCGAGTGTGTTACTCGAAATGCGCTCAAATGAACGAAGTTCGAGTTAAACTTTTCTGTTGCAAATGATGCATTTGTCGCACATGCGACCCTTAATCAAAGTGGTAAACACATTTTATTAGGCCAAAGGTTGATCTAGATTGATCTGAAGTATTTTGCCTTTCATATATAGTAAATATGGATTTCACTCGAATATTGATCATTTTGCAGGTTTTCGAGTTTGTTACTCGAAGTACGCTCATTTTGCAAGTTTTCGAGTTTGTTACTCGAAATGCGCTCAAATGAACGAAGTTCGAGTTAAACTTTTCTGTTGCAAATGATGCATTTGTCGCACATGCGACCCTTAATCAAAGTGGTAAACACATTTTATTAGGCCAAAGGTTGATCTAGATTGATCTGAAGTATTTTGCCTTTCATATAATAGTAAATATGGATTTCACTCGAATATTGATCATTTTGCAGGTTTTCGAGTTTGTTACTCGAAGTACGCTCATTTTGCAAGTTTTCGAGTTTGTTACTCGAAATGCGCTCAAATGAACGAAGTTCGAGTTAAACTTTTCTGTTGCAAATGATGCATTTGTCGCACATGCGGCCCTTAATAGCTCTTAATCAAAGTGGTAAACACATATTATTAGGCCAAAGGTTAATCTAGATTGATCTGAAGTATTTTGCCTTTCATATATAGTAAATATGGATTTCACTCGAATATTGATCATTTTGTAGGTTTTCGAGTTTCTAACTCGAACTACGCTCTTTTGCAGGTTTTCGAGTTTGTTACTCGAAATGCGCTCAAATGAACGAAGTTCGAGTTAAACTTTTCTGTTGCAAATGATGCATTTGTCGCACATGCGACCCTTAATCAAAATTGGTAAACACATTTTATTAGGCCAAAGGTTGATCTAGATTGATCTGAAGTATTTTGCCTTTCATATATAGTAAATATGGATTTCACTCGAATATTGATCATTTTGCAGGTTTTCGAGTTTGTTACTCGAAGTACGCTCATTTTGCAAGTTTTCGAGTTTGTTACTCGAAATGCGCTCAAATGAACGAAGTTCGAGTTAAACTTTTCTGTTGCAAATGATGCATTTGTCGCACATGCGGCCCTTAATCAAAGTGGTAAACACATATTATTAGGCCAAAGGTTAATCTAGATTGATCTGAAGTATTTTGCCTTTCATATATAGTAAATATGGATTTCACTCGAATATTGATCATTTTGTAGGTTTTCGAGTTTCTAACTCGAACTACGCTCTTTTTGCAGGTTTTCGAGTTTGTTACTCGAAATGCGCTCAAATGAACGAAGTTCGAGTTAAACTTTTCTGTTGCAAATGATGCATTTGTCGCACATGCGACCCTTAATCAAAGTGGTAAACACATTTTATTAGGCCAAAGGTTGATCTAGATTGATCTGAAGTATTTTGCCTTTCATATATAGTAAATATGGATTTCACTCGAATATTGATCATTTTGCAGGTTTTCGAGTTTTTAACTCGAAGTACGCTCATTTTGCAGGTTTTCGAGTTGTGTTACTCGAAATGCGCTCAAATGAACGAAGTTCGAGTTAAACTTTTCTGTTGCAAATGATGCATTTGTCGCACATGCGGCCCTTAATCAAAGTGGTAAACACATATTATTTAGGCCAAAGGTTAATCTAAATTGATCTGAAGTATTTTGCCTTTCATATATAGTAAATGTACCCCCGAGGTTAATACCTATCCACTAGTAGGCCTACCCCTTTTTATGAACAACTAGTGTGCTTTTACCGGGGCTTTTACGAATTCCGTGGAGAACGTAATAACAAATTGGATAGAGAAGGGTTAAACATTTGTGCTTTCTCTTCATGTCGGAGAGGGGACAACCTATAGCCTACTTCAAAAGCAGATTGAAAATTAAAATTGCAACTCGATACTCGAAAATTGAACTCGATACTCGAAGATTTCAACTCGATACTCGAAAATTGCAACTCGATACTCGAAGATTTCAACTCGATACTCGACAATTGCAACTCGATACTCGAAGATTTCAACTCGATACTCGACAATTGCAACTCGATACTCGAAAATTTCAACTCGATACTCGAAAATTTCAACTCGATACTCGAAAATTTCAACTCGATACTCGAAAATTGCAACTCGATACTCGAAAATTTCAACTCGATACTCGAAAATTTCAACTCGATACTCGAAAATTTCAACTCGATACTCGAAAATTTCAACTCGATACTCGAAAATTTCAACTCGATACTCGAAAATTTCAACTCGATACTCGGAAATTGCAACTCGATACTCGAAAATTTCAACTCGATACTCGAAAATTGCAACTCGATACTCGAAAATTGCAACTCGATACTCGAAAATTGCAACTCGATACTCGAAGATTTCAACTCGATACTCGAAAATTTCAACTCGATACTCGAAAATTTCAACTCGATACTCGAAAATTTCAACTCGATACTCGAAAATTTCAACTCGATACTCGAAGATTTCAACTCGATACTCGAAAATTGCAACTCGATACTCGAAGATTTCAACTCGATACTCGACAATTGCAACTCGATACTCGAAAATTGCAACTCGAAACTCGATACTCGAACTCGAAACTCGATACTCGAAGATTAGCAACACACGGATTTATCTTATGGACCAGGCCAAAATTCGGAGGCCCCGAACTCATGCACGTGCCGAGGAAGGCATCGTGGCCAAGTGTTGGTTTAGGCCTACATATAATATAGAGGGGGAATAACATATTTTGTTACGATGTTAATAGGACATTTGCGTGCAAAGCACGTGAAAAAATTCAATTTCAGACTATTTTAGCCCAGATCACTGAACATAAATTTTGCCATTTGAATGCGCGCGAAGCACGGACAATTTTACCCTATTTTGGCCAAAAAAACATGCTGTTGTTGGGGTTAAAAGAAAGATGCATAGGGCAATTTGACCCAGTGGTAAATTCGGCCCTGCTCTCCATTATCAGCCCTTATTTAATTTTTGCTTTTAGGCTCGGGGCCCCTCAACCCTCGGGGCCCATGGATTTCGTCCACCCTGTCCCCCCGCTTGCTACGCGCCTGGATTTAGCTAGATTTGGAGCTCTGCACTTCAAATTCACGTCAATTTCAAAGTTTATACACTTAATATAGGGGCCTATTTAATATACTTATTTTTTTTGTTATAAACTGGAACACGAAATATACTAGCTTATTACCTATACAGAAAGGCGATTTATACACATTCACTCAGCAATTTGACATGCCTGGCGCATCAAGAAATTGTCTGTCTGGATAACATGACTGTCGCCCTCAATACGTCTGGGCACAAATTTAAATAACAATACGCTATTTACATATGAATGCGGTCTCATGCTAATTTCTAGTGACGCTTCCAGGTATTGTTCTATGGTAATACTAATAATTGAATACATGAATACAAAAACCACCCAAGTCCATACTGTGGCTAAATTGAGTTAAGCATGGGAATTTGTTGCTATGCATAGGCCTGTCATATGTATGAAAAAACAACTCAAATTCATCCATTGTGTCTATTGAGCATGTGAAAATTGGCATGTATAAAAAAACTACCCAAGTCGATGATTTGAGTCTTGTAACACATTGATTGAAATCCAGTATGTATAAAAGTCCGCTTGTAACACATTCATTGCTAGAGAGTGACTTTTGAAAAAAAAAAAAGGTTTAATAAAGGAAAGTGTGTGGTTTATATTACATAGCTGAATGCTTATCAACATTATACATACATGTGTGCATGCTTTATTTTGTATTATCTTACTAGTGGTAATCTCATTCAAACATTGTTGTCTTTGTATGATTAAAAAAACCCACCCAAGTCCAAAATTTATAATGAACCCTACGAAGTCCCTGAAATGCTAATCGTTATACTTAATACAGTTTAACCCACTCATTTGCACGTAAAACTTACCATATTGACCAGGTAAATATATCTGAAGGAATTAAAATGATACACAGGTTTTTCTCTCAAAATCACCGCCCATGGACTTGGGTGGGTTTTGTATTCATGTATTCAATTTATCAACCAGGCGATGTCGGTGTGCGCCGGAGTACGTGTGATAGAATTTTTGGTTACTTAAAGGGGGGGCTGAAAAAATGACCAAAAATGTTCCTGGGAAAATTGAGTTTATATACTTTTCTATGGGGTTGACCCATAATTTTCACATCAATAAGGGGGCCCTGAAATTTTGAGGTCTGAAAAGAGGGGGGCGAAAAAATTGTGTGATATTTTTTTTTGCATCCGCCCGCCCCTAACAAGTGTTTGTGAACGGTCCCTGACCTGAAACGGTGGTAAAGATACTAAATATTTGATACGACGCAACATTGTTAGTACCGTAAACTGTGGAGGACAGGACAACAGCTTACACTCAGCTACCTCCAACTGCCTACACCATTCACACTTAGTCGCTGGTAGAAAAGGTTAAGGACGAGGTTGTCAAGCGTTAAAGCCCCGGTTAAAGCCTGCAAGGCTACTATAGACCCGGGTTATAGACTATAAGCCTATAGGTCATGTAGGTTGAATTTGCGTTAAACATGTTAAAGAAATCCGGCCAGAGCTAACTCGGGTTTCGTTCGAGAGAGGCCTACCTTTTTTACTAAGACTTCTGTCAGTGTCTTGTGGAGAAAATCGCCCTTAGTGTTGGTCTCAATTGTCTGAGGTGGACTAATCAGTGCTAGACAAGGACTGTATAGTTTACATGGAGAAAGTTTATTCTTTCAAAGCAAATTATACCAAAAATTTTATCAAACTTGATTACAGTGCATGCCACACATGATAGAAGATACACAATATTAAAGACAAAGATAATACATAAAACCAGAGAAGATCTTCTCTGATAAAACAAAGGTTTTGCAAGATGGGTTTTAAAAAGAGTGTTCTGGCAGTAGGTAGTGTGTATTATTTTGCCCTGTGGGCAAATGTTACTGAGGTTTAAAATAAATTCATGTTCGGGGGTGAGGCCGAACATTGGTTTCTACAGTAAAATCAATGATTTTCATTTAGCCCCGGTAAAAATATTTGTCATAAAATATGTATTATATTGTGAATTTAAAAATGAAAATTATTTGATATCAGAAAGACATTCTTCGTATTCAGAATGCAATTCGATATGTCTGATGTGCTCTCATATCCCACAAAAAATACTGTCGAAACGCTTAAAACGCTCATTCCAGATCCCTTAACGTAGTGATTTTACATAGTACGTATTTCAAGTGCTGTGAAACCCTTAGTACAGGTGGGCTCGTTAAACATATTAAAGCTTCTCTCCAGTGTGAATCCGTTCATGTGTCTTCAAGGTACTCGATTGTGTGAAATCCTTGTTACAAAATGTACATTTGAAAGGCCTCTCTTTACTATGAATACGTTCATGTCTTTTCAAGTCACCTGAGTGTGTGAAGCCTTTGTAACAAACTTTGCACACGAAAGGCTTCTCTTCAGTATGAATACGTTCATGGACTTTTAAGCTTTGTGGAAATGAAAAGCCTTTGGCACAAAATGTACATATGTAAGGCTTCTCTTTACATGTAGCATGAATATGCTCATGTCTCTTCAAGGTACTCGATTGTGTGAAACCCTTGTTACAAAATGCACATTTGAAAGGCTTCTCTTTACTATAAATACATTCATGTCTTTTCAAGTAACGTGAGTGTGTGAAGCCTTTGTAACAAACTTTGCATACGAAAGGCTTCTCTTCAGTATGAATACGTTCATGGACTTTTAAGCGTTGTGGAAATGAAAAGCCTTTACCACAAAATGTACATATGTAAGGCTTACTATGAATACGTTCATGACTTTTCAAGTTACTTACCACTGCAAACCATTTGCTACAAAATGTACATTTGAAAGGTTTCTCTTTAGCATGAATACCTTCATGTGTCTTCAAGTTACTTGCCTCTGTAAACCCTTTGTTACAAACTTGACATTTGAAAGGCTTCTCTCCAGTATGAATACGTTCATGTGCTATCAAGCCACCTGAGTGTGTGAAGCCTTTACCACAAAATGTACACATGTAAGGCCTCTCTTCAGTATGAATACGTTCATGGATTTTTAAGCTATGTGACCGTGAAAACCCTTTGTTACACAATGTACATATGTAAGGCTTCCCTCCAGTATGAATACGTCCATGTCTTTTCAAGGTACTTGCCGCTGCAAACCCTTTGCTACAAAATGTACATTTGAACGGTTTCTCTTTAGCATGAATACCTTCATGTGTCTTCAAGTTACTTGACTGTGTAAATCCTTTGTTACAAACTTGACATTTGAAAGGCTTCTCATTAGTATGAAGACGTTCATGTCTTTTCAAGTTACCTGACCGTGAAAACCCTTTCCCACAAGATGTACACATGTAAGGCTTCTGTCCAGTATGACTACGTTCATGTCTTTCCAAGCCACTTGAAAATGAAAAGCCTTTGTTACAAACTGAACATTTAAAAGGCTTCTCTCCACTATGAATAAGTGCATGTTTTTCCAAATGATCTAACTTTTTGAAATCGGTGTTGCAGAATTTACATTTAAAAGGCTTTTCTTCGATGTGAATACGTTCATGTTCCTTCAATTCACCAGGCCCTGTGAAAAGAAAACAAAATGCACATCTGAATATAATTTCAACATAACTATGTATATATACATGTAAGTAGTACATGTTCTTTCCAATCATAATAACCTGAAATTGGTGTTGCAAAACGCACATTTCAAAGGCTTCTCATAATGAATACGTTTATGTATTTGCAATTCAAATGACCATGTGAAACCTTTGTTACAAAATGCACATTTGAAAGGCTTCTCTTTGATGTCAATGCCTTCATGTTCCTTCAATTCAACATGCCCTATGAAGACTTTATCACAAAACGCACATCTAAATGTAGTTTCAATAGGAATGCTTTCATAGATTTTCTTACAAAATATACATTTCAAGGGCTTCTGTCCAGTACTATTAGCATGCTCTGTGGATCACCCATCTTCGGTGCGACTTATTTCATTTACATTCCAGTTATCTGACACTGGGGAAGATTCCCATTCAAAAGGCTCCTCTTTCATGTCAATGTCATCATGCTCCATGGGACCTCCATTTGATTACCTAACTTCAAAGGGCTTCTCTGCAGTATACTCCCACTTACATTTGGGTTATCTGATACTGCGGAGGACTCACATTCAGACTTACATTCAAATGTCTCCTCTGACACGGGGATGGCTTCACTTGAAGATTCCGATTCAAAAGGCTCCTCTTTCAGGTCAATATCATCATGTTCTGTAGTGCCTCCATTTGAAGATCCTACCTCCAAGGGCTTCTCTGCAGTATCAATACTTATATCTACATATGAGTTACCCGATACTACTGAGGCCTCATTTTCAGATTCGTATTCATAAGGCTCCTCTTTAATATCAATACCCTCATGTTCAGTGGGGACTCCGTTTGAAGACCTCAATTCAAAATTTGTATCCTCATGCTCGATGGAGGCTTCACTTTCAGACCTAATATCTAACGGCTCCTCTTTTACATAAATATCATCATACTCTGAGTCTGAGTAGTCTCTATCTAAAGACCTACATGCCTTTTCCACAGTGTGGATCCTTTCATGTACATTTGAGTAGCCAGACTCCGTGGAGGCTCTATTTAAAGTTTCAAATTCATTAGGCTTCACTTCAGGAGCAATCCCATCACCTGAGTCACCTGGCAATGTAGAGGCTTGATTTGACGATTTGCATTGAGAATGCTCCTTCACTTCACCAGGCCCTGTGAAAACAAAACAAAATGCACATCTAAATGCAATGTCAACATAACTATATGCACACTAGGGTGGGCCAAAAAACACTTTTTTTCTCGAATCGATTTGGAACTCTTGGATAATGTTACTGGGGTACATACTAGTATTGTGCTGAAATATCAGTAATATTGGAGCATGTTTCGCCCAGGCAGTAGATTTTCACAAAATCACTACTTTTTTGCTATATTTTACTGTATAACTCTATATAGAGAAATCAGTAGAAACAATCTGGGAAAAGTAGGCATTCAGATGCCACCCTAACCAATATTAAACATTTTGGATACTTTGTTTGGACCCTCTAGAACATCACCAAATAGCAAGCCGTCTCCAATTGGTTACCATTATTTTTTGCTAAAGACACGCATGTGAGTCAAATATTAATGATATTTGAGTTGCTATTTTATGGGGTAGGGGTAGCTTTATGTAGAATTTTCCTAGTTCTACTCAGTCAAATTTCACAAATGCGGTATTGTTGCACAGATATGAACTGCAGCATTGCCAAAAATAAATGCTATATCATTTTCGGTTATCCATGTTTTGACCAGAGGTCAAAAGGTCACACAACCTTGAAAATTCTACATATCAGGGGTCACATGACCCTTTAACCCCTGGTCATGTCAGAGCTGCACTAAATTCATATCCCATGTGTTGTTTGTACTTTTGCAGTTCATATCTACCCAACAAGACCAAGATTGTGAAATTTGACTCAGTAGAACTGGGGAAATGCTCCATAACTCTACCCCTACCCCTTAATTTAGCAACTCAAATATCATCAATATTTAACTAAATACAGGTCTCTAGCAAAAAATAATGGTAACCAATTGGAGACTGCTTGCTATTTGGTGATGTTCTGGAGGGTCTAAACAAACTACCCAAATTGTTTAATATTGGCTATGATGTCATCTCAATGCCTACTTTTCCCAGGTTGTTTCTACTGATTTCTCTATACAGTAAGAAATGGCAAATAAGTGGGGATTTTTGAAAATCTACTGCCTGGGCGAAAAATGCTCCGATCTTACTGATATTTTAGCACTATAGTAGTACATGTATGTACCCTAGTAAAATTCTCCGAGAGTTCCAAGTCGATCCGAGAAAAAGGGTGTTTTTCGGCCCACCCTAATGCACACATGTAAGTAATTGGTGTTGCAAAGCGCACATTTGAAAGGCTTCTCATTATGAATACGTTTATGTATTTTTTTAATTCATATGACCATGTGAAACCTGTGTTACAAAATGTACATTTGAAAGGCTTCTCTTTGATGTGAATGCTTTCATGACTTCATGTTCATGTTCCTTCAATTCAACATGCCATGTGAAGACTGTGAAAACGCACATCTAAATGTAGTTTCAACAGGAATGCATTCAAAGCTTTTCTTACAAAATATATTACATTTCAAGGGCTTCTGTCCAGTACCATCAGCATGCTCTATCCAATGCCTCCTATCGAATAAGAAGTCCTTGTTACAAACTTGACATAGCACTTTTACAATTTTAGTACAAATGGGCTTCTGAGTTTTTAAGCCATCATTGTTTTCTTCTTTACCATTAGTACGACTGCTCCACTTACATGTTGATGGTTTCTCTGAAGTGATACTATTTTTGGAGCCATTCTCATCACAACTGGAATTCATCTGATGAGGATCGGAATCGGATGCCATTTAATATTCTGTAAAAAAGCGTAAAGTTTGTAAGGTTGGCAGTACTCCCCATTCCAGAAAAATACAGCACTAATTTTTTGGGATAAAAAAAATATTATCCTGTTTTGCCAAATGAAACATAGCTAAATCCTAATCCTTTAGTTAGTCCTAACTGGCAATAAAAGTAAAATTTTAATATTTGGCCAATTTTTTGAAATAAGGGCCAAAAACATGCGTTTTAGGTTGTTTTTCGTATGCTGTGACAATCAAGCTCAAAGACTTGTACTAAGACTAATTTAAGTTTATGCATTCTAGTTTTTGGAAAAGACATGTTTCATTTTTATAACCCATTATTTAATTATAGTAACACAAAAAAGTGGGAATTATAGCAAAATTGTGGCATCCACTCAAGATTTTGAATGCTTAGACTTGTTCCAAGTCTTTGATTTTTGTGACTCGATTGTCAGAAAACATGACAAAATGCATGTTTTTGGCTCTTTTTTTCAAGAAATTGGCCAAATATTAAAATTTTACTTTTATTGCCAGTTAGGACTATCTAAAGGATTAGGATTTAGCTATGTTTTATTTTGCAGAACTTGATCATATTTTTGTAATCCCAAAAAATTAGTGCTGTATTTATCTGGAATGGGGAGTAGGTCTTGCAGGGCAGGGAATGGTATCAGCATATATTATTTGCCTTTCTCAGTTCCTTACATACTCAGCAACATTTTGGTCTTAAATGGGCATTAGTCTCCACTGAAAAACCACCCATTGATACACCAAAATCAGTGAAATGTACCCCAAAACTGGCAAAATAAAGGGTATATCAAATTTTCTGATTCCAAGCTTATTCATGTAAGTAAACTGTGCATGTTGAAGCCCGTGCGTTGATAATCAAACAGTAAAGCAGTACACCTAATATAGGAAGGAGAGGAAATAATTATGCTGCTCTGGGGGGCATGCGCTAGTGACGAGAATCTAGGTAGCGCAACTTCGTTTATCGGTTTTAGATGTTCCACAACAAGGTGAGTAACTGACTTATTTGCAATGGATCACACATGTACGCCTATATTTGAGCGTTTGAATCCACCCAGCATGTCCAGAGCTCGGCAGTCCATTGAAGACATACCTGCCGAATTTTGAGCCCGCGCGACAAGATTGCCGCGATATTAAAACCATAATTAAGATTCAGGTCTATATCCGATGCTCAGGGCCGTGAACTTGGGCCGAGGAATACCCGGGGTTTGCATCGGATATTCGCCCAGGGAGGGCCAAGATCCTGATCTCTACATACATGGGGAACCTGTCAAATCGGTCACCAATTTCACCTACCTGGGGAGTGTGATTTCCATGGACAATTCCGTCGATCTGGAGATCACAAGACGAATTCAGAGTGCCACCAGTGCCTTTGGATCTCTGGAAAAAAGAGTTTGGTCCCAGCGTGGTATAAGACTTGCGACCAAATGTAAACTGTATCGCGTGTTTGTCCTACCCTGCCTGCTGTATTCTACTGAGACCTACACACTCTATCGGAGACACATCAAGAAGTTAACTTCCATTCAACTTCGCCACCTAAGATGTATCATGGGAATAACATGGCAGGACCGAGTCCCTAATGGAGAGGTGCTTCAGAGAGCCGAAATGGAGAGCGTAGAAGCCATCCTAGTGAAAAGCCAACTGCGCTGGGCCGGTCATGTCGTGAGGATGCCTGATGAAAGACTACCAAAAGCTGTGATGTATGCTGAACTCACAGAAGGAAAGAGAAAACGTGGTGGACAGAAACTTCGGTATAGAGATGTTGTGAAGCGTCATCTGAAGACAGCTGACATGGATGTTGATACATGGGAGATGAAAGCTAGTGACCGGGTCAATTGGAGGAAGAAGATCCACGATGCTGGGAAAACAGTGGAGCGGAAGCGAAAGGAGAAGTACCTTGAAGGATGGAGAAAGAGACACCCATCAACTTCGACAACTGAGCCTTCATCGAACTCGATGGGCAGCCGATGATGATGATGACCCGGGATGTGAACCTTTTAACCCAAATTCCACGGCCCACGACCCGGCCATGGTCCCCAGGGGCCGGGGTTGCATTTGATATGTGCATAAGGAGGAAGCCTTGATCAAGGCTATAACAAATTTGTAAGTAATTTAATGAAGACGCAGGGTGGTGCAATTGGGAAACAGAATTGTTTGGGATACGACACCATGTGAAGTCTATGGGAGAAAGAGCACTCAGCTCATCAAGCTTTTTCTATATTACAACAATGAATAAAGTTTTTAAATAAGACACTGCCTAAAGGCCTAGAATGTACTCTTTAATTTGATACCAAATAAAAAAAGTTGTGGGAAGGACCATACACATGTAAAGTCTATGGGAGAACAAGCACTCATCAGTTCATCATGGTTTTCTATATTGTACTCTACTATTAATTTTAATTAATCTTTTAATTCATTAATTAATTAATAAGATAATTAGATAATTAATTAATAATTAATTATAATTAATTAATAAGTAATTATAATTAATTAATAATTAACTAATTAATTAATTAATTAATTAATTAATTAATTAATTAATTAATTAATTTTAGCTACTGACCAACAGCATACGTGTGGGATCTTGGGTCACGGAAATCTGAAGATAAGAAATCAACCATCTCAGGTTAATTTTTTTTTTAAATCAATTCTAATTAATTTTAATTACTAAAATATGTTTTTAGGTGATTTAACAGACTTTTTAAAACGATTGCCAAAAAAACACACTTAAAGGCGTATTTCGTGATCCTAGAATCCTCTTTTTATGACATTTTTCAGTAGATATCCACGAAAAAAGCATATTCCCAAAATTTCAGTTGATTCCGATATTGCGTTTGCGAGTTATGCATGATTATGTATATTACACTGCTCCATAGACAATACGTTGTAATTTCGTTCTGGTGCACCAGAACGAAATTCAAATTTCACGATATCTTTGCTAAACGAATTAATCTGCAAGAAATATTTTGTACATAAACATTATGTAGCCAGAGGTTTCCAGTGATATAAAAATCTCAACTTTTTTTTGAGAAAAGTGGGGGATGAGGCTGTGGATCACGAAATGCCCTTTTAAATAGAACTGCTTTATTTTTATTTTTATCAAAATTCATGATCAAAACAACCAGTGCATGGAACAGTACATTGTAAAATACATAAACCTGAATCAAAATTTAACATTAGATTAGCCTCACTCATAATAAATATCAGCAAATTGACCAAATACCCACACATTTAAATGGGCTATTCCAGAAAATAGATGCACACCCCCTATAGAGGAGTTCGGATATCCGGACTTTTTGTCCAATCAAGACTGTTGGTAATCCAGACTTTTAAAGTGTCCAAAGGTAAAAAAATCCGGCAGAAAAATAGTTCAACATCGGAAATCCTCAATTTAAGAGCTCATTTGGGACATTTCCGTGATTTTTCCTTCATTTAATTGGATTTCCAAGCTTTTTCAAGTGATATTGGCAACTGGAATTCCAGTCGTTTTCAGAAAGCAAACTTGGAAATGCAATTTTTTTCTGGAATAGCCCAATGTCTGATGAAGGAGTATTATTGCCCTTGACACTAGATTTGGAATACATTGTACAAGTCACTGAGTGGCCTTTTTACTTTGCTAATGAGGTGAACTTGTAGTTTAATACCTGTAGTTTTTAATTGAAGTCAAAACAAGAGGTTGGTTCTTTTTAATTTATTTAAAATGAACAAATGACAAATGACCATACGCATAGGCCTACCCCCGGAAAGCCCCCCACCCCATTTTTGGGATTTCGCAGCTCTGAAAGACCCTCTACATTTGACCAAAATAGAGCTCCGAATGACCCTTGATTTTGATAATTTCAGCTCTAAAACACCCCAAATTGCTCATTCCTCATATTTCTGTTTTTTTTAGGCGATTTTCAACCAAAAAGCCAAGAAAGACCTGTGATTTTGACTGTTCGCAGCTTCAAAAGACCCCATTTTCCTTGTTCGCAGCTCCAAAAGACCCCCGTTTACCAGTACGCCATCAGCTCCCAAAGACCCACCACCTCAAAATTCCGGGGAACATACCCACCAAAAATGACCACAAATTTTCCTGGAAAAATTTAGTTTAGGGGCCTATGCTTTTCTATGGGGTTGACCCATAATATCCATGTCAAAAAGGGGGGCCTGAAATTTTTGAGGTCTGTAAAGGGGGGTCCCGAAAATTTTTCACGATGATTATTTTTTGCATCAGGCCCCCCTTACAAGTGTTTGTGAACGGTCCCTAAAGACTACATGACTTTAGATTAACTTCTTTCAACTTCAGCTTTGATAATGAAGCTGATTTTCATCTGGAGAGGTTCTACAAAACAGGACTGCATGTGTACAGATGAAAAGAAATAAATTTTTATTGGTCATTTTAGTTCTTTTATAATTTACTTATACCATTTTTTACCGGTCATTTATCGTAATTTACACCTATTCTTAATTTAACGGTAAATTTACAAACACTAGCTTTATTATACATTGTGCATTCACATGCACACTTAGCCGTCGGAAAGAGGAAATGCGCGACAAATGATTGCAAATTACACATTTTTAATTATTTTCCACCACAAAATATGATAATGAAATGATATTTTGCCTGGGATATTTTGCGACATTTATAATGAAAACATTCATAACACTGAAGACAACCTAAAGCACTACATACATCAAATGTATGGAGCCGGCATATAAACCATAAGGCTGCGTTCACATAGAGGTATACTATTCGGGTATACGGTGCACGTTTTGCAGGTGCACGCGTATAGCTCAAATCGAGCAAGGCAATTTCATAGTACCGCGTCACATAAGGCTACGATCGCATAGAAGTATAGGCTACTATTCGGGTATACGATGCACGTTTTGCAGGTGCACGCGTATAGCCTAAATCGAGCAAGGTAATTTCATAGTAGCCTACCGGGTCACATAGGCCTAAGAGCTATTCGAAAAGGCCGTATACCTGCGTATAGTATAGTCTAATAGTGGGAATCGTGCATGTTCGATTTTAGTGCAGCGTATACCGTCCTAATTTTAAAAACCTAAACCATAGCCTATATGAAATACGCTCATTCGATCAGGCTGAGTTCACATAGGCCTAGGCCTAGTACGGTATATTCCTATATGAACTCAGCCTGATCGAATGAGCGTATTTCGTATAGCCAAAGGTATAGCGAATACCGTATACCGTATACTTCTATGTGAACTCAGCCTCAGGATTGTGAAAAGCCGTAGGCCTACCTCACACATACGATGGGTGTACTAAGGCTGAGTTCACATAGAAGTATACGGTATACGGTATTCACTGCTATACGAATACGCTCATTCGATCAGGCTGAGTTCATATAGGAGTATACTATGTGAACTCAGCCTGATCGAATGAGCGTATTTCGTTTAGCGAATAGCGAGTATGTCAGTTTACCCATTTTCTTCGTCTTATCAAATGCTTGTAACTTTACTTCTTGAGGTCACATTGCATTCAATGAGGTGTCATAATGTGCAGAATTAGATAGTGCATCTATTAAAAAAGGGAATTTAACCACATAGGCTATCGTTTAGGTTTTTAAAATTTGGACGGTATACGCTGCACTAAAATCGCACACGCGCGATTCCCACTATACTATACTAAACGCAGGTATAGGCCTACGGCCTTTTCGAATAGCTCTTATGTGACCCGGTACTATGAAATTACCTTGCTCGAATTAAGCTATAGGCCTACGCGTGCACCTACAAAACGTGCATCGTATACCCGAATAGTATACTTCTATGCGATCGTAGCCTTATGTGACCCGGTACTATGAAATTGCCTTGCTTGATTTAAGCTATACGCGTGAACCTGAAAAACGTGCACCGTATACCCGAATAGTATAGGCCTACTTCTATGTGAACGCAGCCTAATTTCGATCTCCTCGTTTGTTTACAAACAGAGAGGTAGACAAAGGGGCCTGTCAAACCTGTTCCGCTTGTCCAAATAAAGTAGGCCTACTCGAGTATCAAAAGGATGGTCCACAATAGAGTGATTCACGCAACATGAATAGGGGATTAAAAAACTGTGAAATAGGACCATGTGCTTCCTTTGTCCAATTTGCCATCAAGATTTCGAATGAAAACAGTTCAGACCCAGAACACGATCATTTCATATTTATATCAGAAATTAATATTTTGTTCTGGGTCTGATTATTCGGACTAAAGCACTTCCAGCAACTTGAGAACAAGTCCTCAAACGTTCGAAATGTGTAGATACTACACCCATCATCGAATGTGTGTCATCAGCCCTCAGATTAGTCTGTGTTACAGACCGTGTACCTATATTATCCATAGGGAGAGAAACTACTGGGAACCACACACCAGGGCTATGACACTCACCTCATTTGCATGGCAAAATTACCCGTCTCCTCTGCAGCCAATTTGGTTTCGCTCCATCGAAATCAAGCTGGTCACGGAGGAGACTACCCTCCTTTGTGTTTGTTCATTTGTGTATGGAGAGCCCTTTTGGAGTCTATAATGACTTAGGCTACGCTCTCAGCTAGAGTCCGACGCTGCATTGTACTAGAAATACCTTTTTTGTGAAATCGCTATAGAGCCAATCGGGAACACGTATTCGTTTTGAAAATATAGCATTAAAATTAGTATCACCCTGTGGCCCCCGTGCAGTGGAAAACCTTAATTCTTTCATTAAAAGGAAATGAAAATTAAAAAAACACGGATCTACTTGTGCACCTATAAAATGGGCACAGCAATTTGTCTGAAATATGAATGAATTTTAAGAAACATACGGGATATGATGAACATTGACCTGACGCCATGATAGTAGGATCTATTAGTCGTTTTATATACAATGTATATACCGTATTGTCATAATACCAATATTTGTCATTATATATGATGAGTAATATTTAGCAACGTAAATGTGCAGTTCATATGCACAAACGAATACTGATCTTTATGATATTCAGGTTTTTGTACATCACATATAACATGTCACATAGGAGGTCATACGTGTTGACCTTCATCTATTGTATTTGTTCATCTGTGTATGGAGAGGATTAACGCCATTAAAACTCCATCAGTATTAGGGCGTAGTTCAGTGAACTCACCGGATTGCTGTTCCAAGTACTTTGATAATACAGATAATATGTATTAATGGGTCGAGGCGATTGCATTGAAAAACCTAATAAATTATTCATAACAGTTACGTAATCAATCGATAGTGCGGACACTTTTCATTTGCAAACCACCAAAATTCGTGATCTTTTAGCGTTGGAAAAGAAACCACGTGAATAGAGTGCCCTCTCAAGAATATCAACTCTCTGCACACACTCTCGCCGCCAGCCGCTCCACGACGACACGTATATAGTTAGAACTTTCGATGAGCTACATTGTGCAACGCTGGTATACAGTATGATAATTCATAAACATGCATGCATGATTAAAGCCTACCTTGTCGGATTCCTTGCTTGGCTTCATGAATAGTATCACAAATCCGCACAATTTGTTTTATCTCTGTCCCCCTGTCCGTACTATTAGTATATTATTATCCGCAGCGCATGAACGTCTGATTCACATCAAGTGCATGGCAGATAATTGATTTATGACATACGTTTGCTGTGATCGTAGATTAGATACATGTATAATTTGCATAGGCCTGCTTGCAAACCTTCTATAATCTGTGTGCAAACGGACACGGTGCAGCGGTATAATGTAAACAAAGCCTTGACCTGGCCCACTCGATATACTGATAACCATTGGCCTTTTCACGTGCGTGAGGCTGACATAAATACGCCAGCCTTATTACTTGAGGTTGACATCAATACCACTACGACGCGGTCCATTACAATTTAGTCCATACCCAGTTTTGCCCCAATGGTCAACAGGTCGACGCGGACCATTGGGATGTGCACCCGGGGATGTGTAATAATTTAATGGGAGAGATTTTTATTTTTTTGGGGGTGGGGGGAGAAGAAGTTTTTGGCGAGCCGAATTAAGAGGGGGGGACAGACAGGCAATTTTGGCAAGCCGAGGGGGGGGCGATTTTAGCTCACATCCATGGCGCTTTTTAAAATGGCACTTTCGTGATCTACAGCCTCATCCGCCCCCCCCTTACCAAAATTTTCTTACAGATTAATTCGTTAAGCAAATACCGGGTAATCATCGTCACGTGTCACTTGAATTTCGTTCTGGTGACCAGAACGAAATTTGTCCACTCTTTGCAGTAACACATTACATGCGCGTATTTTTTTTTTTGGGGGAGGCTTTGGGTATTATGTAGTCAAGTGATATAAAAATCTCAACTTTTTGTGAAAAGTTGAGGGATGATGCTGATCACGAAATGCCCTTTTAAATAACATTGTTAGAATATTTTGCAGTAAAAACTATAAAATTAGGACTAATACGTTTTAGGCCTATACCGGTACCCTTTTAATAGGCTATAACCTTTTGCGAATAATGTCGAACACGTTTTGTACATGCAGGGGTGTTATTGTAGCTTAAAAAGACGTTATGTCCGTTATATACTAGGCGACCGTTCACAACCACTTGTAAGGGGGGGCTGATGCAGAAAGAAAACTTCACATATTTTTTCAGGCCCCACCCCCACCCCTCACTGCCTATAATTATTTTCAGCCGGCCTCTCCCTTTTTTTGGCCATGAAAAATGTAGGCCTACGCACAGCGTCATCATCCCTATATCTTCGTGTCAAAAATTGCCGTGATAGTACGATGAATCCTCTCGTTTTTCAACAGCTACGCATGGCGATTTTGTTCGAGATAAGCCGAGCGACTCAGGCTAAGCACACCATTTTACACACGATGAGATTCCACAGAGCCTGCCACATAGTTTCTAGTTCTATGTTTTTACGATTTGCGCATGATCAGTATCCCATACCGTATTATTTCTATTACAAGAAAATTTGATTTGTTGTCAGGTAAATCCCAGGTTTTATTTTTAACTGGAAATTAAATACACTAATTAGCGGGGACCGGTATTTTGCTGTGGATATATTTTACTGCATTTAGTAACAATTTTGATCTTCAAAATAAAAATTGTGATATTTCAACTGTTTGAGAATTCCAATTATATAAAGGAACACATGTATTAGAAAATTAAATCATACAACTTTCACACTATGCCACTTTCTGCGTCAATAGGCCCCCTAATAGAATATTGATTTCAATCAGCGAATTGAATATCGAATACATCGCTCCATTTTGAGTTTGTACTGAGCGATCTAGCAATCGATTGCTAGCCAATCAGATAGAACTCCTTTTCTTGCGTACGGTGAAATACCACTCGCCCGTCGTCTACTAGTCTCGGTCCCAGCCGGTTGTGCTCCTTCGTCGCTAAACAAACCGTCTGGCGACAACCTCATAGTACGTCTTTACTGATTGGCCAATCATCGTCAGAAGAAAATCTTCTGATTGAGAATTGCTGTCAATCAGTGTCGAGCTTCAATGCATGCAACGGTTGAGTGACAGCTATGCGGTTACATAAATCCACACAACGTTCGTGAGTACGCGCTGCGGGTCGCTGACATGAAAGGCGATATCAGACGATTAATGGCGCCTCAGTGGCCGCTGAGCTAGCGTATATTTTGCGTTTGCGGTATCTACAAACAGTGAGGGACCTATGACGTTTAGTGTCACTTACACAAGTCACGTCCTACAGCCAATTGAAAACAGTTTTATTTGGAAATTCATTAACCAATCAGCGATCGTCATTTCGGGGTTGTCGCCAGACGGTTTGTTCAGTGACGAAGGAACACAAACCGGCTGGGACCGAGACAAGTCGTCTACCAACGGAGTATTAAAGTCATATTATAACATTTTCATTCAAAATAGATAAATATTAACTTTGCCATGTTAGCTTTTATTATCAGATATGTCCAGTTTTAATTTTGAGCCAAACAACTGAGGTAAAGCAAAGAAAATTGGAATTTACTACCAGCGCCGATGTCGCTGTCGCCAATGTGTATCACTCCGTCGGTTGTGTTACGGTACTATCCTTTGATGTGTAGCTTTGTGTATGATCCGTCCCGCACGCAATGCACGTACTGTATTGTGAAATCGTGTACGCGTTCGACTAATATTTCCATCGTAATAATAAAATAGGCCTAGTCTTGATACAACATAATCATGTAAAAACAGAATTTTGAAAAACTATTGAGGGCGTTCTCCTCAGCAAATGTTATAATGGGCTATTCCAGATAAAACATGCACCCCCCCTATAGAGGGCAAAATGTTTTTTTTCTAAAATGTCTGGAATTCCAAAGCATACTTGAGGAAGAAACCTGGATTTCCGGCCCTGTTTAGTGCATGTAAAATCTGGAAATCCATGGAGGGTATAGAGGGTTTTTAAAAATTGTCAAAAAAAAGTTGGAATTTTCAATTGACTTACCAAAAAAATTCTGGAATTCCATTGCCCTCTATAGAGGGTTTCTAAAGATACCCAAATAAAATGTTGGAATTTTTCAATTGACTAGCAAAAAGTCTGGAATTCCATGGAGGGGTATAGAGGGTTTTTAAAAATTATCAATTATCAAGTTGGAATTTTCAATTGACTTACCAAAAAAAATCTGGAATTCCATCGCCCTCTATAGAGGGTATCTAAAATTACACAAATAAGTTGGAATTTTTCAATTGACTACCAAAAAGTCTTGAATTCCATGTTAGGGTTTTTAGAGTTATTTTAGGCGTGTATAGGTGTTTATTGTTGTAAAGGTTACATTATATTTGCTTTATCTGCATTTATTCCAAGTCATCTATGATGTTTTACATGTATAGGCCTAATATAGGCCCACCACCAAGGCGTGTGTTTGGCAGTAACCAGGCCCGTACGCAGGGGGGGTGCGGGGGTGCGACTGCACCTCCCCAAATTTGCAAAAGTATTCAAAAGTCCCAAAATTGAAGCATTTGCGAGCGTAGCGAGCAAAAAAATCCGGTTTTTTATGGTTTTTTGGTCAAAAAAGGTCCAAATTTGGGGGGAAAAGTCCACATTTCACAAAATCGCCCCCCCTTTGGAAAAAAGTCCACTTTTTCAAAATCAGCACCCCCCAAACAAAAAATCCTGCGTTTGGGCCTGGCAGTAACGTACGCAGGTTTTCAAAGTCTGGTTCAGGGTCTCGATTCTCTGACTGTTTTAAAATTTAATAACTAATTCCCCAGTTTCCCCCGATTAGGTGCATTATTTCCCCTATCTTTTTGACAAAGGGGGGGGGCACATCCCCCTGTCCCCTTTGCGCACGCCACTGGTGTTGGTCCCTAGGTAACCACTAAAATTAAGCTTCTCTTTTGTGAAGGGTTGCTGTTCTCCTTACAGGTTTTCAATAACAATATGTGGTATGTAGGCCTACTAGTTTCTATATTAGGCCTAAAAAATGTTTGATTGGCGTAACATAATTTTAACATTCTTGTTAAACCGGGTCTTTAGGTCCATGAACTGAACCACACAAAGGGACACATACTCTGTCGGCAGCACACATTTCGAACTATAAAAGGATTGTATTGTGAAACTCAGTTTCTTGCTTCAGCTCTTTCTAAAAATTCATTAGGGCAAAATTCTTTCTTTATGTCCTTAATTATTCTTTATTTATTCCTGTTCTTTCTTTCTTGAGGCCTAGATCTTTTTACCATACTTTACAACCCGAATATTGTTGTATTGTCAATGGAAGTCCGTAGAACGTTCGCCTAATGGCGCTATGGGCCCCTTTGATATAACTGGTATTTTAGACACAAACTTAAAGCGCCCTCCCACAAAATTCCCACCAGCAAATAAGGGCATGCACACACCCTTAATTCTTGTTGTGATTTTTAGAGGAGGTATAGCTCTCTCTTTGTACATGAAATTTACCCCAAGGCAAAGGAGCCATGTGCGCCATTAGGCGAACGTTTACGGTACATAAGAATTCAAACTTTCTTACTTTGGTTTGAGCTGAGACTAAAATACCTAATGCCTCAAATGTTGTTTTTATATTAAATACATACCTGTATTTGAATGAAATAGATATATTTATAATAGGCTGCATGATAAATACATGAAGCCACATCAAGTAGAACGAGTGCAACCTTGCTGCAGTACCTTGTACTACGCAGGTGCTCCTTTGTTAAAAGGAATTCCCTGATTGGGGAGTGGACATCAAAGAGCTCATATCTAAATTCGTTGGGGACTGTTACTTTTTAAAGTTTCAACGTCCGTATACATACGACATGTAGCCTATGAATAAAAGACGACATGAATCAAGTAATAATAAAGTGACCTAGTTCTTTCCTTGCCCTGTTATAGCTATTATTATAAGATGAGCTCAAAGTGTATATTTCTACATTTTGAGCTCAAAATATTTAATCAATGATAATAGGGATATCATATGTCTATACTATTGTGTGTGGGGGTGTGGGCTGTGGGAGTGAGTGTGATGCTGTTTTAAACAAATAGGCCTATAAAAACAAAATCTTCGCACAAGCTAGAATGAAGAGTGAAGACCCAAGTCGGGCTGGGGATCACCATTGCAGGGGATGAACCTATCGACCCACACCACTCTTCGTCATACATAAATTCCCCCACCCATATTTCCCTAACATAATATGAAATTAAAAAAAAAAGGAAATTTAGTTCGGCAGAGGTGGGGCTCGAACCCACGCTGCACCGCTATCATGTATACAGTATCGACATATTACCAGCGCCTGTACCCTGACCAACTGACTTGTTGGGGCCATCTTGAAAATTTGAACATATAATCACAACTTCAATTACTTCATTACTTCAACATACCACGTGACAAGCAAAGACAGAAAACGTCATACTGCAGTTACTGTCCATTTTCCTATACACAATACACAGTGCTCTTACCGTTGACGCGTAACCTCTACAAATAGCGTATGTTAGAAGTATGGGTAATTGCCTAGTTAACATCGGTGTGTGAAAAATAACCGGCCAATTCTAGAAAATATAGTTTTGTAACATGTCCTAAATTTTTAGCTAATTTAGATGTTTGGAAATATTCGTACTTTGGTGTTTTAGGAAGGATATGTAAACGACAGATAACACCAAAAAATATGAAGAAATTATTTCCAACCCGTGTTAAGTCTGCAAACCACCATGCTTCTCATTTTCAAGAACGCTGGTTAACAATAAGCAGAGTATTGTCTCATTTCGTAAACAAAAGCCCACACAGAATTGTTCTCTAGCGTTCGCTTTATAATCGTTCACCCAACTGAAACTATAATACCAGCTCATTGCTCCATTGTACATGTAAAGCAGAAACATATGTTGCGTGTATTTAACCAGAGAAGATATGATTTAATCAGTTGAGCTGTTTTCAATGAGTGTTATCGTGGTGAATTCCACTGTAGACATGACTGCATCATGTACCGTATTTTGGAATTTTATCTGCTTAAAAACATTAATGTGTAGAGCTACCATTAGGCCTATTAATATTGTTGAATTCTCAGGCGCATACAAACAATACGAGGGGCCTATGATACATACACAATTCATTTCGTGCATGCACGTGCCCTGCAAGGTAGGGAGCCTAGCCTACCATTTTTCTTGTAAGACGGTCTGGATTCGTAGTCCACGTAGGTCCCCAAAGTTCTTTCAGATATTAAAAGATTAAATTCCCATAAAGACGAAACAGTAATCTTTAGTGGGGACCTACGTAAATTTTACATAAAATTTCCGCCATCAATTCAGTGTTAATTTTTATTATTCAGAAAATATTTTGGCGTATATAAAATTGAAATAAATTCTCTGCTTCCTAAACCACATAAACTGAAGCATGATTGGGTATCACGAATCGCTATATATGATGTACAGTTAATATTCAAATATTCTTTTACACATTATGATGCTTCAGTTTTTACACAAACAAGAATTTGTCTTTAAAAAAGATAAGTTCACGGATCAGGTGTATAGTACATATACTTTGAGCTACTTTGGTCTAACATTTAATATTCATATCTAACCTACTCTGCACTTATTCAACAATAAATAAGTGATATGAGGCTTAATAATGATACCTGTGTCTTGACTCTGAAAAACAATATTTTTTTAAACCTCATTTTGCATTTAGTTTTTTAAGCCACCTCGAAGCCACCTACACTACAGGATCTCATTTTGCATTTAGGGTTTTTATTGCGTTGCAAAGTAGCAAAACTTTCTGGCCCAATTCGTGACTGGAAAAGGCTATCCCTCTTACAACCTATCAACAGGTCTGATTTCTATAATGAGGTGTCACCGGGTTTCATGAGATAATAATACCAAATCTAAACACCATGAAATTCAATACATCACGACCAAGCTCACATTGGGCGCCCCATTCCTTTTTAAAGGAATTTTTATTAAGCCACCTCCAGGAAACAAATTTGGCTATAAACTACGAAGTATAAAGTCTAATAAATAAATAAAATAAATGAAAATGAAAATTGTACATGTATGCAAGATGCCTTATTACTAAAGTAAACAAATTACACAGCCATTTGCTCTTGCTAGTTTTTGTCAGGGTCAGGGATATTTGTCTCATAGTCCTGCTTTTATGAACACTAATATTATACAGGTTACTACACATGGGTTATTACAAGAGTCAATAAACATTTGACCAATTAATATAGATAATGGACTTAGTTTTATGCAATGTAGTTATATTGAACCTTTTCTGAAGTAAGTCGCCTGCTGCATAGTTTTATTTACAGATGATATGTTTACTTTGTGATTAGGCCTGACCATGACCTGCTAGTTTGATTAACCAATCAGTTATGTGCATTGTCAGCATGTGATGGTTATAAGCCAATTGCAAACATCTTACTATAAATAGGGAAATGTTGTATCTATGTATCTATGTATGCCTATAAAGGCTCCGTCAGTTTCGATCCAAATGTCACCAAATTCATACGGGAGATCGAGGAATATACGGGGACGTGTTTAAACTTTATTTGGTTGAAAACGGTCAAGAATTGGCCTCAAAATCAGTGAAAATGTGGTTCGTTGCTATGCTGGGTAAACAAAAAAGTGAGTCAGTTGTTAAGCTAGCCATGCGCGTCGTACGGGCGTATCTAATGCCAAGCCGCTCGCGTAGCACAGCGATACCGCGCGGGTAAGGGAGCACACCACTAAATCAATGCGCCATTTGTGCAACCCTACTGAGTTCCGGTAAAATACAGAAAGTTTTTGAGGTATAATGGGCTGCTCTTTGGACTAATAATCAGAAAGAGTAGCGAATGATAGCTTAAATAAAAGTGTAAAGCCTGTGCATGAATTTGAATCACTAAAAAGTCGCATTTTTATAATTATCGAGAAAATAGGTCCGCGTATTAAAAAATGGGCAGAAACGGGTTTACAGTCATGAGAGCATGTCAAAAACAGTGAGGGCGCTGTTTAGCGGCTCCTACCGGGAAAACGAGACGGAAGACTACCCATACATTGAAACATATGTTAAACTTTCATCGATTTGCAATCGACTGGTTATCCTTAAATTTCTCAGAATGTGCCGAAAAGGCCTCAAAACGAGCAAATAAAACTGGTGTTTTTACACGTATTTCAATGGGACAATTATTTAGTGGTGTGCGCCCTTCGAAGGGCCTAGGAGTAAAACCGTGCTTTTCAGAGATTCAGCCAAAATTGAAATGGCTTTTGATTAAATTGCAGTTTTTTCGATTTAAATAGATAGTTTATATGTTAGTGAATATATTTAATGCGTTTTAGATGCAAATTGCGCTAAGATTATTCCCCCAGAGGCCTTCAAAGTTCAAGAAATTGCCACAAATTGTGTGAAAACAAGATTACTTGGATTTAAAGCAATTTGGACTTAAGGTGACAAATCGGTGCGTGCTGTTTAAAGCTGCCAAATCTTGGTTTTATATGGGCGGGGGGGTGATTGTTATAAATCATTAACAGTAGACCCATGCAATTGTGAAACGTGATTTACTCTCATTTAAAACCGAATTTCATCAGATGGAAGGTCAAAAACTATCTAGAGAATTTGAATTTAATGCAAATATAGAAGAGTAAGCATGAATGGTCAAAATGTTGAAAATTTGCCTATTTTCGAATCCACCATGTAACTTTGAAACGGGGAATTTCTCTTGAAGTGAATGTCACAGAGCAATTCTGTTTCGAGCGTTTTACTCAAAACATTTTATATTTCAAGAAAAAGATAAAAGAATTAAATTTTATGAACATCAGAAACCCTTCGAAGGGCCTAGGAGTAAAACCGTGCTTTTCAGAGATTCAGCCAAAATTGAAATGGCTTTTGATTAAATTGCAGTTTTTTCGATTTAAATAGATAGTTTATATGTTAGTGAATATATTTAATGCGTTTTAGATGCAAATTGCGCTAAGATTATTCCCCCAGAGGCCTTCAAAGTTCAAGAAATTGCCACAAATTGTGTGAAAACAAGATTTCTTGGATTTAAAGCAATTTGGACTTAAGGTGACAAATCGGTGCGTGCCGTTTAAAGCTGCCAAATCTTGGTTTTATATGGGCGGGGGGTGATTGTTATAAATCATTAACAGTAGACCCATGCAATTGTGAAACGTGATTTACTCTTATTTAAAACCGAATTTCATCAGAAAAAAAAAAAAAAACTATCTAGAGAATTGGAATTTAATGCAAATATAGAAGAGTAAGCATGAATGGTCAAAATGTTGAAAATTTGCCTATTTTCGAATCCACCATGTAACTTTGAAAGGGAATTTCTCTTGAAGTGAATGTCACAGAGCAATTCTGTTTCGAGCGTTTTACTCAAAACATTTTATATTTCAAGAAAAAGATAAAAGAATTAAATTTTATGAACATCAGAAACCCTTGAAGGGAGCACACCACTAAATCAATGCGCCATTTGTGCAACCCTACTGAGTTCCGGTAAAATACAGAAAGTTTTTGAGGTATAATGGGCTGCTCTTTGGACTAATAATCAGAAAGAGTAGCGAATGATAGCTTAAATAAAAGTGTAAAGCCTGTGCATGAATTTGAATCACTAAAAAAGTCGCATTTTTATAATTATCGAGAAAATAGGTCCGCGTATTAAAAAATGGGCAGAAACGGGTTTACAGTCATGAGAGCATGTCAAAAACAGTGAGGGCGCTGTTTAGCGGCTCCTACCGGGAAAACGAGACGGAAGACTACCCATACATTGAAACATATGTTAAACTTTCATCGATTTGCAATCGACTGGTTATCCTTAAATTTCTCAGAATGTGCCGAAAAGGCCTCAAAACGAGCAAATAAAACTGGTGTTTTTACACGTATTTCAATGGGACAATTATTTAGTGGTGTGCGCCCTTCGAAGGGCCTAGGAGTAAAACCGTGCTTTTCAGAGATTCAGCCAAAATTGAAATGGCTTTTGATTAAATTGCAGTTTTTTCGATTTAAATAGATAGTTTATATGTTAGTGAATATATTTAATGCGTTTTAGATGCAAATTGCGCTAAGATTATTCCCCAGAGGCCTTCAAAGTTCAAGAAATTGCCACAAATTGTGTGAAAACAAGATTTCTTGGATTTAAAGCAATTTGGACTTAAGGTGACAAATCGGTGCGTGCCGTTTAAAGCTGCCAAATCTTGGTTTTATATGGGCGGGGGGGGTGATTGTTATAAATCATTAACAGTAGACCCATGCAATTGTGAAACGTGATTTACTCTCATTTAAAACCGAATTTCATCAGATGGAAGGTCAAAACTATCTAGAGAATTGGAATTTAATGCAAATATAGAAGAGTAAGCATGAATGGTCAAAATGTTGAAAATTTGCCTATTTTCGAATCCACCATGTAACTTTGAAAGGGAATTTCTCTTGAAGTGAATGTCACAGAGCAATTCTGTTTCGAGCGTTTTACTCAAAACATTTTATATTTCAAGAAAAAGATAAAAGAATTAAATTTTATGAACATCAGAAACCCTTGAAGGGAGCACACCACTAAATCAATGCGCCATTTGTGCAACCCTACTGAGTTCCGGTAAAATACAGAAAGTTTTTGAGGTATAATGGGCTGCTCTTTGGACTAATAATCAGAAAGAGTAGCGAATGATAGCTTAAATAAAAGTGTAAAGCCTGTGCATGAATTTGAATCACTAAAAAAGTCGCATTTTTATAATTATCGAGAAAATAGGTCCGCGTATTAAAAAATGGGCAGAAACGGGTTTACAGTCATGAGAGCATGTCAAAAACAGTGAGGGCGCTGTTTAGCGGCTCCTACCGGGAAAACGAGACGGAAGACTACCCATACATTGAAACATATGTTAAACTTTCATCGATTTGCAATCGACTGGTTATCCTTAAATTTCTCAGAATGTGCCGAAAAGGCCTCAAAACGAGCAAATAAAACTGGTGTTTTTACACGTATTTCAATGGGACAATTATTTAGTGGTGTGCGCCCGTAACGCAGCACGCCGCAGAGTCACGTAATGAATGATAATACGGGTGAACGACCGACCGTAGGCGTAATAAATACGGGAAAAAGATGTGTGTTAAAAAGTACAAACAACATGAAGAGGTAGGCCTACTGTAATTAAAAAAGAAAACAAAATGAGGACAAACAGGTAGGCCTACGAGTATGTGGGTTATAGTTAGTCACAGTAAGAAAATGAAAACGGGAATAAAATAGGCTAAAGAAGGAAAGAATAATAAAATCTAATAAAATTAGATGATTTAAATAAAAAAGCTATTAAACTGAGGACAGAACTAAATAAATAACATGAAAACGGGAAATCACAAGCTAAGCAGCAAATAAAAAATGAAGCCAACAGGCCAATGTAAGAAAGGACAGATTTAGAAAATAACGGGAACGGGATTGAGTAAATAAAAAACATGGTAACGGAAATTCGCAAGCTTTGCAGCAAAATGTTTTTTAAAAATGGAACAAAATTGGCTCATGTAGAAGAAACTAAAAAGAAAGAAAGAAGCTAAAATGGAAACTTAGGCTTAACGAGGGTCAGATTCAGATAATGAAATTTACCTTTTCAATGATTCTACCTGTTCAGTAATTCCTCCTGTTTTAGTGAACGCTCCCATTTACTCACCTAGCGGGGACCCGCGCGTAGCGCGGGTGTCCCGCTAGTATTTATAAAAAAAAAGGCTAAAAAATTCCTACACTGAGCAGACTCTTTGCTGGGTTTAAGGGCTAAATAGTAAGTTGTCATGTGGGGCAAGATTAGATAAAGGCATACAAACTAGGGTATGAGATATTAGGAATTATTTCCTAGCCTCTTAACCACAGGGTTGGGCTATATAGCTATTCAAGACACAGGGTATATGTAAGGGATAAACTGTGCATATGAGATGTGGGGGCAAATGGCATCATTTCACTGACATGAAAAAATATTTCATTGAAAACCCTCCCAATCAGCTATTTTAAAAAGGTAATCAGGCTTCCTCAGCATATCACATGTGTTATGGTATTATTTTGCGAATTGCCCCGTGGTACTTTATGGAGGGGAGACTTTTATTTAAATACGGTATAAAGGACGAGTGGCCAGTATTCGGTAGGGTCTACATAGCTTTACAGATTCAGAGTCTTGCAATTATGATTTTAGAGCCAAAGGGGTAACTATATATTATAAAATTATAAAAGTTAGAAAGTCAGTATTAAAAGCAAGTCAGTAAGATACACCTCTACACTACAGGCCGCACTCCATAGTAGGCCCACAGCTAAAAACGACACTGACAGAAAAAAAACTTTTAAAAAGGGAGAACTTTTTCATTTTTATTTTTTCTACAATGCAAAATTGATCATTAAGAGGAGGAAGCAAATTGTATTGCCAATATGTTAACTTTAATTTTCCACTTTTATGCAAGAAATAAAAGAAGAAGATACAAATTCCCTTTAAAAGGGAAGCCAGCTTCAATGCAGAAGAGGTCTTGTAATTAGTTTAGGTGGAAGGCATTTTTAGGATCTCTCTTTTTTATGATCCATCATGTTCCATGACAGTCCGGGATGACAGTCCACCAAACCAGGTGGTGGTCGCATTGCATTTTCATCGTCAACCGTGTAATTGAATGGGATTATTTTGAAAATTTAAAACGCTTGAAATTTCACAAACAAATAGGCCTATATGTTAATAAATAATATAAATACAATTAGTTAAAACCACGGGGTTTGATAATAAACCCCCAAAACTAACTGAGTATTTGAAAATGCCATACGGCCGGGCCGTTTCACAAGCTGCCGGCTCTATCATGCCATTCGCCGCCTGCTCCAAACCATCAATGATAAGAATATGCACACAGAAAAAACCAAACATTAACTCCTATAACTTCCTGTCAACTCTTTAATTAATTACTCCAAATTGTTCTCTCTTTTTGTCTTTTCTGCCTTTTAGGCCACCCTTAGCTCATTATTAATATAAAGAAATACACTGCAGTTTTTAATAATTGGCTAAAAACTGCCATCCTACTTGCCTTATACATGCACATTAATTTTATATTAATTTATATATTAATTCGCAATTTATACATAGCACATTATAAAATGTATAAAGACTGATATTGTTCAATAGGCCTACATGTATATCAATTGTACCCATATCAAAAATAGGCCGTGAATTTACATCGAATTTTTCCTGTTGAAAAGACAAAACTGATGTTTAAGATATCAATTATTTCATAAATGACATTTTGAGTCATTTTTATCCATAAAACGATACAGGATATAGGATATTTTTACTTTGACTTTTAGGTCCATAAAGGTTTTAATCATGTTATTATCAATACACTCACATCTCATGCTGTGTTGATCTCCAGGAGGTCTGCAAATGTAAATCTAAGAACGCCTGATAACAAGGATACTATCATTTTCTTTCGTTGATATGCTGTGGAAACTATTATAGGCCTGGCATATATATAACTTTTAATGTTATATTTCCTTCAAACCATAACTTTTGAAATTCTCACTCGTTTTCATTCGTTAAAACGGCAAAGCATACTTTCTTTTTCTTACAAATAGAATAACAGGTCTTACATATATATTTTCACCATAAAAAGTTCCGCAAAGTAATTCAAACCAATGCTAGTACCCCGTAATCTCTTTAGCAAACAAAGACGATCTCCGAATTAGATAGCCAGCTCTTAGCTGGCGAAAATCAGAATCCCTCAAAGGGGCAGGGACAGAGTTGTTGTTGTTGTTTTGGCCAAATAATAATTTTATTGTTTTGATTACGTTCGATAAATTTGGTTTTACCATAGACCATTTATCTTTCCTATTTTGGAGATTATAAAAGACATAATGTACGATTTTGGTAAAATTTTAATTTTGTTCTTCTTTTTTGTCAAAATTTACTATGATTACATAATATTACTGCTACGGTACTAGTAACACTTTATCTGTCAAGGTAGACTTCTCCGTAGTCCACTTGCCCATTTTGCATACTCGGGCCATTACATTTAAAGCATAAAACTCTGATTTATATTGATTTGTGTGCAACTGATAGATTTTCACATCTGTATCTGATCTTTTCAGTCACCGCACTCCCTCTGTTAGCTTCCAGGGTTTTCGGGGTTCGCTATCAATAAACTGGTACTTCCAAAATCAGAATTGTTCAGTATTAAAGTCAGTCATTATAATTATGCAAGATAATGTTGCATTCAGTTACTTTTATTGTCACTAATTATCTGATATTTTTAACTCTTTATGACCATTTTACTATTGAATACTTTAATTTTAATAAACATCAGTATAATTTTGTATTCAACGAAATGGGTTCATCATGACTAATAATAACATATTTTTTAATTAAATTCGACTATGGCATAGTCTACTGTCAAGGGGGTCTTCTGATCATTTTAACCTGAGACTAGTAAACCAACAGTCTCAGGTTTACTAGTCTCAGTTTTAACTAAGCGAAAATAATGAGGTAAAAAGTAAAAAACCGACTTAGCCGCTTAACTGTGGAGCTTTGGGGGATCCCAGTTTTATTATAAAACCTCTAAATTTTACTTGGTATTTCAGATAGCATTGGGCAATTACAATCATGTAAGAAGTGCAAATTTGAGCAAAATATGCAGCAAATGATAGCTTTACTGTAATACCAGAAGATGGGAGAAATATCTCTTTGCTGATCAAGCAGACCCCCCCCCCCGATCCAAAACAGCCTGGAGTGACTGTGAAGACTGCATGTATTATAAACACAAGTGTGTATAACTTTGTTTGCCAAGTCATGGAACCTTTTAAAATGTGTTTGAAGAGCATAATTAATATCCATGGTTAAACAAACAACCATGAACAAGATCTTGTTCTGTTTAATACATGTACTGCTCTGTGGTTTAGGTTGTGCAAATTACCAGTTTCGTTTGATTTTGTTTACTTACGTTTTTTAATCTCCATGTGTTATTCAACCTTTTATGTTCACTCAGCATGCAGGAGAATTTTAGATGTGCTAGAACATTGTAGGCTTTACAAAAGCAAAACTTTAATGATAATTATAATGAGTAGTAGAAACGAGATGCAGGGTATCTTAATATTTTAATGACATTATCAATCAAAGTTTTTTTCCTCCATCCCCTATACACAAAACCCAATGGCATATAAATATTTAAATTCCTCATCAAATTTATAATATGCTAATTAATCACATCCCGTGAATAATAAAATAATAAAACAATAAAATGGATGATATTTGATATTACCATATTTTGCATAACATCAGAGAAGATGAGCTCATCTTCACATGTATTTCGATTGAACATCTGCATTTTGTTCCATTCAAAGAACAGTAGTTTTAGCTAGTACGATATTGGATTCATATAGGGGTATTTCTCTGAAAAGGTGTACTATTTGAAGATAGGCAAATATGAATTTGAAAATGATTATAAAAATGTTTCCTTTACATATCTGTAAGGATGTAAGTCTCTAGTGCATGAAAACAATATTTGGCGCAATCTTTAGTGTGCCCTCTATATTATAGAGGGCGTAATCTGCAGGTTGTGCCAGGTGAGCATCATCTCCGTCACATTTAGGCCAAAAAAAGGAAATAAGGACAAAAAATTGTTAAAACTCTTAATTATGAGTTTTATGGATAACTTGTAAGTTGCTTGATTCATGTTTGTTTTTTTCATTAAAAAAAATATGATTTTGTACTTTCGTCATTTAGTTGGGACAATGAGAGGCAGGCTGTACGGAAAATGTCATGTCTGTTAGTATTTTTTTATACAAACTTAAGTATATTCATAATTTTGCTTGAAATAACTAAATAAATTTCTATTGACATAGTAAACACATACAATATCAATTACATTTCCAAATAGTAAATTCCATGTTGTCTGGGTCAAAGGTCAAATAAAGGTCAACAACAATTGTGATGGAGATGACAATGCTGTGATGGAGATGATAGTGATGTGACGGAGATGATATTTCTACACAAATTCCTATAGAGAATCATCTCCGTCACAGACATTTGATTTCAGTAATGTTTTCACACTACTTGAAAATGAAATTCATACAGATGAGAAGGATTAGAATTGGTAAGCATTTTCTGATAAACTAAACTGGACTTCGCTGTATCTCAAGATCCGGTGATGTGATGGAGATGATGGTGATGTGACGGATATGATATTTCTACACAAATTCCTATAGAGAATCATCTCCGCCACGGCAAATTGTGACGCCAACTGATGTAGCGGAGATGATGGTTCAGACATTGCTTACGATTAATAGCAGGGTTAAGCTTACCCACGTGTTACATATCACCACAACAGCTTGTGGGACATATTCAACCATCATTATTTTCCGGAAAATTTCAACAATAAGACTTATATCAAATTGATCAGAAACGTTTGGAGATGATGTTGAATAAAGGTACGCGCGTGTATACTTGAAGATACCCTCAAAATTGGCAGGAAAAGAGTGCCAATGTGCACCTATTCTGGGTTGATGTTTTTCGTCGTCTGTAAAAGGCAGCGTACAGGGTCAAATTATTGACCTCTGATATTTGGTCTTCACCTCCAGTCGTTTTGATGCCTATGTGACGGCAATGATGCAAAACCAAGGGACAGCAATTTTTTGACACAATTTTTTGAATTATTCCATAAAATTGACTTTAGAAGTGGTTTTAAGCATTTAAACCTTCTTAGACATGATATTTACCCCAGTCAGTGGTAATTTTCACTTCCCACACTTGCTCACAAAAATACTACAAAATCACTAAAATTCGGTGCGTGACATCGGGACATGGGGCTTTCAGGGGGTTCGTCAGATATTGAAGAATTTTTTGACTCCAAGAAATTAATTTTCCCCACTTGGATGTTCTTAACTATTTTTATACATACAAAAGTCCATGACTAAGCCAAAAAAAAAAAAAAATCCGCTTTTAAAACTTTTATGAGCGCCGAAAGTCGCGGGACTTAAAAGTTACCCTTTTCAGAGAATCACCCATAGGCCTATCCCTCAGATGTTATCAACTCAGACAATCTTTGGTTTGTAATAGAACATTTTCCAAATGCAAAACATGTAAAAAAAACTCAATGTCCGGATTTTTTTAGACGGGGAGCATCATTTAATATAAATCATTTTTAATAATAGTAATACCGGTAATATGCACTTCTTGATTTAGGCCAAGTAAAAATAAAAACATGTTTCTCGTCCGGGTTTTTAAAAATTAGGAGAATGAGGGGCTTTTTATTTTTTATTTTTTATTGGAAAACGACGCTAAATACCAGTATTTGGCACCATGTTTCGGGTATTCGACATACAGATTGATATCTGAGAAAAAGGAGGAGGCCCTTTTTATTTTATTGTTTTGAGAGGTAGACCCCTCTAGTGATCACAAAACTCTTCTTAAATGATGTATTATGCATTTACAAAACCGTAAAATAAGTTTCAACTTCTGAAACATCCTTTTCTACAAGTTATAACTGAAAATTTACAATATAAAAAGAAATTTGAAAAATCTTCAAAAAATGAGGAGGGCGCGGACGAGAAACATGTTTGTTTTTTTACTCGGCCTTATGCTTTTGGATTTTTAAATGTATATTTAGAGTCCCTCTTTCAAATTTTATATTTATGTGTAATCTAGCTATATCATAATTTGCTGATACTTTGGTCACAATTTACATTAAAATGATCAGAAAAAAACTATTATTGTCAAAATTTCTGTTTGGTGTCATGTTATTTATTGTATTTTTGGCGACAAAAAAGAAAAACCCACCCTATTCTACGGGCGGACCTTTCAACTTCAAGTATAGGGTCGGGTGTTTTTTGTACTTGTATTTCTAGAGAGAGCTATCTTGAAATTACCCTAAAATATCACCAAAATCTGAAGAATTTTTAATACCAACATATTTTCTATGATTTAAGCAAAATAAATGTTTGTTTTTTTTAATTCTCAAAAACACAAATTCCGGGTCGGTTGGCCCCGTAGAGAAGGGTTTTTTCGTAGCCTTTGATACTATTAATTTTTTTTTTTTAATTTGCAACATTTTATAATACTTAACAAAATATTAACAAAAACTGATGCTAAACTTAAAATTTGTATCCATCATTGAAAATCAATCAATTCCAGAAATTAAACCTGTTATTAAAACCCCAAGCCACGATGGGTTGATTTGTTTTTAATACACAGAATAATATTTTCCCTCAGTTTATTAATACGGCAGCTACCTAAATCTGCTAAAATAAAGCACACAGGAAATTTGGAAACAGATAACACTTTGTACTGCATGGATGAAGTGTGTGTGCACTATGTCCCATGAACAAACAATTACGTAATAGTATTGACTTTTGTTGAACTTGTGAAAGGTCAGTCCAGAGAGTTTCTCTGCTCGTACTAAATTACTGTTTAAGTGGTAATTTTCGCGTACAGTTATTGTCGCGATTTGGAGTTACAGAAACATTTTTGCAATTGTTATTTTCGCGATGCTTAGTTTTGCCCTATACTTGCAATACATTATTATATATATTCGCGAGGTGTTAATTTCGTGGATGGAACTCCATTCGCGAAATCCGCAAAAATAAACCCCTCGCGAAGTGTGCTTGCTTTCTGTGAACTTGTTTTCATTAACTTAAGATAGTGCACTTGCTTTAAACTGTTTCTTTACTCAATGAAACTCTCATTAATTGAGTAAAGAAACAGCTTATTTTCAGGGCAACCATTTTCTTGGGGGTGACTTCATTCGGAATCTACACCCCCTGTGTGAGAGACTAAAGTAATGTCCTCCATACAGGGTGTATGTCTTTCAACTGGAATAGCCTAAAATGTGTATATCATATACCTGGTATATGGCCGGATTTACCTTTTGATGGTCCTGTGGGCAAGGCAACATGATTGTCGCAGATCTACTCACTCAAATGGCTTTACTAAGATTAGCGCAAAGCGCGGCAATTTGGTCTAAAATAGGCCAAAAGGGAGATGCAAATTGTAAATTTTGTCACAACATATCTGTCAACTGAGCAGGGAGGGTCTGATTCGCCACCCTGCGACTTGTTTTCCGTCAAGTTGGTGTACCCTCTTTTCTTTCCTACTAATAATTAGGGCTTACTCAACAAGAACTGAAGAATGTTGGTTGTCATGGTCACTTGGGCTGTCAATCATGATGATTATAACTACTAGTACCACCAACTTGTGGGGGGAGAAAACGCCCCAACATACATTATGCACATACATAATGACAAATTGCATTAACCTGGAAGAGAATGGAATTCCTGATATCTATTTGCACAAAAGGCTGGAAATCCAAGACAAATTACTAACAAAACCATCTGGAATTCCAGCACCTCAATGAACAAAAATATGGATTATTTTATTGACCAGAGGCAAAAAAGTCTGGAAATCCAACCAAGGATAAACACAATAAACCTGGAATTCCAAAACCCTCTATGCCTTCAGACTAACAAAATGGTGGAAAAATCTGGAAATTTTGCGCCAAGCATAGGCAAAATAGGCTGGAATTTGGAACAGCATAAGTAGAATAGGCTGGAATTCCGAGCCCCAAAGACCACCAAAAAATCTGGATTTCCGTTGCCCTCTATAGGGGGGGGGGGGTGCATGTTTTATCTGGAATAGCCCAATATGGCTTTAAGTTTATATACTGCGCCAATAAAGTATCCTTACATTTGGAAAAATAATCACAATTTTCAAACTGAACAATATTGGGGTAAATTTGTTTTTTTAATAGATGCACTATTTAATTCTGCACATTATGACACCACATTGAATCCAATGTGATTTCAAGAAGCAAAGTTACAAGCATTTGATTAGACGAAGGTCCAGTTTTAAAAGTGACAAACGGGCCTATTCAAAACTCCACAGACTAGACATCTGGTTTGAGAGTGGTGAATGGCTAATTTATGCGTTTGGCTTTAATTTAAAACAACAGGAACAAAAGAAAACTGAAACAAAAGAACTGACAAATAAAATGAAAGTTATGAAAAGTACAGAGAAGTAAAACTGAAATAAAAACTGCTTTAAATAACGCTTCATTGAAGAAACTGTGTTGTCTCTTTGTTGCGCTTGTTGGAATCTTTTTGCGCCTTGTATAGGCCATTTTGTCACTTTTAAAACTGGACCTTCGTCTATTCAATTGCTTGTAATAACTTTACTTCTTGAGGTCACATTGGATTCAATGTGGTGTCATAATGTGCAGGATTAGTTAGTGCATCTATTACAAAAACAAATTTACCCCAATATTGCTCAGTTTTGAAATTGTGATTATTTTTCCAAATGTAAGGATACTTTATTGGCGCAGTATATAACAGTGGCTCCGGAACCGGGGGAGCTGGGGGGGCTCGGCCCCCAATAATTTGGATCAGGGGCCCCCCAATAAGTTTGGCCAGGCACCATTGCCCCACCCCAATATTTAACATCTTCCGGAGCCCCTGTATAATATAGGGTGTCGACACTGTGCTACGTCAACCCCATGAAAATAGTGTAAACTCATGATCTATGAGCAAAATTATTGGTGCATGTTTAAAGCACCCCCCCTTCATAGGGTTAACAAATTTCAGGGCCCGCCTTTTTTTTTGGGCATCAGACCACCCCCCCCGTAAGTTTATGTGAACGGTCCCCCTTTTGGTAAGGCAAAACAAAAATTATTGGCATAACATAAAAATAGTAGACCTATCTTTTTAGGCCTGTTCGAAAACAGAAACACACATAATATATAAATCTATCTATAAAATCCTTATTTACCATGTTACGCCAATAATTTTTGTTTTGCCTTACCAAAAGCACAGCAATGTATGCCTATGCCTCGAGGGTGGAATGGATAAGGGCCGAGCTGTAGCTTGGTCGAGCTGACTGAAACTATATAAAAGTACCGCATAGTTGTTGCATAATGTATAATAGCCGGTGACTGGTTGTTGTGTTGTAACAATTTTAAGCGAAGAGCCGCTTCGTGATATCTCACGGGCAATTAAGCAATTAAACCAAGCGTATTGAGATTCCCGCAATCGAGGTAATAATTGTGTTATCACTGTTGTGTTCTTTTATGAATAGGCCTGTCATATTATGTTGTTCGAAAAGATATGAACAACCGATATATATGATCAGTATATGATCCACACAGTAAACTATCGTGTCGTCTCGTCGCGTCGTGGATAGTAAGGTAGATGTCGATCAATGTATATGACTAGTCAGACTAGTTCACCATGATGCAGTCATGTCTACAGTAGAATTCATCTCGACCTTTGCAGGACTTAAACCCCATTAAAAGCTATTAAACCAAGATAACACTCATTGAAACAGCTCAACTGATTAAATCGGATCTTCTCTGGTTGATGTGCACATGTGTCTGTTTTATATGTGCGATATCGCTATGAGGTGCTATAATACAGCTTCAGTTTGGTAACTGATTATAAAGGAAACGCAAGGAAACAATGGTATGTGGACCTTTGTTCACGAAATGAGACAATGGCCTGCTTTTTGTTAACCAGCATTCTTGAAAATGAGCAACATAATGATTGTTGACTTACTTAACACGGTTTGGAAATAATTTCTTCATATTTTTGGTGTTAGGCCTATCTGTCGTTTACATATCCTTCCTAAAACACAAAAGTGCGACTATTTCCAAAGCTAAAAATTTAGGACATGTTACAAAACTATATTTTCTAGAATTTCATAGAATAGTTTAAATGTAGCTTGTACCGTTTTTTTTTGGCATTCTTCAGAACGGAGCGGTCCGTTACCAATATAGCTCAATATTTTCGGTCAAATCTCCATTTAATTAACACGTGGAGTTGGCTAGCTATGAGCTAGCTAAGCTTTGCCCTCACTCATATTCTACGAATATGCGACTATTTCTGAACATCTAACCTAGCTGTAATTTTAGGTCATGTTAGAGAAATATATTTGCTAGAAGTTTGGAGAATAGTTTAAATATTGGCCGGTTATTTTTCACACAGTGATGTTAACTAGGCAAATGCAATATACTTCTAACATACACTATTTGTAAAGGTCGCGCGTCAATGGTGAGAGCACTGTGTATTGTGTATAGGAAAACGGACAGTAACTGCAGTATGACTTATGGCTCAAAATTCGGACCGAGTGTAGTACATGTACATGTATGTTTTTATGTACACATGTGCATACAACCTTTGTAGCACAGGTTGAGAGTCATTCAACTAGATTTTGTTACAGATGATACATTGACAAGTTTACAAGTTCATTTGTTTGTTTTGATAATTGGCTGGTATTTGTATAGACCTGCCTGCATGTCTTCGGTCCTATCCTTCAACATACTGACATTTACTGGGCCCGTTCGACATGCTGCGGAGGATTGGCTTCTTTCGCTTCTTCATCGGCCCATAAAAAATCAGATAATGTCATAATGTTAAATAAAGATTACCGAGTTACAGTTACTGGAACTAGTATTTGTATTGTTCAGTGGACACTGGATATACGATTAAATACATTGTATTGTATTGTATTGTAGTATAGTACTCATATGTTTCACAATATTCCATTACATTAGAGACAATGGCAAATAGAGTTAAAAGACGTCCACGAGAGTGGGACTACCTTATGCCCCACGTATGTCAATACTGTGGAAGAAGATTCTACAACGATGTGTTCAGATATTTGTTCCATATAAGGCATCATGAAATGCGGATTCGCCCTTACTGGTATGACTACAAGAGCACAGTGGTATATGTACCTATTCCCAAGATACAGAAGACGAAAAGAATCATACTTCGTAGAAAAATGTTGCTACAAAGAAAGAGGGAGGCAAGGCAGAGGAACGAAGACAGAGCAGCAATGATGTGTAGGTATGAACAATCCACGCAGGTCAAGAGGAAATGCCAAGATGGAAAGAAAACCTCAATGAACACAAAAGAGAGTTCTAAGCTGAAGAACTATGGTGACACAAAATTAAAGAATCGGATAGGTGCAAAGGATCATGTTTCATGTGACTTCCAGAGTGAACCCGTTTCCTTTCCACAATCCACGCAGGTCAAGAGGAAATGCCAAGATGGGAAGCAATCCTCAACAGACACAAAAAAGAGTTCTAAGCTGAAGAACTTTGGTGACACACAATTAAAGGATCGGATCAGTGGAAAGGATCACGTGTCATGTTCTCTCCAGAGTGAACCTGTTTCTATATCCAGTTGTAAGAAAGTTGTAGCCTCATCCACCTCTTTGAAATGTACATTTTGTAACAAAGTCTTCTCACACCAAAGTCACTTGAACGTACATGAACGTGTTCACACCAAAGAGAAACCTTTTAAATGTAAAATTTGTAATAAGAGCTTCAGTCAGGCAGGTAATTTAACAATTCACTCACGTATTCACACTCAAGTGAAACCTTTCAAATGTACAATTTGTGGCAAAGGCTGCACACATTCCGGTGACATGAAAGTACATGAACGTATCCATACTAAAGAGAAGCCTTTCAAATGTACATTTTGTAACAAAGGGTTTACAGATAAAAGTCACTTGAATAGACATGAACGTGTCCATACTAAAGAGAAACCTTACAAATGTACATTTTGTACCAAAGGCTTTTCATTGTCGCATCACTTGAAAGCACATGAACGTATTCATACTAAAGAGAAGCCGTTCAAATGTGCATTTTGTAACAAAGGCTTCACACAGTCAAGTGACTTGAAGAGACATGAACATATTCATACCGGAGAGAAGCGTTACAAATGTTCGTATTGTAACAAAGGTTTCACACGTTCAAATGTCTTGAAAGCACATGAACGTATTCATACTGGAGAGAAGCCTTTCAAATGTTCATTTTGTAACAAGGCTTTCACACAGTCAAGTAACTTGAAAGCACACAAACGTATTCACATGAAAGAGAATCCTATCAAATGTTAAGTTTGTAGCAAGGACTTCATACGGTCAAGTAACTTAAAGAAAATAAATGTTTTTATTCAAAGTAGCCCCTTTCAAATGTGGATTTTGAAACACTGAAGGCTTCAGAAGTTTCACTAAACAAGTTTCACTAATGAGTGTTCATAAATACTAGTACTTTGGTGGGATGGGATGGGTTGGAAAAGTTTATCCCCCGTCATAAGTAGGCATATCACATCAAAAATAAACGCAGCAGAAACACGTTATTTAATGTTTCTACATGAATGAGCTTTATTAAAGCATAAAAAAAAAAAAAACGGAATTGAAATCGGTCAATGCATTGTGATGTAGTGTCAATTTAACGATGCTCGTAAATGGAATAAAAACCTGCCACAAAATGGCTGCAATGACAAAATTGGCACATTCCGAGATTTTGACGGTTTATTTGGACGCTTGCTTGAAAAAGCAGCGTTAATTTAAGTATCACAGGTTAAATGCCTATCTTTCCTGACTTCGTTAAAGAAAACAAAATTAAAATTTATCATTGAATAATTATAATAAATTAACCAAATGTACTATTTTAGCAACTTCGGCCAATCTGCAGACAAATTAAAGCTGAAAAATGACTATGTTCAGCTAATTAATATGCAAAATTGATGCCAGTGGAAAACCGTACATGATATCAGGGTACGGGTTTTTTTGCACACATATGTATACGAAGTTCTTTCAATTGATAACAAAAAATACACAAAAAGTAATTAATTATGCAAATTAGCTAATTACAGCTAATTATGTATTCATGATATTATTATGTAAATTAGGCATGAGTAATTTTGGTGTTTTTTTATTTTTAATGAAAGTCTATTCATTCACTATAAATTTGTCAAGTATGAACCTGTTATGATGTTGAATAAAGAAACTGCCGTTAATTACTTAAAAATAATACAAAAAATACAAAGTTTGACATTTTGATGGTGTCTGGAATAGAATTTTCTTTTTTACTGTCAACATGGTATGTGTCACCATTACTCAAAGCCAAATCCGAAAAGTAAAAATAAAAATTCATTTGCAATGAGACTTAAAATTAACATTTTGTTATCTGGATTAACGTAGGAGGGCAAATGGTAAAAGGAATCGCCATTTCACTCTAGCGCGTATACAAAACTAGTATGGCCTTGGACACACACAATGGCTTAAAGCTATTGTGGTTTGGAAAACTACTCCCTATGGAATATCTTTGATAATATTATGTTTTAACTAGTGTTCCTCAAGTGTGTGGCTGGACGGCCGATTGCCAAGAGCGTGAAAGGTCTCAATGTGGTTTTAAAATAAATACCTGGTTAGCTAGGTGACTTGATTATGAAAGTCAGGTGGCCGAGTTGACACCAGTTCCAAAAAATGGGAACACAATTTTTGTATGAGACGTGGGCAAGTCGTGGGGCAGAACCCCACCGTCAGAGTATCTTTTACAAGCAGAAGTGCATCTAAATAATATACGTAGAATTTGTCTTCATTATCTTCAACAATATTTTATTTACGTAACTCCAGACTACACATACAGGATTCAGTCACACCCCTATTCAATGCACCCCACTCCTACAATGGCTTCTGTAATACTACTCAGCTAGCACCCTCCCTCACCTATCAAACGAATCCGATGAGCAAAAGAAAAGTTATAAGAACGTTAAAAGCGTTAACATATGATTACACATATTAGACGTACGAAAATGACCTAAGTTATTTAGCACTGTGATGTGCCCTGAGTAATTTAATTTGATTATCTTTGTTTACAATTAAAATCTATTTTATGAGACATTTTAGGGAATCCCCTTTCTTGTTTGGAGAAAGCAGCTCAAGGAGTAAAGAGATTTGGAGAACTGCGCAAGGAGTTTAGTATTGGAGAACTGCGCAAGGAGTTTAGTATTGGAGAACGGCGCAAGGAGTTTAGTATAGGAGAACTGCGCAAGGAGTTATAAACGTGTTTGGAGAGCACCATTTTCGTATAAGGATTTTATACGCATGGATTTATCAATGCAAGTGTACAAAGGACTTTGCTGATTTTCGCAGGACAAGTGATTAAGGATATATACATCAGCCGTCCAGAACATTGCAAGAACTTTATGATCACCAAGAAGAAGAATGCTGGCTAAGTACTAAATAGTTAAAGAGTGATTATATTTGATTATTGTGTATGTGCATTTGTTGTCATATATTGTACCAATAATAACGTGCTTTCAATTAAAGACTTAGATTTTGTTAGCATAATCAAACAGTGTATTTGTGTTGTGCATTCGTGTGAGTTCGGGTAAAAGGTGATTTTGGCCTTGAGTCAAGTGCGACTCGTAACAAAATTGGGGGCTCGTCCGGGATATACACTGAAGTTGACATTAATTTACTCAGTCTTAAAAGTGAAAGTACAGTATGGCAGAGTTCAAAGCAGAAGAGTTTCTTGAAACTATAGATTGGGAGAAGTTTGATAAGTTGAAGAAACCTGCATTATTAGCATTTGCAAAATACTATGAATTGGATGTAAAGCAAGCCAACAGAAAACAAATAATCAAAAATGCCTTGATTGATGTTTTGGTTGATGAAGAGTATTTTGAAGAATCCATTTTGGACAAAAGAAAAGAGGTCAAAACTGAAATCGGGGATGCAGTAAAGTTAAAAGAACTAGAAGTTCAGGTGGAAATGGAAAAATGAAAATACAATTGCAGTTGGACATGCAAAAGCTAGATATGCAAAATAAAGAAAAGCAAGAAAGACTAGACATGGAAAACAAGAAATTAGAAATGGAAGAAAAGGAAAAGGTAGCAAAATTGGAACTTGAAAAACAAAAACTAGCAATGGAAGACAAAGCGTGCCAAGAAAAGATGGCGCTTGAGCACCACAAATTAGAAATGGAAGAAATGGACAAACAAATGGAAGCACATTTGAAAGAAAAAGAAATTGAAGAAAAGTACAAGTTTGAACAAGAAATGTTGGCAAAGCTAGGTGACAAATACTCATCAAGTTTCTCCTCAAAGTCAGGGTTTGATGTTACAAAGTATGTGAAGCTGGTGCCTAAATTCAAAGAAAAAGATGTTGACGAGTATTTCCAACATTTTGAAAAGGTAGCTACAAATTTGAAATGGCCTCCAGAGCATTGGACCCTACTGTTACAAAGTAGTTTTGTGGGGAAGGCCAGGGAAACTTACTCAGCTCTACTTCAATAGAGAAGTGTAACAGTTATGAAGAAGTCAAACAGGCAGTCCTTAAGGCCTATGAACTGGTGCCTGAAGCATACAGACAAAAGTTCAGAGATTCAAGAAAACAAGCAGATCAAACCCATGTAGAATTTGCTAGAGTAAAGGAACAAATGTTTGACAGGTGGCTTGGTTCAAAAGAAGTCAAAGATGATTTCGGCCAACTTAAGCAATTGGTTCTTATAGAAGAGTTCAAGAAATGTGTCCACGTTGACATTAAAACCCATTTGGATGAAAGTGCTAGCAAAATTAAAACGCTAAGTGATGGCTGACGATTATGGCTTAACGCACAAGTTGAATGCGAGTAGATTTAGTCATAACAGAAGTTATTCAAACGGGTTCAGCCAAAACCAACCTAGAGCAAATCAGGGTGGTACACAAGAAGGAGATCTCAGTCCAATCACAGATCCTGGTCTAATTCACAGCATAGTGCTGGTGGTAGAGGGACCCCATGGAGTTCAGGTACCAGACCAACAGGTGGGACTGAATTTAAATCCCAATTATTTTGCAATTTCTGTACGAAACCAGGACATACAGTGACCACGTGTCGGACCTTAAAAGCCAAACAAGATGCAGCAAACTGCTAGTAATACTGTAGGATGTGCAGTGTCACTTGAGTCAAAGAAACAAGTCAGTCAAATTAAAAAACAAGAATTCCCACAAAAGGGAGGTGACACAGACAAGGTGTGTGAGGAATTTGAACCATTTGTGTTAGAGGGAGTAGTATCACTTGGTGACAATGGTAGTCCAAAGCCCATCAAGATTGTGCGAGACGTGTTGTGCACGGTCTATGATTCTGGAAGGAACTTTGCCCTTTAATGAGGATAGTTCAGCTGGTAATGCTTTGATCCAGGGCATTGGGATGGAAATACTTAATGTACCTCTCCACAAAGTTAACTTGACATCTGACTTAGTTTCTGGTCCTGTAACCATAGGAGTTAGACATGAATTGCCAGTCAAAGGAGTGTCCATGTTGCTAGGAAATGACTTGGCAGGGGGGAAGGTTTTTCCTGACCCAATAGTTACAGATAAGCCCTGTTTACATACAGGATGACAATAGTGAGGAAAAGGAGATATTTCCTGCATGTGCAGTGACACGGGCAATGAGTAAGAAGGCCTCATTAGAAACAATTGAGGACAACCAAATTGATGACATATAGGCTACAATTTGGAAGACACTTTTGTGTCAAAGTTGAATGAGAAAGAAGATAAACTTCCTTCTCCAGGGGATAAAAAGACCCCTCAACATGACACAGCCTCTGAGCATGAACAAATTGGGGAAACATTGAGAGACCCATTAAGTCATGACAAGCTAATTATGGAGCAACAAAATGACCCAGAACTCAAAGAGATCAATCAAAGGGCATTGACCCTAGAAGAAGCAGAACAAAATTCTGTCTGTTTTTACAAACAAGATGGTGTGCTAATGAGAAAATGGCGCCCACCTGATGTACCTGCCGATGAAGAGTGGAAGGTAGTGCATCGAATTGTGGTACCAAAAGTATACCACACTGAAGTTATTAACATAGCACATGATAGTCCCATGGCAGGGCATTTTGGTGTTAAGAAAACTCATGACAGAATTCTGAGACATTTCTGGTGGCCCACTCTCAGAAAAGATGTTTCTGAATATTGCAAAACATGTCACATATGCCAAGTAGTAGGGAAGCCAAATCAGAAAATACCTCCTGCTCCATTGAAGCCAATTCCAGCTTTTGATGAACCATTTAGTAGGGTTATTATTGATTGTGTTGGCCCCCTACCAAAGACTAAGTCAGGTAATCAGTACCTTCTGACAATTATGTGCGCGACAACACGCTTTCCTGAAGCCATACCCTTGAGAAATATTAAAGCAGTGACAATAGTGAAAGCTTTAACCAAGTTCTTCACATTTGTGGGGCTCCCCAAGTCCATACAGTCAGATCAAGGATCAAACTTTACTTCTGGAGTATTTCAGCAGGTCATGTATCAATTAGGTATAGAACAGTATACCTCAAGTGCTTAACATCCAGAATCACAAGGTGCACTAGAAAGGTTCCACCAAACATTGAAAAACATGATCAGGACATATTGTTTGGAATTTCAGAGGGACTGGGATGAGGGAGTACACTTGTTGTTGTTTGCTGCTAGGGAAGCTGTTCAGGAAACTTTAGGATTTAGTCCTTTTGAGTTAGTGTTTGGACACACAGTGCGCGGGCCCTTAAAGTTGTTGAAAGAAAAGTGGCTCAATGAGAAATCAGATACCAATTTATTGGATTATGTCTCCAATTTTAAGCATAGGCTTAACAGAGCAACTGATATCGCCAAAGAAAACTTGAAACAGGGTCAGGCCAAAATGAAACAATGGTATGATCAACATGCCAGAGAAAGAGTGTTCAAGCCAGATGACAAAGTTCTAGTATTGTTTCCAATTCCAGGACACCCATTGCAAGCCAGATATCATGGCCCATGTGAGGTAGAGTCAAAAGTGGGTGAAGTAGATTATATTATCAAGACTCCTGGTAGACGCAAGAGCAGGCAGTTATGCCACATAAATATGCTCAAACAGTATGTTAAAAGAGGTGACAGTGGCATTCCAAAACCTGTGTGTACAGTAAAACATGCTGATAATGTTGACAAACATGCCGATGTAGACAAAATCGCCAATGTAGACAAGAGTAAAGATGACAATTCTGATGTCACATTTGACCAGGATAAAGAGCTGGAGCACAAAGAGTATACTAGTAATGTAAAATTGAACAATTCTGATGTGCTCACTAATTTGGACTCAAAGTTAGGTCATCTTTCTCAAGATCAACAAAGTCAAATTGCAAATTTGATTCACAAATTTGACAATATATTTCCTGATACGCCAAGTAGAACAAATGCTGCATTTCATGATGTAGATGTTGGTGATACAAAACCAATCAAGGAGCATCCTTATAGAGTCAATCCATTGAAAATGGAACATCTCAAAAATGAGATCAATTATATGCTAGACAATGATATCATAGACCGGGATCATAGAACCAAGTAGCAGTGAATGGAGTTCACCGTGTATACTTGTTCCCAAGCCTGATGGTTCATACCGATTGGTCGCAGATATGAGAGCTGCAAATGTTCATTCAAAGACAGACTCGTACCCAATTCCAAGAATTGATGATTGCATAGACAAAATTGGGAATGCAAAATTTGTTAGCAAATTTGATCTTTTGAAAGGGTACTGGCAGGTTCCACTCACAGACCGTGCCAAAGAGATTTCTGCTTTTTGTACACCATTTGGTCTTTACCAATACAAAGTCATGCCATTCGGTTTGAAAAATGCACCAGCAACATTTCAGAGAATGGTAAATCAAATTGTGGCAGACATAGAGGGATGTGAAGCATATGTCACAAGTTTAACAAACAAATAATTTTGCTCATTATTAGAACCATGTTAGAGCGCCACCACACAGAGAAAGGTGGTACCACTTAATATATTGGCTTCATTAGGTTCTATAGTAATACTGTGAGGAAAATCAATTTACAGCAACCCAAATTGACATTCAATGGGCCCACTTGAGTGTCCAATTTTAGGCCCCGCCCACTAAATGTCCCTATGTTGAACGCATAGTAGAAAGTTTGATATTGGTAATTTGGATATATTCATTAATGATATTGATTGTTTACAGTCAAACTTGGGAACAACACATGGAACAACTCCAACAATTGTTTAAGAAGCTGTCTGAAGTACAATTGACAGTCAATCTGGTAAAAAGTGAGTTTTGCCATGCCACAGTCACATACTTGGGATATGTTGTAGGTCAAGGTCAGGTGAAACCTATCAAAGCCAAAGTTGAAGCAATTGAGCAATACCCCACACCTGTAAACAAGAAGGCACTCATGAGATTTCTAGGAATGGTTGGCTATTATAGAAAGTTCTGTCCAAACTTTTCAGAGATAGCAAGTCCTTTGACTCATTTGTTGAAGAAAGATGCAAAATTCATTTGGTCAGAACAGTGTGAAAATGCTTTTCACAAAGTCAAATCTATACTCACGAGTTCACCAGTACTTACTGCACCTGATTTTCAGAAGCAGTTTAAGTTGACTGTTGATGCCAGTGACATAGGCTGTGGAGGTGTTGTGATGCAAGAGGGTGAAGATCAAATAGATCACCCCATTTGTTACTTTTCAAGGAAATTCAACAAGCACCAGAGAAATTACTCCACAATTGAGAAGGAGTGTCTATCATTGCTACATTTTGATGTGTATTGGGGTACCACAGTATACCCTGTGCTTGTTTTCACAGATCACAATCCCCTCACCTTCATCAACAGGATGAAGAACAAAAATCAAAGACTGGTGAGGTGGAGTTTGACCTTGCAAGAGTACAATCTGGACATCAAACATATTAAGGGAAAAAACAATGTAATGGCTGATGCCTTGTCCAGAATTCTCGCTATTCGCAATAAAGGCGCCGCCAGCGGTTTGCGATGTAATCGTGATGTATCATGGGAAAAGGTCGACATCCAAATCCGCGCAATACGAATATTACCATGCTATTACATAGGAACACGTGACAATATTTTTTAGTTTGTCAATATAACGGTATTACACCCAAATCGATAGAGAAAAAATTAATTGTGCACATTTCAAATCACATTAGGAATAAGTATTATTAAGTATCGATTCGCGTGTAACACCTTTATTTTGACAAACTAAAAAATATTGTCACGTGTTCCTATGTAATAGCATGGTAATATTCGTATTGCGCGACTTGATGTCGACCTTTTCCCATGATACATCACGATTACATCGCAAACTGCTGGCGGCGCTCTTATTGCGAATAGCGAGAATTGCATAAAAAGTGAAAAAAACAAAAATTCCTTTAAAAAGGAACTTGTGTGACAAGTAGTCACTGTGTATGTTGAGTTAAGCACTCAAAGTTAATAATATGTTGAAGTTGATGTAAAAGAAGAAAACAATGAAGAAAGTTTTCATTACATTCAAACTTTATTCTTTTCAGGGGAGGTGTGATGTGCCCTGAGTAATTTAATTTGATTATCTTTGTTTACAATTAAAATCTATTTTATGAGACATTTTAGGGATTTCCCCTGTCGCATCAACTTGATCAAAAACAAATTGAATCATTTCTAATTTTGGATCATATGGGAATACCCTAGAGATTGTAAAGTAAAGATGACATCATATATGGGATTCCCCTCAGGAAGTGATGTAATGGGATTTCCCCTCAAGAAGTGATGTAATGAGAAAGGTTAATGTTATAATTAAGGCTTGGGAATTTCCAAGTTCTCATCATGTGTATTAATACTTGGGATTTCCCAGGGCCTGATATATAAGAAAAGGTAAACATATTTCTTCACAGTTGATAGTGTTGATCTGGGCTAGCTAGCTAATATGCTTACAGTCCAATTCCTTCAAAGAAAGGAAATTGCAAACCAGAAATATTTTATGTAGTCAAAGAACTACTATTTACCAGTGTTGTCGGAGAAGATCTAGAATACGTCAAAGAACGTACTTCCAAGAAAGGAATATATATTCTTCTGTCGACTTGCTGAAATCTGGTATTTTGATTCAACGCAACTGTCAAAATAAGTGGGGACAACTGCATCGCAGTCCTGCTTCCTGAAGATATTGTGTGAAAGGTGGAAAGAGCACCAAGTTTGGAGAAAGCAGCTCAAGGAGTAAAGAGATTTGGAGAACTGCGCAAGGAGTTTAGTATTGGAGAACTGCGCAAGGAGTTAACGGCGCAAGGAGTTTAGTATAGAACTGCGCAAGGAGTTATAAACGTGTTTGGAGAGCACCATTTTCGTATAAGGATTTTATACGCATGGATTTATCAATGCAAGTGTACAAAGGACTTTGCTGATTTTCGCAGGACAAGTGATTAAGGATATATACATCAGCCGTCCAGAACATTGCAAGAACTTTATGATCACCAAGAAGAAGAATGCTGGCTAAGTACTAAATAGTTAAAGAGTGATTATATTTGATTATTGTGTATGTGCATTTGTTGTCATATATTGTACCAATAATAACGTGCTTTCAATTAAAGACTTAGATTTTGTTAGCATAATCAAACAGTGTATTTGTGTTGTGCATTCGTGTGAGTTCGGGTAAAAGGTGATTTTGGCCTTGAGTCAAGTGCGACTCGTAACAGCACAAAATGAAAATTTGGGCAGCATGGCTCCGCTCAGCGCATGCTAATAGTAACGACACTTACGAACACATGCAAGCATGTATTGGTAAGGTATCATCATAAAATTTGTCAGAAATCCTATAAAACACAACTACTTTTTGCCAAATGAAAATCTGGGCAGCATGCCTCCCCTCTAGGTGCTGACCAGATTTTCAATAATACATAACAAAATGTCACACCTGAGGTATGCATCTTTATGTATCATCACCATTTTAAAATTACAACATAATAAAACAATAATATGATTCTAACAGACTGTACCTATCATCACATAACATAATAAAATATATACCATATGAAAATCAATTATCTCATTTCACTGCACTTACAAAAATAAACTCCGCTCTAAAATATAGTTTAAGAAAATAAAAGGGGACATTTTGAACATCAAAATTTGTCACATCCCTTTACCATAAAAAATATCCTCACTTTCCTCTACTATAATGTAAAACTCGTCTCCTCCCAAGTAAATAATTTGGCTCACAATTTGTCTCCTCCCTCAAACGTAAAAGAATATATAACTCACCAAAATAGCCTCCTCCCCTCAATCATAAAATATATAACTCACCAAAATAGCCTCCTCCCAGACTCATAAAATATATAACTCACCAAAATAACCTCCTCCCAAACATACAAAATATATAACTCACCAAAATAACCTCCTCCCAAATACCACAGTACTCCTCGGACTTAAATGATGTAACTCTAAGGAACACTACTCTATTTAGTTGATACTCCACTCAGGATTAACCCCGGGCTTCTCGCAGGGCCGGCGTTAATCCCTACTTCTTCATATTAGTTGATAATCCACTCAGGATTAACCCCGGGCTTCTCGCAGGGCCGGCGTTAATCCCTACTTCTCCATATTAGTTGATAATCCACTCAGGATTAACCCCGGCTTCTCGCAGGGCCGGCGTTAATGCCCTACTTCTTCATATTAGTTGATAATCCACTCAGGATTAACCCCGGGCTTCTCGCAGGGCCGGCGTTAATCCCTACTTCTCCATATTGGTTGATAATCCACTCAGGATTAACCCCGGGTACTCACAGGGCCGGCGTTAATCCCTACTTCTCCATATTAGTTGATAATCCACTCAGGATTAACCCCGGGCTTCTCGCAGGGCCGGTGTTAATCCCTACTTCTCCATATTAGTTGATAATCCACTTTCTCTCATCTAGTTGGTTTTCTAAGTCTCTTATTTTCTGCTCCCTTTCTTTCAACTCCGCTTCCCATTCTTTCAACTTAGCCTGCTTCTCTCTGAACACCTGTTCACAAGATCTCTTTTCAGTTCCAAACTTCTCACGCCGTCTCTCAACCTTATTTGCTTCACTACTCAGCTCAGCAGCCTTCTGCTCCAGTTCTCTGTCCCGTCTATCGCACACAACCCTCCGGGCATCAAGCTCCTCACCCTCCTTACTCTTCTCCTCCTCCCACACCTGCACTCCACTTTCCCACTCCTCTCTCTTACGCTTCCACAACAATCGCTGATTCTCAAATTCAGCAATTTCACGCTCCTCCCTCTCTTTTAGCTCCTGCGTGAACTTTCTCCTTACTTGTGCTTCTACCTTAGCCTCCCTGTCATCCATCTCTGTCATCTTCTCCTCAACTCCTCCCCTCGTCGCTGATTCACCTCCTTTTGGAGATTTATCTCCTGTCTTTCACTGCTTTTAATTTTCTTCCACTCTTCCACTTCTGCCTCAAAAGTAGCTCGTTGCTCCTCCAATTTACTTATTTTCTTGCCCAACTCCCACTTCCGGCGATCACTTTGTATGTTTTGAATATATATCTCTCCTTTTTCCTCCCCCTTTTCCTTCTCCCACAACTCCACATTCATCCTATGCTCTTTCTTCATTGCCTCCAGAATCTCTACTTCATTATCTATTTTCCTTGTGCCTCTTCTACTATATTAGCCAGTCTCTCCTCCAACCGCCTCTCTATCGCTTGTCTAACATCTTCAATCTGCGCCCGCTGCACGGAAAACTGGTATTCCACCTCTGCCTCATCTTTCTGGATAGCTGAATTCCTCTCATTATTTACCCTAACATCTACACCTATTTCCTCCGTCCTATTCACAGTCACCACTCCTCCATCTTTAATCCTCGGCCCACTTCGATCACCCTGGGCAAATCTCCCATACACACTGGCATCTATGGCATCCACATTATCGGTCCCATGCTCTTCCTCCTCCTCAGTGCTATCTCCAGAATCACTCTCAGAGTCAGTCCAACCTTCCAGAAACTCTAATGTCTCAGACTGTGGACAATGATTCTCTCCATCCACACCTGGTTCATCCCCCGTCTCCTCTCGCCCTCTTATATCCCGCCAATCTACGCTTTCCACCTCCACTGCGCTCTATATAGCGCTCATATGTATTCCCCACTCTCGGTGGCAATTCCTCACTTCTCCCATCCGTATCATATTTCCCTACTCTCTCCTCCTCCTTACTCATACCCCCAAGTTTTGCTCCATTTTAACACAGATGTCTGACAGGGCCTCAATATAACCGTCTAGCTCCTCTATTTCCTCCTTCATAGTCTCACATGCCTCCTGATATTTACACGTCCTCCTCTCCACCACACGACTCCCACTCCCGCTCCCACTCTCTCCTCCTCCCTCTCCTACTCTCCCAGGGTGTCCATCCTCCAATGCTTCCTTCTGCTCCTCCGACCCCATCGTCACCTCCTTCTCCATTCCTTACTTCTCTCCCCGCCATGATAACTGCACCTTTAGGTCTGCTTGTAATGCTCAATCCCACTTCTGACACCAATTTGTGGCGGGACGGCCGATCATCATTACGTTTGGGTTTTGGAAAGAACCTTCTGTTAAATCATGCATGACTCAATTACAAGTCTCTAAATCCCTTTCTTCTTGTCTATTGATATTTTGAATAGTGTTTATCTTTCCCTAATAGATTATGATACTAAATGAACAATCAGCTTGGGCAGTTCGCACTAGGCCCTACATCTCATAGGACAATAACGCTAGTGCCCTGATCGATTCTTCCTGCATATCAATATGCTTCATTTACATTACATTACAGAGATCGGACACTAATCTAATCCCAACCATAACAAACCATATAAACAATGATCACCTATATTACAGGTGATATTACAGGTCTATATTACAGGATTAGATTAGTAAACTATGATATATTTGCAAGTATTATTTTGATTGAGCAGGAAAGATGTGATACTATTTTTTTTTTATAGTAGTCTAGTTGCCGGCATCAGGTATACATAGAATTTTTTTTTTATGATGATGACATGGACGTACTGATCATTATGTATGATGCAAACTCATAGGTGTTGTGCGTTTGGCAATTTGGGAGGGGTGGGGGTTCAAAATGCCCCCATAGGATTATAAAATCAAAATTTCAATTGCTCAAATACCACTTTCAAAGATATCAAATTATTTACATAAATAAACAAAATAAATAAATAAATAAATAAATAAATAAATAAATAAATAAATAAATAAATAAATAAATAAATAAATAAATAAACGTAAAATTCGAACACATTGTAGAGAAGCATTAAAATCATAAATATAACCATTTTTGACAGGAGGACTTGAACCAACGATATTGACATTAGCAGTCTGATGCTCTACCACTGAGCTATATGACAGCATCTAGTGATGAGGGTCGAGTTTTTAGCTTATACAGTGTTTGTCTGTGATAATGCCGCCTCGTGAAAGAATAAATTTAAAATCCCAATCCCAATAATAACCTATAAACATATAGCACACAAAAAGGTGTGTAAAGTGACTGTGTATATTCAAAATATATTTTAGATAAAATGCCGTACATGATCAAAACATAATTTTAATGAATTCATTCATTCCGATCCGCACAATGTAGTAGCAATGAATACGCTCAAATCAAGAGTGATTGTCAACTTCTCCCAGTGCCATGTCGTTAGATACTCTGCTTCTTGCCCCAATGATTATAAGTTCGAATCCATGTAAAATTCCTTTTTCTTATTTTATTTTCTTTCTTTTTCTTTAATTCTTTCTTTCTTTCTTCCTTTCATTTTTTTTCTTCCTCTCTTTCAAAAGAAAGAGTACAAAAGAATTACTTTGATCAATGCCAGTTAAGCAGGCGATTGGTATGCTTGAACTCCATGCATTTTGTATGTCTTCTGGAGCGTGTCTGGAGGATGATTTGAACTAATAACCTTCCGTGCAAACACCCCATTGTATAATGTTAAAATGTCTATATGAAATATTTTAAATTAATAAATCTTGATCGCTTGATGTCCTGTTCCATGTATCAATGTTTGTGTTTCCTTCAACATGTTTGATTTTGTTTTTATCTCCTATTATAGACATTCACAAGCCTAATAACTGCATATGCATATTTCGCACCCTCGGTCAATAAAGTCGTTCATATGAAGTTCACCATAGGATATTTTATTTGTATAATTTCCAACCTATTTAATTTTTGAATTTCTCCCTCCCCCACCGATCAATGTTGGAGCAAACATAGATCACATTAAAAAAATGCGGCGTTTGTTATACAACATTGAGTAAGGGTAGCGGGGAGAGTCATTCAACTATGGAAGCATCCCAGCAAATTATCACTTGATTGTAGTTATATATAGAACGCAAGGATGACGGTTGAAACTTAAATTCCTCATTTAAATCAATGTGACAGGTGGTTGACACGTTAATTAACATTTCTCATTCATTTGGATGAGAAAAATTTCAATTCTCATACTTTTGTCCAATTCTCATCGCTTTGAAAGAATTCTCATTTTAAATTTTCTACTAGTGAATGGCTTCTATAATACTACTCAGCTATATAACTCACCAAAATAGCCTCCTCCCCTCAATCATAAAATATATAACTCACCAAAATAGCCTCCTCTCTTACTCGTAAAATATAGCTCACCAAAATAACCTCTTCCCAAACACACAAAATATATAACTCACCAAGATAACCTCCTCCCAAATACCACAGTACTCCTCGGACTTATAGTTGATGTAACTCTAAGGCCTCGTATCCATTGGCTGTTCCCTTGTGGCGTGTGCCCTTGTTCCGTGTTTACTTTTTCCCATGTGACCTGCCACACAGATAACTGAACCTTTGTTTTGCTTAGTGGCCGCTACGGCCACTAAGCAAAACAAAGGTTCAGTTATCTGTGTGGCAGGTCACATGGGAAAAAGTAAACACGGAACAAGGGCACACGCCACAAGGGAACAGCCTATGGATACGAGGCCTTAGGAACACTACTCTATTTAGTTGATACTCCACTCAGGATTAACCCCGGGCTTCTCGCAGGGCCGGCGTTAATCCCTACTTCTCCATATTAGTTGATAATCCACTCAGGATTAACCCCGGGCTTCTCGCAGGGCCGGCGTTAATCCCTACTTCTCCATATTGGTTGATAATCCACTCAGGATTAACCCCGGGCTACTCACAGGGCCGGCGTTAATCCCTACTTCTCCATATTAGTTGATAATCCACTCAGGATTAACCCCGGGCTTCTCACAGGGCCGGCGTTAATCCCTACTTCTCCATATTGGTTGATAAATAATCCACTCAGGATTAACCCGGGCTTCTCGCAGGGCCGGCGTTAATCCCTACTTCTCATATTTTAACAGCGAATCTCAAAAACTTGCCTATCAAACGAATCCGATGAGCAAAAGAAAGATTTCCACGCGGCATCTGGAAGGCCCCGGCCGTCGTGCGCTCTGATTGGATGACGGAGATAATTGATTGAATACGTACGGTGCGCTAATTGGCTGACGGAGATAATTGATTGAACTGAATATGCGCAGCGCGGCGATAATTAATTGAACCGAATATGCGCAGAGCGATCATAGATACGGGTTTCATTTCTCCGTACCAGAAATCAAATTTAAAGGGACACTACGCGATTTGGGGGTAGGAAAATGAAAAGGCAATTACCCAAATATAATATTATGTGTAGGCTTGATTTACCAATACCGTTTCAAGTGCTTCATTCAATGTAGACGGAAATAATTTACATGCTAAGAAAGATTCATATTTTAGCTAAATGGTGGCAGATCAGACTATTGCAATAGGCCTATATTTACTGATTTATGAGCGATCGTCAAAAAATCCATTAAACAGGCAGTAATTCTTGAACAAAGCAAAATTTAATTTTGTCGGATTCAATGGTAGCTTCAGAAAGGTTTCACATACCATATATTAAAATTTCAAACAATTGGGATAAATGGAACATACTAAGGAAATTCATTTTTGACGTTGATGTTTTCCAAAAATCAGCCGACTTTGATGCGCACTTTACTTTGATTTCAAAATATTCATATCCAATTTCTGCACTCAGTGATAATAATTATGTTCTTAGGCCTTTGTTATGGGGCAAATTACTTGTAGGCATAAATATAGGCATTAAGGAATTTTAAAACATTTATATTGTTTTTGAGAGAAAAAAAAAAAAGAGATATAAATGGTATAGGCCTAAAGTAAACATCTCAAAAAAAGTAACTACCCCCTTAAATAATGACCATATTCAAAAAGTGAATATTGTATTACAAATCTGTAAAATGCGTTGAAGCAGAGTTTATTTCTGCACATTTTGATACGATAACCCAGAAAACAATAAAACACCGGTCAATTTAATGTAGTGAGGTCCAGATTTGAAAAATTGCACTTACATGCAATACCGTAAAACACTTAGATATTATTACACAGATTTCCTTCCATAATACCGGTACTTTCAAATCTTGGGTTGCATTGATTTAAATGAACGCTGTGACGTCACTATTTAGTCAATTGCTACAAATGAGAGGTCAAAATATGCAGCAATGAAACCTGCTTCCAACGCATTTTACAGATTTGTAACACAATCGCACGATTTTGAATAATGGTCATTATTTAAGGGGGGTTAGTTATTTTTTTGAGATGTTTAGTTTGTGACCGTTTCATAAAGTGTAGGCCTATCACTATCTTTTAGCAAATAAATATGTAATAAAATCTTTATTTACCCAACTCTTTTAATTTGAGGCCAATCATTTTTGTTTTGCCTTACCAAAAGAACAGCAATGTAATAATGTATAATTAAATTGTTCATGTTTTTGATTACTATGTCTAGAGAGTGTGAAACGAAAAGGGACGAACTCAAGTTTGGTCGAGCTGGCTGAAACCATATGCTGAAATTCTAAAAGTACCGCACAGTTGTTGCACAGAGCCGGCAGCAACAACAAAGCGATCGAGTTGGAAGTCGATTACAATAATTTACACGTATCTTGTTTACTGGAATCGAGGTTTGTGTTGTTATATTTACTGAATGATAGGCCTATCTCTAAAAGAATGATCTGGCAGTAGTCAGTTCAAATTGGCACATTTTCATAGTGTTAGGCTGGGGTGGGGGCGACCGACAGAACATACAGTCATTGACATTGTAAGCTTACCTAAAAAAAGCGCAGTGCAGTGTGATTTAGCCTTTTTAGGGGCTGTGGCGAGCCAAAGGGGGGGGGGAAGCAATTTGTGGCAAGCCGAGGGGGGGGGGGCAAGCAATTTTTGGCACACATTCATGGGGCGCCTTTTAAATAAAACGCTCTAAAAAGGCTTAGGAAAACAGTACGGTACTGAAACGCTTTAGGGGAAAGTGGGGTAATCCCGGGCACCTTTTGTTAAGGGGGTACTACACCCCTGCCAAATTTTATGCCTATTTTTGCATTTTTCTCAAAAATTATAGCGAATTGGTGACAAGTAAAATATGTATAGTTATAGGGGCAAGGGCTATAACTACTGCATTGGAAATTTTATTTTAGCACAGACAACAGTTGTGGAGTTACAGTCAAAAATGAAGGAAAACCAATATTTGATCAATAAATCAATAACTACTTGCCCTGAGTTGCTGAATTTTCAGTGCAGTAGTTGTACATGTAGTCCTTGCCCCTATGATATACATATCTTACTTGTCACCAATGCCCTATAATTTTTGAGAAAAATGCAAAAATAGGCACAAAATTGGCCAGGGGTGTAGTACCCCCTTAAGGCTACACAGGTACAAGATTGAATAAAGTTCATCAGTGAAAATCATATCAATGCAAAGTAGGAGTAATGTTCTAACTAGTAACCAGTTTTTAATAACTCAACATCTATAGTTAATAAGTCATAATAGGGGAGGGCGAGTTAGCGCAGCGGTAGTTCCCTCGCTTTGCACCACTGAGGTCCCGGGTTCAAGCCCGGCGCGCCCAAGGACTCATGTGCACTTGGTTTATCCCGATTCCATGCTCGCTCTCGCAGGTTTTCTCCGGGATCTCCGGTTTCCTCCTGTATCGCAAAAATCGGTGATTAGTTGTTTGGTTATCAAATAACTTCCTTCACCCAATGGAATTTGGGGAGCTGCACAGATAGGCCTAATTGGTGGATGTTACAATCTAAATGCGGATAGGTGTGCGCCGCTCGCAGCAACCTAGTTGATGCGATCTGATTGTGATGATTCACCATTGCAGCGAAATTACAGCGCTTTGAGTCCTCTAAGATCTGGAGAAAGGCGCTTTATAAATCCAAAATTTATTATTTATTATTATAATTAAAAAACAAAATGGAAAAAAATGATGGGGTAATGCCGGACACGGGGTAATCCGGACACATGATTGTTGCTAAGAGGGAAAGTGGAGTAGGATGATAATCCCCTGAATGTATTAGGTACTTCTGTTACCTCAAGCATACAACTATGGGAACTGTTGTTGTTGTCTATAATTTCGAAATAACAAGTGTCCGACATTACCCCATCTGTATAGAGACGCATGTGTGTCCGGGATTACCCCTCGCGGTCTCGATTTATTTTTTCAGTGCTTGTTCTACTAATCCATTTTTAAGATACCAGAATTCATACATCCAGCTAACAATCAAGTATCAAACATAATTTTCATCCATAGTTAATCTGTGTCCCTTGTCGCATATAAACTGTCAGCCAGCTAATAAATCACTTTTCAGATAAAAAGTCAAAAATTAAAATTTCTGTTTTTTCGTAATTTTCACAAAGGAAGACGAGACCCAAAGCGCTGGTAGTTGTAAACGTGAGGTACACCTTGAGGTAGCTAATACCCTAAGGTAGTATAATAGTGCCACCTTCTCCATTTAGCTGCAATTGACGTGTCCGGGATTCCCCACAGTCCGGCATTACCCCACTTTCCCCTAAATATGGAAATTTTCCTGCTTGTTGCGCTCGCAACATGTATATAGACCATTTAAGGTTTATAAATTGGTATCCCTAAAATTTGGCATGCGCAAAGGCCGGGGCAAGCGATTTTACGAGCCATTTGGAAATTTTACCCCGGGGCTCATAATTATTGCACAGCCCCTTTATAGTACGTGACGCTACACACAGGCACAACGCCCAGACGTGGATCCACAAGCCTCACCAAATCAATCACCAAATTGTGAAAGACACAATCTGATAAACAGACTCGACATCCCCCCACTTTACCCCATCAAAATGCAGATTTTGGTATGTGAAAGCTCATTATTTTTCTCTTTAACATATTGAAATTAGGCGTTCCAAATCGGTACCATATATTATATTGGCCAAAAATTGTTTCCCAACCTTTCGACTGTCCAACAATTTCTTGCACCTCCCCATTTTACCCTCATTACAAAGACCCTTATGAACACATGCAGACTACATGGTGAGCAAAATGAAATATGTACCAAAAATCACTTACCTTGTGTAGCATTGTAAGGTACCGGTACATGTAATGATGACAGTAATAATCTATTTCAGTATGTTTTTAGTAGCAGCAATTGGGTCAATCTATAGGAAAATATTATATAAAACCTGTGTGGTATCCAAACCGTTTTCTTTTCAGAGCGGGTTGAAATGAGAAATCCTGTCTTGTCAGGAGCAGGGGAGGCGCCAGGGTATTTTGATAGGGGAGGATGATATAATTTCAAAATGTTTGCGCAAGCAGGGGGTTGTCTGAGAATTTGAAAAAAATTTCAAAATGAAAGTACACAATTTAATGAAGCCATTTAAATGAAGGCTAGATATAAATCCAAAATTTTTGACTGTAACTCTACAACTGTTGTCTGTGGACTGTGCTAAATAAAATTTCCAGTGCAGTAGTTGCAGTCCCTGCCCCTATAATATACATATCTGACTTGTCACCAATGCGCGATAATTTTTTGAGAAAAATGCAAAAATATAGGCACAAAATTGGGCAGGGCTGTAGTACCCCTTAAATAATTAAGTATAATTATTTGAGTGTATTTGTAAAGTCCAGGTTTATTAATATGTGAAGCTTAAGGGTGAACTATACCCTGATTTTCATCAGTACCCCTCTTCTTTTTTTTTCTTGCAAATTTATGAAGTACATAAATATGTTCACCACCTCTTGTCCTGAACTTATAAAATATATCTACATACAAAGTGCTTTTAAAGCATTTTAGTAAGTCATTTTAGCCCTCTATATTTTTTGTTTACTGTATCCTAGTAACTCATGAGTCATGATGTGTGTTTCATAACAAACCATAATTTATTCTATTCAACATGTTCAAGTAGAGTACATGAATAGAATACATTAAATCCTTTGTTATACTCTCTATAGAAAATCTAGTGGTGCATGCAAAATATAACACTGAATAAATTAAATAAGCACTTATACAATGGATGCATAGTCATTAGTCAATTTAATACTATACATGTAATGTGTTGTAAGGAGAAGAAAAGGCTATTAGGTCACCGTATGTCAGGTTATAGTTCAATTGGTTCAGGTCAAATTTAAGCATCAATTTTGAATACACATGTGAGAGTCTGTGATATCATAATGAGGCAAAATTTTGATATTCTGTCTTTAACTGGATATCCAGAAGTGCAAGGTGGATATACTAATATACCTTGGGATGTAAATGGTGAGTACAATTTAGAATGCCTAGTTGAGATGGATTTCACAAATAAATATCACAAAAGTTAAGCTTACGGAAAATTACCCAATATGGTGGTATAGGTGACAAGAAATACAATTTTTTTCAACATTGCTGTAGTATGGTTGTGGTAGCCTGTTACCTATGGCTTAATTAAGTTTCAGTGAAATAATGTCAAGTTAAAAATACAAAATATAGCTCAACATTGAAGATAGAAGCATTTTAACCAGTTCCTTTTTGATAGTTGTGGAGCACCAAGTTCATGAAGTCATAAAAGAAATCAGGAACCACTTATTCCCATTGTACATATCAACTTTATTTCCTAATGTGTTAGCAATACATATCAAAAATTTTAACGCAATCCGTCGATAGTAAGCTTTCCAAAATGAAGTGAATTTAAATCATCAGTGATGTACCACCTTTTGGCTTCTACCTTTAAAAGCATGTAAGCTACATTGATACCGATGCCACAAATAAATCGAGAAGATTTGCCGCTTCATTTTGAAAACCACTTTGTCCATTTTTTTTTTTTTTTTTTTTTTTCTTCACAAAATGCAAAAAAAAATCAATGGGTGTAGTACCCCTTAAGTCAAAACGTGGTGTACGGTTTTTTTTTTTTTTGCATTGTATAATGATCATGATGATATGCCTTATATTAATTACATAATAAATAGGCACAATAAAAATGATATGAATAGGGGTGTCTGGAATTTGGAAAATATTTTAAAATGAAAACCGTTATTAGGGGCTTAGGTGAGGGGTGGTCGCCCCCCAATCACCGAAAGCCAAAACGGTTCACTTTGCGAGCGTAGCGAGGAAAAAAAACAGGTTCTTTATGCTTTCTTGGTCAAAAAAGTTCAAAATTTTAGGGAAATAAACAGGCCCACTTTTTCAAAATCAACCCCCATAAATCCTGGCTATGCCCCTGGCCGTATTAAATGAAGCCTATTGCTGATTATTGGTACGGTACATGATTTTGACACTATTTCTGAGAAAGGTAGTATAATATAAATTATACAAACAATGTGATAAAAGTACAAATTAATTGTGTGTTACAGATATCAGACTGAAAGTAAACTTTATAATGATTAGATAGCTCTGGCATGACACAGACTTGTGTGTGTTGCCGTGCCAGGACAGTGGCGTAGCCATGCAGATTTGTCCAAAGTAGTTGGGAGAAAAGGCATGAGAGGCCAGGTGACTTTCATGGGGGAAAATGTGCCGAAAATACAAAAACAAACAACTTTAAAACCACATCGGTCAGCATTCCACAGGGACGGGGGGAGATGTCTGAAGGGGGGGTCTTTCCTTCGCCTAACCATGGCAATGGCTCATTTTCTTCTTCTTACTTCCCTCCTCTCTTTCTTTTTCCTTCCTTTGCCTCTTTTTTGCAAATCATAGGGGGGGCTGTGGTGCCGCCGCTGGTCAGGAGGAACATTACATCAGAATTTCATACACCAAGGTGGCAATATTCATTATGTAACGTGTCACGGCAAATGAGCCTGAAATTCCTCCCCGGTCAAAATTGTTTTATTTCGTGTTTAGAAAATATACATAATAAGCTTTAAAATGGTATATTATTTGACATCAAACGATATCCAGTAGCGGGGTTCTGGTTTGTTGAACTTTGCTCCTTCAACAAAATGGTAGAGGTTTTTTTCGTTTCTACGTGTGTCTCTTTTTCCACATTGCTGGCAATAAATATCAAACAGTCATAATTGGCAGTCATATCAAATCATCCCCAAGTCAACGAGGTTCAAGAAAGTTCTCTCATTGTTAATTGTTGGTTATACATACCTATACAGCTACAATGCCTGGTAACCCACCACTTGAACAGGATTTAGCCAAAGCAAACAAAGACCAGAGCTATTAAAAATTCTATTGCCATCTAAGTTAGAAGCTAATTATCCTCTTCAACAATAGGATTATTGATTGGTGTTTGACTATCAAAATGAGATAGATGTCGCGCCAGCTAGAGATGCCGATGAATACGACCTGCAGTCACAGTTTACACTGTAACTCAGAATACAATTTAGGGAATTTACGGCTCATTCGTGCTGTACTTTCACATATTACTTTTTATTTTAATTTTATTGCAATAGGAACTCAAAACTCATATGTTTCACAATTTTCCATTATTACAGACAATGGCAAAAGAGTTGAAAGACGTCCACGAGAGTGGGACTACCTTATGCCCCACGTATGTCAATACTGTGGAAGGAGATTCTACAACGATGTGTTTAGATATTTGTTCCATATAAGGCATCATGAAATGCGGATTCGCCCTTATTGGTATGACTACAAGAGCACAGTGGTGTATGTACCTATTCCCAAGATACAGAAGGCAAAACGAAGCGTACTTCGTAGAAAAATGTTGCTACAAAGAAAGAAGGAGGCAAGGCAGAGAAACGAAGACAGAGCAGCAATGATGTGTAGGTATGAACAATCCACTCAGGTCAACAGGAAATGCCAAGATGGAAAGAAAACCTCAACAGACACAAAAGAGAATTCTAAGCTGAAGAACTTTGATGACACACAATTAAAGAATCAAATCAGTGGGAAGGGTCATGTGTCATATGACTTCCAGAGTGAACCCGTTTCCATTTTACAATCCACACAGGTCAAGAGGAAATGCCAAAATGGAAAGAAACCCTCTACAATAACAAAAGGAAGTGCCGACATTTCTAAGCTAAAGAAACAGAGTGACACACAAAAGGATTGGATCAGTGGAAAGGATCATGTGTCATGTTCCCTACAGAGTAAACCTGTCTCTATATCCAGTCGTAAGAAAGTTGTAGCCTCTTTCAAATGTAAATTTTGTAACAAAGTCTTCTCTCGCTCAAGTAAGTTAGTACATGAACGTGTTCACACCAAAGAGAAGCCTTTTAAATGTAAAATTTGTAATAAAGGCTTCAGTCAGGCAGGTAATTTAACAATACACAAACGTGTTCACACTCAAGTGAAGCCTTATAAATGTACATTTTGTAACAAAGGATTTACAGAGAAAGGTAACTTGAAATGCCACGAACGTATTCACACTGGAGAGAAACCTTACAAATGTAAAGTTTGCGGCACAGGATTTTCATTGTCACATCACTTGAAGGACCACGAACTTACTCATACTAAAGAGAAGCCTTTTAAATGTACATTTTGTAACACAGGATTCACTCAAGGAAGTAGTTTGAAAAAACACATTAGGCATATTCACAATACAGAGAAGCCTTTTAAATGTTCATTTTGTAACAGAGACTTCAGGGACTCATGTGACTTGAAGAAACATGAACGTATACATACTAAAGAGAAGCCTTTCAAATGTCCATTTTGTAACAAAGGCTTTACACAGTCAAGTAACTTGAAGACACATGAACGTATTCATACTGGAGAGAAGCCTTTCAAATGTAGCTTTTGTGGCAAAGGCTTTTCATTGTCACATAACTTGAAAGCACATGAACGTATTCATAGTAAAGAGAAGCCTTTCAAATGTACATTTTGTAACAAGGGTTTCACACGGTCAAGTAACTTGAAAGCACATGAACGTATTCACACGAAAGAGAAGCCTTTCAAATGTTAATTTTGTAACAAGGACTTCACACAGTAAAGTAACTTCAAGACAATTTACGTTTTTATTCAAAGTAGCTCCTTTAAGGATACGATACACGATTTGCCGACAAGTTACTCATTTCGGAATGCGATCATGAATTTTGAAAAGTTTCCACAGGCTTCAATGGGACTCGAACCAACGATCCCACGCGTGGAATGATGCATTTTGTAAAGATAGATTGGCAGTTTTATGCATAAATAGCACTTATGTTTGGAAAAGGCCTCAAACAAATAATAAAGACACTGATACGATGATGAAATTGCATAAGTTGGGGAATATCTGCATCGCAATGTTTTGTTTTGATTTTAGGAATTTGACCTTAAAATTTACGACGTTAAGACATCATTCGAAATCAACAAAAGATATTTCAGCAGTATATGGCCACATTCTTTATCTAGAGTGTTTTGAACATGTTTGTGAAATAGCTTCAATAATGGTTCGCTGCATAATGGTCAAAACAGCCTTGACCTAAAAAAGGACAAGAGGTACCATATTTACGGATTCAGGCTAAATTCAAAATTGGTATAAAACGTTTGGTTTTTGTCATTAAAAGAAATTGTGTCTGGCATGAATTACACTTCAATTTTTATTCCTGGGGCTCTTTGATTTCTTCAAATATTTTTATAATGATAGAGTGAATCCTGGCCCTCTATAATTACGCACAAAAGATCGCCTCCCCTTAAATGTGAATTTTGAAACATTGAAGGCTTCACTAAACAAGTTTCACTAAACTTGAGAGCAGGCCTCAAAATTACTTTGCTATACTTTGTTCAATTTTACCTACAAGTGGCAAGCATTATAATAATAATAATAATAATAATACCAGCACTTATATAGCACTATTACAAATTCAAGGAATATGAACATAGCACTTTACACAAAAAGAAAAGAGGAAACCAACAACAAAAAATCTTATGAGGTGAACAAATGAGTCTTAAGATGGCTCTTGAAACTGCTGACAGTGGGACATGACCGTATGGATGATGGCAAGTTGTTCCAAAGTTTGGGACCAGCAATGCTGAAAGCCCCACCACCAACCACCCGGTGATTCCGAGGGATGACAAGACGTGTGGTGTCTGCAGCAGATCGTAGACCTGGTCTACCTGATTCATATATGGTAATGCAGTCTGTGAGGTATGAAGGAGCCTGATCATTAAGTGACTTGAAAATGTACAAAAGTGTCTTGAAGGCGATTCTATCTTTAACTGGGAGCCAATGAAGACTAGCAAGAAGAGGAGTTGTAGAATGGCGGCGAGCAACTTGGAAGATTATGCGAGCAGCCCTGTTCTGCAATCTCTGAAGGCGGGTGATGTTGCTAGAGTTGCATCCAATTAAGAGTGAGTTGGCATAGTCTAATCTGGACAGAACAAGGGCTCGCATGGCATTGTATGCGCACATCGGTAAAGTCCTAACTTACCCTCTAAGACTCGCTTCACATAAGCATGCATCAGTCACTGCTGCGCCCAACTATAAGCACAAGATTCTATATGTCAATTCATGATTGTATGAGTCTTGGGGGCTGTGCAATAATTATGAGCCCTGGGGAGGGTAAAATTGGGGGGTGAGCAAGAAATTTTTGGCGAGCCAAAAGGGGGAGGGGGAAAGCAATTTTGGCCAGCCGAGAGGGGGGGACAAAGCGATTTTTGGCACACATTCATGGGGCGTCTTTTAAATAAAACGCTCTAAAAGGCTTAGGAAACAGTGCGGAAACGCTTTAATATGCAAATTTTCCTGCTCGCTGCGCTCGCAACATATATCAAGACCATTTTAAGGTTTGAAAATTGGGATCCCAAAAATTTGGCATGTTAAGGGGGGGCAAAGATCAATTGGCGGGCCGAGAGGGGGGGCAAGCGATTTTTGGCAGGCCGAGAGGGGGGGCAAGCCATTTTGGCAGGCTGTTCGAAAATCCTGCTTCGGGGAGGAATAATTATTGCACAGCCCTTACCCTTTACTGGTTGAACAATTTAGGCAGATTACAGCCACGACACTGCTTTAGAAATGATGTAATATGCAGTCTGTCTTGAGTTGCCATATCACCGCATCAGGCCTTTTTGTTTTGAGGAAAGCTGCAGCTTTCACTCGGCCACAGCTCGCCTTATAATTAAAGACAGAGATAAAAACAATTTATCGCGTCTGATGTCACTGTCAATTACGATCCTTGATTGGTTTACACCGGTTAATCAGCGCGTAAAAGGAAGACCGATCTATCTGGTGCTGATCGGAGAAAAGGAATAGCAGCAAATGGCGAAAAATTACATACTTTTACAAGGCAAAAAGCAGTTTTTCTTGGCATTCTTCTTCTTCTTCAGGATACTTTTCAACGTCCCGTGAATGGAACCAGACGAAAAGGGTGTGAGTGCGCAAGTAGGCGCTTTAGTCTCTGGTTTGAGTGTCTTCTTCGTTGAAGAAGACTGTAATGTTTTCTTTGAAGTGCTTGTTGTCTTCGATGGTCTGGATGGTGGATGGCAGATTATTCCAGTCCTTTATTGTGCGGGGCACAGTGACATCGCCCCGATATCTTCATAGAAGAAATCGCCATGGTAGGTTAAATCCACAGCCACCCATGACCATTTTATTCGGACCTTATGAGATGCATATTATTAGCGAAGTGACCTGACTAAGGCTACTGACATAGACGGGGTAATTGATTTCTCGCTCTGTGAGCAAGCTTGTATACGACATTGCGGTCAATGGTTATACTCTCTCCACTTGAGTGAGTGCCGCTATAGCCTGCTGTGCGCTGTAGTCCATACAAGACCAACGCAATATAAAATTGAGAGTCTTGGTCAAATTTTGACTTCAAAGCGCACGGCCAATTTTCAAAGCGCACGCTAACGACTATAATATCTGTTCAACACGTATTTTCAAGTGTATGAGACCACATCTGGTTTCTTGAGAAAAATTCATTTACGGGAGATATTCATCATTTTCTAACTCAGTATCCGAAGATTTTCGTCTGATATCAAAATCGTGCATAGCAATTCACGTGTATCGATCCCGTGTATTCATCTTAATGTCACTGCTGCACCAAATAATTATTAGCCAGGCGATGTCGGTGTGCGGGGCACAAATGAGTTTTTGAAAGCTTCTGTTCAAGCTGATATTTGAATGTATGAGCTGCTGGACGATCTCCTAGTCTGGCGATTAGCTGGGCGCAGGTAGTCTGACACCGGAAGGGCCAGGTGACCCCCCAAGGCTTTGTGAAGTGTATTGACCCGCGAAATCTTTCTTCTGGTCGATAGCATTTCCCAGTTGAGTTCCCGTATGAGTCCTGAAGCACTAGTAGCTCTGTCATAATCACCCGTCACCATGCGAGCAGCCCTTCTATGTATTTTGCCTATCTCATGTATGTGTTCTTTGGTGTATGGGTCCCATACGCTTGAGCAATACTCAACCGTCGGTCTAACCAGTGTGAGATAAGCGACTGCTTTTGTATTTTTGGTGCATGAGTGAAGATTTCTCTTGATGAAACCGATGATTTTATTGCGGATGAGGTGATTTTAGCTATACATGTGTAAGTTCCTTTTAAGGTCGTTTGAGATTTCAAAGCCGAGGTACGAATGAGATGATGTTTCTTGCAGGATTGTACCCTCTAGACTATAACTGGAGACAATGGGTGTTTTTGAATTAGAAACTCTGAGGACAAAGCATTTCTGCGGGTTGAATCGCATTTGCTATTTCCTTTCCCATTCAGATAATTTGTTTAAGTCGTCCTGTAGTCTGGTGGCGTCCTTGGTCGATGTTATATTGGAGTACAAAACACAGTCGTCCGCAAATAAACGCACAGTCGAAATGATATTGTCTGGTAGGTCGTTGATGTAAACTAAAATAAAAGTGGTCCGAGCACTGTACCCTGTGGAACTCCTGATTGAACCTTAACCCATTGTGAATGTTCTCCCCCACTACGACTCGTTGCTGTCTGTTCTGAAGAAAAGTTGAGATCTATCTATTTGTGTTACCGGTTATACCATGATGCTGTAATTTAAGTAGAAGACGATGGTGGGGTACAGTGTCGAACGCCTTCACAAAGTCCATTATTATCATGTCCGTCTGTATGCGTTCGTCGAAAGAAAAGAAAAGGTCATGCATAGTTTGTATAAGTTGGGAGTCACAGGAATGGCCTCGTCTGAATCCATGTTGAAATTTATTGAGTATGTTGTAGGTGTCCAAGTGTTTCATTATCTGTGAGTGAAGTACATGTTCTAAAACTTTACAGCACACTGATGTGAGGGAGACTGGTCTATAGTTCTCCGCTCGGGTTCTATCACCGTTTTTATAAATCGGGGAGATGTTGGCATTACGCCAATCTAAAGGAAGTTCACCTGTATCTAGTGATGCTTGGAAAATCTTAGAGAGTATTGGCGCCAGTTCATGAGCTGCTTCTTTAAGAATTCTGGGGGATATGCCATCAACCCCTGCGGCTTTGTTCGGATTTAAGTCTTTCAGAAGCTTCTCAATCCCTGGCGTGTGGATAGTGATGTTTTCAATAGGTGGTGTTGTATTTTGAGCAATATTAGGTGTAGAATGAATGTCCTCCTGTGTGAATACTGAGCAAAATTGGTTATTCAGGATGTCAGCCTTCTGTTTGTTGTCTGACACTAGAGCACCATGGTCTTTTAGTGCTGAAATACCAGTGGAGTCCTTAGAGATGTTTTTAATAAAGGACCAGAATTGCTTTTTGGAATCCAGACAAACGTCTCTCACATATTTTCTATATGAGAATTTGGTCACTTTGTGTGTGTCCTTTCTTATTGATGTGAAATTGTCCCAGTCAGAGCTATTACCACTTTTACGGGCCTTGTTATAGGCTCTTTGTTTACGCCTTTGCATACGTTTTATTGTGGGACTTATCCAAGGAGACTTATTTTGCTTGCTCATGATCTTGGATGGTATGTATTTATCCATTGTAGTATTCAGATGTGATTTGAATTCTGACCACATCTCTTCTACAGAGACATACCACTTGTGTGAGACTTATTGCAAAACTCATTGCTAAACCTGTTGAGCTCGTCTTTAATACCAGGCATATCGGCTTTATTATATAAATAGGCTTTATGCGGTTTCTGTTTGTTACGTTTGGGAGAGGTATTGATGATCAACATAGCGATCCCATCGTGATCACTCATTCCGGGAATCACAATGGACTTTTCAACGAGCGTAGCATTGGTGGTGAAGAACAGATCCAAAATGTTGTTTTTACGGGTGGGTTCCGTCACCATTTGTTCAAGATTGAAGTCATTTGCAAGATCTATCATCTGGTGACAGATGTTTTTGACTGGGGAACCTTGACGCACAGATTGAGAATTCCACTGTATATCACCCAAGTTGAAGCCCCCCCCAACCAAATATGATCATTTCTCGATCTTCTGATTTTTGCCAAGGAATCATACAACAAATTAAGATAATTGAGATCCTTTTTATCAGGTGTTCTATAAAATGATCCTATTATCAAGTTCTTACATCCAACAAGTTTTCTCTGAGTCCAAACTACCTCGCAAGCAGTATCAAGATCGATCCTATGAGCACCGATTAGGTCATTTTAAGAACAATAATGACTCCTCCATAGGAATCTTCCTGTCCTTTCTGAAAGCTGTGTAACCTGCAGGGATGAGTTCCTCGCTTTTCACAGAGGGGTTGATCCATGTCTCACTACCGATGACAATATCGGGTTTATGACTGTCCAAACAAGCAGCAAAATCTGCCACTTTGTTTTGTAACTGCCAAAATTAATAACCAACACTTTCAAAGGTCTTTTAACCTTTGATCGTGTCCCGGGATCGTGTTGATTGGGGTTTCCTGTTTTGGTTTATGGGTAGTTGCTGTTTATCACCCTGTTTTTGAGGTTGTTTGGGAGACGACGATGCCATTGGTGGACTTAACGGTGCACCATCACTACTTAGGTTTTCCAACCGAGAAAAACTATTAGACATGTTCATTGACCACTGTGAGAAGAGGGAGGTACTGTAATTGGGCATACCACAACTGCAGCATATCCAGGAGACATTTGAATCACCAAGAGCCTCATACATGACGGTTCATGCTCATACATTGTGTGTGGAACCAACCGTCACATTCATCGCACTGGACAGCTCTTTGGTCCAAGTGCAGGGGTCTTGGCAGATGATGCATGGAAATTTAGAGCAACTTGCATCACGATCATCTTTGGAAACAGGCCCAGGCCCCGGGTTCGGTTCAGTGTCTCCGGATTGCATCAGTATCAATAAGCATAAATACACTACAACATTCTTACCACAATTCATTTTGTTACGTTTACGATACAGAATAATTGGTATTGGTAGGTATTTGTATTTGAAGGATGTAATCATATTTGGTGTGAGGCCAATTCCAGTTAGGTAATCAAACAAGCATGACAACTGATAACCTGTGTCATTTAACACTCTTATAGTGTTTGACTCATTCAGATTATTATAGTATCATTGTACCATTTTGGTGTAATTGTTTGAATTCTCCAGTATGCATACTCTCATGATGCAGTCATGTCTACAGTAGAATTCATCTCGACCTTTGCAGGACTTAACCCCATTAAAAGCTATTAAACCAAGATAACACTCATTGAAACAGCTCAACTGATTAAATCGGATCTTCTCTGGCTGTGCACATGTGACTGTTTTCATGTGCGATATCGCAATAAAGTTTGTATTATAGCTTCAGTTGGGTAACCGATTATAAAGGAAACGAAAGGAAACAATGGTATGTGTAGCTTTGTTCACGAAATGAGACAATGGCGTGCTTTTTGTAAACCAGCATTCTTGAAAATGAGCAACATAATGATTGTTGACTTAACACGGTTTGGAAATAATTTCTTCATATTTTTGTTGTTTTCTGTCGTTTACATATCCTTCCTAAAACACAAAAGTACGACCCTCTCCAAACACCTAAATTAGCTAAAAATTTAGGACATGTTACAAAACGATATTGTCTAGAATTTTAGAAGAGTACTTTTAATATTGGCCGGTTATTTTTCACACAGCGACGTTAACTAGGCAATGTACTATTACCTATAACATTAACTAAAACACCAAAGTACGAATATTTCCAAACATCTAAATTAGCTAAAATTTAGGACATGTTAAAAAACTATATTTTCTAGAACTTTAGAAGAGTACTTTTAATATTGGCCGGTTATTTTTCACACAGCGACGTTAACTAGTCATATCCCCATACTTTTAACGTAGGGCTATTTGTAGAGGTCACGCGTCAATGGGAAAGAGCACTGTGTATTGTGTATAGGAAAACGGACAGTAACTGCAGTATGTTGACTATTGACTATAACAGTTCCAATAGCTGGGTTTACTCGGCTAGACTCGCCATGTCGGATGACCTCCATTTTGTTTTCCACTTCAAATCCGACACAATTCCCGCCATGGTCAAGCAGTAAACAGATTGCTAAAATAAGTAAACCGATACTCACAGTTCTCCAAGGGAACATAATGGGTCAATAAAGCCTCAAGGGGCGTCACCCAGCACCAAAACAGATGTCCGAACCACGCTGCGCCAGCTATCTGCACGATTTAGCACTCCATTGCAATGCTCGAGTACGAACCAGATGTAAAGGGTCCCGTATGTTTACGTGCGATTCCAAGATCGACAAGCCTCAAGAAAAGTTCAAAGAAAATCGTCTGTAACACCCGTCAAGACGACAATATAAAAAGCACAATCAGCTATAAGTTGATAAATAGCTTAGTTAAACCAGATTATGTGACTAAAAGATGACAATTTGGCCAAAAGGATGTAATATGGGAGCAGGAAATCTCCAGCGATGTTCAGAGACAACCACACTGCTCCGCGCATGCGCACTCACCATTGTGGACATGGTGCCTTCACCAAAGAAAGTTTCCTACTATAAAGACCTAACTTTTGAGATGGTTTGCATGTTTCAAGGTGCGAAATTAACAATACGGCGCCCGGTTATAAATCCGCGTTCAGCAAGTCATCATCACGTCACTTGTAAACAAACCGTGTTCGAGTTTGATTGACAGATGACGTCAGACGCGATAAATTGTCTTTATCTTTGTCTTTCATTATAATTGCTTTTGCCGTGAGTTTATAAATCACTTCCTTTAATTGCAACCAGGTGAGCTGTTTTTTATTAGTTCTTCCAATAGTTTCTCAGAAGTTTTATTTGCAAATTATGACTATTAAAGTATCAGTAAAACATACTTGAAATGTATCTATTGATAGGTTTTACTCAATTCAAGATAACACATGCATATTTTTATAACTGAGAAAAAAGCCTTTAGATTCTGGGCTGTCCTCGCTCATCCACTACTCTCCTTAACAGCTTGGTCATGTACTTTTCCTTAAAGAACAGCTCTCCTTAATCAGCTCGCCTGGAAAAATCGAAAACACAAGGCGCTGGGTGACCTCTTTTGAACTTGAGGGTATTTCATTAGACATGGTACCATTGGTTCATTATTATAATCAAAATTTAACTGAATTGTATACTACAACTAAAACTTGGATTATGTCTGAAAAACATAATCACGTTTTTATTTTCAGTTAGGAATTAAAACTGGGCAAATGCCATTTCAGTGAACACATTTTATAATTGGTGCTAGGTACGTACGTTCATGTAGTGTAATAAATGGCCAAAATAAGAACCAACAGAGTAGCCAATTTTTTATTGTGTGGTTATACCGTTATACGTGAATGAAAGTATCATGGTCATAGCATCTCCTTTTAAGGATGTAATAACTTTTTTTTAAAGAATGAAGTACTACGAAATACGATGCGTGGCAAACAAATAAACAAAATAACAAATAAATACACGATGTGTTTATTATTTTACCCGTATTCAAAATACTATTGTTTTAATTTATACGAGTGGACGTGGATATTCATACGTAGTGGTAGATAAAATGATTAAAGAGTTTAACTTCAACACTACACTATTTTTCGCTCACCTGGAACATCACAGGATCACTATCTCCTGAAGACGCTAGTCGAACTAGTGAAAACGTTCCAGGTGAGCGAAAAATAGTGTAGTGTTGAAATTAAACTTTTTAATCACAATATTGTTTTAATTTGTTGACTAAAAATAATGTTAGATTTAAATTGCAAATTAACTGGTATCTCATTTGGTTAGATTTCACTACTTTTCCAGCTTCTTTTCCAAGAGATTTTTTCACCTTTGGCTAGTTCTTTGCCTTTATTTTGCCGTACAGCAAGTGTATGACTATCTATGAATGGTATGAATTAATTTTAAAAATTGAACAATACTTTGCATAGGTCGGCATGATTTTTCAAAAGGACAACACAAACACGCGGTTTTAAATATTAAATATTAAAATATTAGAATATGAAATTAGTTAATTTGTTTCAAACCTATTTTTTTTTTTTTTGCATAGTTGTATTTACACATACCATAACTTGCACCTAAATGGAACTGGCCAAATTTGCTGTCTTTTTAGGTCAACAGAGCAAGGTTCAACAAAAAGTCATAATTTTTTTGATTATGACTTTATGTCCTCCCATAGAACTGCATGTTAAATGGCCAAAATAACCAGCGGGTTTTCTTTCACTTTACATTGTTATTTCAGCTTAAAATGGACAGCAACCTTTCCCGGCAGCTAATATCATTTCAACATTTTCAATAAAGAATAACGAAATTAAAATTTGACGGAAATCGTACATTAAGGCTTTAATATTAAATATTAAAATATTTTTCCGCAATATTACCTCATTAAAAATCAAGCCAAAAATAATGAAATGTGTTTTTCTTTTTTCTGGTCATTTTCGAATCCATGCAAGAAATTTGGCTTTCTAGTATAGTATTTGTTAAATTATATTGGTTTTTTAGCTGCTCAGTAAAGGCGTAGCCGTAGTTCAAATGGAACTGCTTTGTATGTAGGGTTGTTTGATATAAATCACGATTTAAATCACATGGTTTTTTTTTCTTCAAAAAAATCAATGATTTTAAATCAAGCAAAGGTTTTTCGGCACGTCAAAAGGGTGGGCAAAGATTTTTTTTTTTGCACGGCTAGGGGGGCAAACATTTTTGGCAGACCATTTTGAGAATTCACCACCCGGAGGGACACATAATAATTGCACAGCCCTTTATTTTTAATGAACATTGAATTTGGAATGGGTAAACAAATTTACGTTTGCATAATCATATTTATCTTAGTAATGCATTAAAAGGGCATTTCGCGATCCACAGCATTATCCCCCCCCCTCCCCCACTTTTCTCAAAACACAAAAAAAAAGTTGAGATTTTTATATCACTGGAAACCTGTGGCTAAATAATGTTTATGTACAAAAAAATTCGTGCAGATTAATTCGTTTAGCAAAAATAGGAAAAGTTTGATAGACAGAATGTTTTCATCTTCAGGGGACCTTTTAATACATGAACATATGTGTACATCCATATCAAAACGATGCACTCGTCGGCAGGTACATATCTCTTTTACTTAATAGCTAGGAATAAATACCAGGCTCATCTCAAGTGGAGGCCACTTCAAATCATCCCCAAGTCACATGGTTTAGGAATACATGGTTTGGGATTGTTTTCTGTATTTTTAAACCATGTAGCTTTGGGCTGTTTGAAGTAACCTCCACTTGAGATAAGTCTGGTATTTATTCCTAGCTATTAAGTAGAGACATGTACCAGCCGACAAGTGCATTGTTTTGATATGGATGTACACATATAATATTACATACATTCGTTATTATTACGCCCCCACTTTTTTTTATAGTGGTTGAGCACTTTCGACTACTTTTGGAGTAGAGACTGTGTTGGAATGGCTAGGTTTGTCCTGGTTTTGACACCACAGAATGTATATACATGTATATGCATTTGTGTTGAGTTGAAACCATGACAAATTATCCGTCTGATGATCGGTATACCCGATGATCGTAAGTGAGGGTATGCTGTGAAACTAGTAGTAACGGTTGCCTTTTCCAGAGGTCTATACTTTGAATTTGTTTCTACGCTCACCTGTAATGGGTTTGAGCACTTTTAATTCCAAAGTTAGTCACCTGAAAAATTATACTTGTTATACATTCGAAATTATATATGTTTCCATGGCAATGGTACAGGTCTTTATACGAGCTGGAGTTGGGCCCTTCTTCCACTAATATATTGTAAGTACCAGTTCTGTGTTATAAATAGCTACATAAATTAGGTAATCATCAGGGCAGAGAGTAGTTATTCTTGAGAGGGCACTCACCTCATTTGCATGGCAAAATTACCCGTCTCCTCTGCAGCCAATTTGGTTTCGCTCCATCGAAATCAAGCTGGTCACGGAGGAGACTACTTTCCTTTGTGTCGGTTCATTTGTGTATGGAGAGCCCTTCTTGGAGTCCGTTTGGACTCAGGCTACGCTCTCAGCTAGAGTCCGACGCTGCATTGTACTAGAAACACCTTCTCTGTGAACTCGCTAGAGCAAGGAAAATAAAAACTGGTTTCATTACTATCTGTTTTTGAGCTTTTTTGCAGGTCTGCGACCATGGTGTTACCACAACTGTCTTTGCGTCATTAACATGTGCTGGAGTCTAGCACAGGTCAACAAAAGTCCCGGATTTTAATAAGACAATAATGATTGACACACACACCAGGAAGTTTCTCATCCAAAAGAATGAGAAAATTTAAATTCTCACCATTTTGGCCGTTTCTCATCAAAATGTCCGTTTTCTCATCCAAAACTTCCTTTAGTGTATTAAGTTAGCTTAGGCCTATTGATCCTAAATTTGCTGGTAGGGTAAAACTCGTTTTAGGGGGTGTTTAAAAAGTTGGCCACACATGCGTATAGGCCTACATTATCATACTTGAGTGCCCCTCCCCGGTGAAATTTGAGACTCATTTGGTCACCGTCCTAAGCGTCCTTGCCCACACGAGTCGCCCAGGAGTAGGCCCTACCCGGCATTATTAATTATTAGTGGTTAGCCTCCCTAAATACAGTCGCGTATCGTGTTGTCAATTATCGTTACTTGTGTCCATGGATATGACCCCATGTATAAGTAGGCCCCTAGTCTTCATAGAATTCACACAGTCTATGCCATGTCATTTACGGATACAAAGAGGATAATAATGTTGAGGGCGCCCACAAAATCTTACACCGTCTTACACAATGTTCCAAGGCAAAGTTCAGTTTAATATTTACTCATCGTAAAAATACAGACGTTTTATTATGTGATGATGTTGTCTGGATGGGTGGACAGTTGTCACACTGTGGAAAAACAACAACCGGGAATCCGCATTCATTTACAAATAGCATTAAATTAGTATCACATAGTGGCCTCCGTGCAGTGGAAAACCTTAATTCTTTCATCAAAAAGAAATGAAAATGACAAAAAACACCGGATCCACCTGTACGCCTATAAAATGGGCACAGAAATTTGTCTCAAATATGAATGAATTTTAAGAAACATACGGGATATGATGAACCAATGACCTGACGCCATGATAGTAGGATCTATTAGTCGTTTTATATACAATGTATATACCGTGTTGTCATAATACCAATATTTGACATAATATATAACGAGTAATATTTAGTATTGTAAATATGCAGTTCATATGCACAAACGAACACTGATCTTTATGATATTCAGGTTGTTGTACATCTCATATAACATGTCATATAGGAGGTCATATGTGTTGACCTTCTCCTATTGTATTTGTTCATCTGTGTATGGAGAGGATTAGCGCCATTAAAACTCCATCAGTATTTGGGCGTAGTTCAGTGAACTCACCAGATTGTTATTCCAAGTACTTTGATAAATACAGATAATATGTATTAATGGGTCGAGGGCGATTGCATTGAAAACTAATAAATTATTCATAACAGTTACGTAATCAATCGATAGTGCGGACACTTTTCATTTACAAACCACCAAAATTCGTAATCTTTTAGCGTTGGAAAAGAAACCACGTAAATAGAGTGTCATCCCCCTGATCAGGGCACGGTGGCTCAGTGGTTACGGCCTTGGACTCATAATCTGAGAGCTTGCTTGATGTGCACGGGTTCGAGTCCCCGTCCCAACACCGTGTTGCGCCCTTGGGCAAGGCGCTTTGCCTCGCTTGCCTCACCCCACCCAGGTGCAATGGGAAGCTGTTAGGAGTTGTCACAGTCGTTGTACTGATGAACCCTGCGCCAATTGTAGGCTGCAAACGTGGTTCCGACATATTCTAATGACGGCGGAATAAATGGAAAGCGCTTTGAGGCTGTTTACGGTATAAAGCGCTATATAAATATCTACATTTATTTATTTATCATTAATTGCACAAGTAGAAATCATGTAGTATATTAGCAAGAAAGTTTGCTGTAGTGAAAAGCAGATTTCATGGATGAACAAAATTCCTCTTTAACCCAATATTTGTGGAAGAAGGGCCCAACTCCATGGAATTGGGCCTTTCTTCCATGAAAACCATGTACGTGGCAGACTATTTAGAGAGTGGATTTTGGCTCATTTTTCACACACAAGGAAGAACAGTCTGCTGACAATAAAATGCTGGGTCTAACTCATTTTTGTAAAAAATTGGAGTTGGGCCCTTCTTCCACTTGGAGTTGGGCCCTTCTTCCACTCAGGTATTCAATTTCCAAACCTTACAATGGTCTAGCTCAGTAGGCCCCTATATGATTATGATGCGAGAGTACATTGCATAATCCGCCTTTTGAGTCTTTTAGCGCCCAGCAAGCAAAACGTTTATGCAAAGTAGAATACTTTGGTTTATGTATATTAATATTATATTTTGGATTTTGGTAAAAACGTTTTAATAACATTAAATGTTGGGTTTTATGAAGGTCATGAAAACGTTTTAAAACGTATGAAAACACACTGCAACAAGTCCAGCATTAAGGGGCCGACCGTTCACAAACACTTGTTAGGGGGGAGGGGGGGGGGCTGATGCAAAAAAACAAATCATCGCAAAATTTTTCGCCCCCCCCCCCTTCAGATCTCAAAAATTTCAGGGCCCCATTTTGACATGAAAATTATGGGTCAACCCCATAAAAAAGCATATAAACTCAATTTTCCCAGGAAAATTCATGGTCATTTTTTTCAGGCCCCCCCCCCTTAGGAGGGTCAAAACTTTTAAGGGTCCCTTTTGTGCATCAGCTCCCCTAACAAGTGTTTGTGAACGGTCCATAATGTTGTCAAAGAACTATTTTGTCACGGCACTTCACTAATGTTTATATTTTGCAGTAAGTTTTTAAAAACTCTTTTGAATGTCATTGTTATGACTGAAACGTTTTATACCCTTTAGGCCCTATATATGGTAGCCATAATACCCGACATTTAAACGTTTTCTGGCAACATTTGCACCACTAATATAAACAAGTAATAATAATAACCTATGTATTTTATTAATTAAAATTTAATTTTGTCACCAATTTCTGCACTCAGTTATAATAATTATATTCTTAGGCCTTAGCTTTGTTATGGGGGCAAATTACTTGTAGGCATAAATATAGGCATTAAGGAATTAACATTTATATTGTTTTTGAGAGAAAAAAAGAAAAGAGATATAAATGGTATAGGCCTAAAGTAAACATCTCAAAAAAAGTAACTAACCCCCCTTAAATAATGGCCATTATTCAAAAAGGGAATATTGTATTACAAATCTGTAAATATGTGTTGGAAGCAGAGTTTATTTCTGCGCATTTGGACACCTCATTTTGATACGATAGCCCAGAAAACAACAAAACACCGGTCAATTTAATGTAGTGAGGTCCAGATTTGAAAGTTGCACTTACATGCAATACAAAAAACACTTAGATATTATTACACAGATTTCCTTCCATAATACAGGTACTAGTACTTTCAAATCTTGGGTTGCATTGATTTAAATGAATGCTGTGACGTCACTATTTAATCAATTGCTACAAATTAAATGAGGTGTCAAAATAGGCAGCAATGAAACCTGCTTCCAACGCATTTTACAGATTTGTAACACAATCGCCCGATTTTGAATAATGGTCATTATTTAAAGAGGGTTAGTTACTTTTTTGAGATGTTTAGTTGGTGTCCGTTTCATAAAGTGTATCACTATCTTTTAGTAAATAAATATAATAATAAAATCTTTATATACCCTGCTCTTTTAATTTGAGGCCAATCATTTTTGTTTTGCCTTACCAAAAGAACCGCAATGTAGGCCTAATAATGTATAATTAAATTGTTTTTATGGTGTTTTTGATTACTATGTCTAGAGAGTGTGAAACGAAAAGGGACGCGCCAAAGTCCGGTTGAGCTGGCTGAAACCATATATGCTGAAATTCTAAAAGTACCGCACAGTTGTTGCTCAGAGCCGGCAGCAACAACAAAGCGGTCGAGTTGGAAGTCGATTACAATAATTTACACGTATCTTAATTGTTTACTGGAATCGAGGTTTGTGTTGTTATATTTACTAAATGATATCTCTAAAAGAATGATCTGGCAGTAGTCAGTTCAAATTGGCACATTTTCATAGTGTTAGGCTGGGGTGGGGGCGACCGACAGAACATCAACATCATACAGTCATTGACATTGTAAGCTTACCTAAAAAAAAAGCGCAGTGCAGTGTGATTTAGTGGCTGTGCAATAATTATGAGCCCTGGGGAGGGTAAAATTGGGGGGCAAGAAATTTTGGCGAGCCAAAGGGGGGGCAAGCAATTTTGGCAAGCCGAGGGGGGGGGCAAGCAATTTTTGGCACATATTCATGGGGCGCCTTTTAAATAAAACGCTCTAAAAAGGCTTAGGAAAACAGTATGGAAACGCTTAGGCCCCCTAAATAAGGAAATTTTCCTGCTCGCTGCGCTCGCAACATGTATATAGACCATTTAAGGTTTACAAATTGGTATCCCCAAAATTTGGCATGCGCAAGGGGCCCGGGGGCAAGCGATTTTTGGCGAGCCATTTGGAAATTTTACCCCCCGGGGCTCATAATTATTGCACAGCCCCTTATAGTACGCTACACACAGGCACAACGCCTAAATGTGGATCCACAAGCCTCACCAAATCAATCACCAAATTGTGAAAGACACAATCTGATAAACAGACTCGACATCCCCCCACTTTACCCCATCAAAATGCAGATTTTGGTATGTGAAAGCTCATTATTTTTCTCTTTAACATATTGAAATTAGGCGTTCCAAATCGGTACCGTATATTATATTGGCCAAAAATTGTTTCCCCCCTTTCGACTGTCCAACAATTTCTTGCCCCTCCCCATTTTACCCTCATTACACAGACCCTTATGAACACATGCAGACTACATGGTGGCTAACTCCAGCGTGACAGACGGGACATTTAGATAGGCTCTTTTTTTTTCAAATGCCTCAACAAAAAAATCTACAAGACATATCCCAAATTGTTATACTCCAAGTCAAAGAGAACATGTCATAATTTAATTTAAAACACACGAGATGAAACCAAGTGATTCAATGGCTGTATGGTTGCAAATTGAAATACAGCGTGACAGACGGACGGAAAAATCACCCATTTAAAAAAAAAAAAGTACATTCTTGCAAAACTCTATCTGTTCTCAAGTGAGATTTATTGAAAAATGCTGTCAAAAATAAACATTGGTACATAAACTCTCAGTAAACATCATACTCAAAAAATACAAAGCTGAGATTTTTATACCTGGGCTCATAAAAATCGTGACAGGCGGGGCGTGACAGACGGGACCATTTTTGAACATTTTTACAGTGATCTTTAGAGCAATGGTGAGTTGCTCAAATATACTTTGTGGGATTTATTTTCATACAGAAATTACAAACAACATCTAATCATGATAAAATATTACCTTAAACATCATTTGAGGCCTCTCATACGAAGGGAGTCAACCTCAAACAGCCAGTACCCATAAAAATGATCAAATTTTAGTGTTTACAATGGATTGACTGCCAGATGGAATTTTAATTTTCAAAATGAGCATTAAATCATTTTTTATTTGCCAAAATTTAGTGCAGAATATGAATCTGAAGTAAAAAAACAAAAATTTCTGGCTTGAAAATTTCCCCCCATTTGATTGTACATGGTAAGAATGCTAAAATGTGACAGACGGACACATTTTGAGATGGAATATCTTCTATACTAAATGTCAGTGAACAATTTTACTTTGTTTTTTATATGAGGCCTACTTGATATGAGATACGAATTAAGTTTTGAACAAAAAATATATTAAAATATGGAAAATAAACAACTTTTTGATGTTTTTCTGTGACAGACGGGACATTTCAATACCCACATTTGAAGGCCGTAGTGTACATTTATAATGTTACTGATGGGTTTAAATTTTGTTCTGGAATTGCAGTAGAGATATCAAAGCTAATATTAAACCACTAATACATATCTTTTGTGCATGTACACTGGGATCAGCAATACTCAGCAAGATCAGCAATTTCCTGCAAAATTAGGGATACACAAATCTGTTCCAGTTCCCCAAACTTCAAATTGTCATAAAAATATATTAAATTGTGCAAGGCAAAAAACAAAAGTGGTTTCTGAAAGCTTTGTTAGTCTACTTTCCAGGAAACAATAACTTGGAAGCATTGAATGAACTTTTAAAATTTATGAAAATGTACCATTTCTGTGGAGTTAGCCATGGTGAGCAAAATGAAATATGTACGGTACCAAAAATCACTTACCTCCAGATTGTGTAGCATTGTAAGGTACCGGTACATGTAATGATGACAGTAATAATCTATTTCAGTCTGTTTTTAGTAGCAACAATTGGGTCAAACTATAGGAAAATATTATATAAAACCTGTGTGGTATCCAAACCGTTTTCTTTTCAGAGCGGGTTGAAATGAGAAATCCTGTCTTGTCAGGAGCAGGGGAGGCGCCAGGGTATTTTGATAGGGGGAGGATGACATAATTTCAAAATGTTTGCGCGAGCAGGGGGATGTCTGAGAATTTGGAAACATTTTCAAAATGAAAGTACACAATTTAATGAAGCCATTTAAATGAAGGCTAGATGCAAAAAACAAATCATCGCACAATTTTTCGCCCCCCCTTCAGATCTCAAAAATTTCAGGGCCCCATTTTGACATGAAAATTATGGGTCAACCCCATAAAAAAGCATATAAACTCAATTTTCCCAGGAAAATTCATGGTCATTTTTTTCAGGCCCCCCCCTTAGGAGGGTCAAAACTTTTAAGGGTCCCTTTTGTGCATCAGCTCCCCTAACAAGTGTTTGTGAACGGTCCATAATGTTGTCAAAGAACTATTTTGTCACGGCACTTCACTAATGTTTATATTTTGCAGTAAGTTTTTAAAAACTCTTTTGAATGTCATTGTTAATGACTGAAACGTTTTATACCCTTTAGGCCCTATATATGGTAGCCATAATACCCGATATTTAAACGTTTTCTGGCAACATTTGCACCACTAATATAAACAAGTAATAATAATAACCTATGTATTTTATTAATTAAAATTTAATTTTGTCACCAATTTCTGCACTCAGTTATAATAATTATATTCTTAGGCCTTTGTTATGGGGGCAAATCACTTGTAGGCATAAATATAGGCATTAAGGAATTAACATTTATATTGTTTTTGAGAGAAAAAAAGAAAAGAGATATAAATGGTATAGGCCTAAAGTAAACATCTCAAAAAAGTAACTAACCCCCTTAAATAATGGCCATTATTCAAAAGGGAATATTGTATTACAAATCTGTAAATATGTGTTGGAAGCAGAGTTTATTTCTCGCATTTGGACACCTCATTTTGATACGATAGCCCAGAAAACAATAAAACACCGGTCAATTTAATGTAGAGAGGTCCAGATTTGAAAGTTGCACTTACATGCAGTACAAAAAACACTTAGATATTATTACACAGATTTCCTTCCATAATACAGGTACTAGTACTTTCAAATCTTGGGTTGCATTGATTTAAATGAATGCTGTGACGTCACTATTTAATCAATTGCTACAAATTTAATGAGGTGTCAAAATATGCAGCAATGAAACCTGCTTCCAACGCATTTTACAGATTTGTAACACAATCGCCCGATTTTGAATAATGGTCATTATTTAAAGGGGGTTAGTTACTTTTTTGAGATGTTTAGTTGGTGTCCGTTTCATAAAGTGTAGGCCTATCACTATCTTTTAGTAAATAAATATAATAATAAAATCTTTATTTACCCTGCTCTTTTAATTTGAGGCCAATCATTTTTGTTTTGCCTTACCAAAAGAACAGCAATGTAGGCCTAATAATGTATAATTAAATTGTTTTTATGGTGTTTTTGATTACTATGTCTAGAGAGTGTGAAACGAAAAGGGACGAGCTCAAGTTTGGTCGAGCTGGCTGAAACCATATATGCTGAAATTCTAAAAGTACCGCACAGTTGTTGCTCAGAGCCGGCAGCAACAACAAAGCGGTCGAGTTGGAAGTCGATTTAATACAATAATTTACACGTATCTTGTTTACTGGAATCTACATCTACAGGATTTCTGGGTAGACCAATCAAGACTGGTATCGCGGTTTGTGTTGTTATATTTACTAAATGATATCTCTAAAAGAATGATCTGGCAGTAGTCAGTTCAAATTGGCACATTTTCATAGTGTTAGGCTGGGGTGGGGGCGACCGACAGAACATCAACATCATACAGTCATTGACATTGTAAGCTTACCTAAAAAAAAGCGCAGTGCAGTGTGATTTAGTGGCTGTGCAATAATTATGAGCCCTGGGGAGGGTAAAATTGGTGGGGGGGGGCAAGAAATCTTGGCGAGCCAAAAGGGGGGGGGGGCAAGCAATTTTGGCAAGCCGAGGGGAGGGGCAAGCAATTTTTGGCACATATTCATGGGGCGCCTTTTAAATAAAACGCTCTAAAAAGGCTTAGGAAAACAGTATGGAAACGCTTAGGCCCCCAAATAAGGAAATTTTCCTGCTCGCTGCGCTCGCAACATGTATATAGACCATTTAAGGTTTACAAATTGGTATCCCCAAAATTTGGCATGCGCAAGGGGCCCGGGGGCAAGCGATTTTTGGCGAGCCATTTGGAAATTTTACCCCCCGGGGCTCATAATTATTGCACAGCCCCTTATAGTACGCTACACACAGGCACAACGCCTAAATGTGGATCCACAAGCCTCACCAAATCAATCACCAAATTGTGAAAGACACAATCTGATAAACAGACTCGACATCCCCCCCACTTTACCCCGTCAAAATGCAGATTTTGGTATGTGAAAGCTCATTATTTTTCTCTTTAACATATTGAAATTAGGCGTTCCAAATCGGTACCGTATATTATATTGGCCAAAAATTGTTTCCCCCCTTTCGACTGTCCAACAATTTCTTGCCCCTCCCCATTTTACCCTCATTACACAGACCCTTATGAACACATGCAGACTACATGGTGAGCAAAATGAAATATGTACGGTACCAAAAATCACTTACCTCCAGATTGTGTAGCATTGTAAGGTACCGGTACATGTAATGATGACAGTAATAATCTATTTCAGTCTGTTTTTAGTAGCAACAATTGGGTCAAACTATAGGAAAATATTATATAAAACCTGTGTGGTATCCAAACCGTTTTCTTTTCAGAGCGGGTTGAAATGAGAAATCCTGTCTTGTCAGGAGCAGGGGAGGCGCCAGGGTATTTTGATAGGGGGAGGATGACATAATTTCAAAATGTTTGCGCGAGTAGGGGGATGTCTGAGAATTTGGAAAAATTTTCAAAATGAAAGTACACAATTTAATGAAGCCATTTAAATGAAGGCTAGATATAAATCCGAAATTTTTGACTGTAACTCTACAACTGTTGTCTGTGGACTGTGCTGAAATAAAATTTCCAGTGCAGTAGTTGCAGTCCTTGCCCCTATAATATACATGCCTTACTGGTCACCAATGCGCTATAATTTTTTGAGAAAAATGCAAGCACAAAATTGGGCAGGGCTGTAGTACCCCCTTAAATAATTAAGTATAATTATTTGAGTGTATTTGTAAAGTCCAGGTTTATTAATATGCGAAGCTTAAGGGGGAATGATACCCTGATTTTCATCAGTACCCCTCTTCTTTTTTTTTTTCTTGCAAATTTATGAAGTACATAAATATGTTCACCACCTCATGTCCTGAACTTATAAAATATATCGACATACAAAGTGCTTTTAAAGCATTTTAGTAAGTCATTTCAGCACTATATATTTTTTGTTTACTGTATCCTACTAACTCATGATGTGTGTTTCATAACAAACCATAATTTATTCTATTCAACATGTTCAAGTAGAGTACATGAATAGAATACATTAAATCCTTTGTTATACTCTCTATAGAAAATCTAGTGGTGCATGCAAAATATAACACTGAATAAATTAAATAAACACTTATACAATGGATGCATAGTCATTAGTCAATTTAATACTATAATGTGTTGTTTAATAGAAGAAAAGGCTATTAGGTCACCGTATGTCAGGTTATAGGTCAATTGGTTCAGGTCAAATTTAAGCATCAATTTTGAATACACATGTGAGAGTCTGTGATATCATAATGAGGCAAAATTTTGATATTCTGTCTTTAACTGGATATATATCGAGAAGTGCAAGGTGGATATACTAATATACCTTGGGATGTAAATGGTGAGTACAATTTAGAATGCCTAGTTGAGATGGATTTCACAAATAAATATCACAAAAGTTAAGCTTACGGAAAACTACCAAATATGGTGGTATAGGTGACAAGAAATACAATTTTTTTCAACATTGCTGTAGTATGTTTGTGGTAGCCTGTTACCTATGGCTTAATTAAGTTTCAGTGAAATAAAGTTAAAAATACAAAATATAGCTCAACATTGAAAATAGAAGCATTTTAACCAGTTCCTTTTTTGATAGTTGTGAAGCACCAAGTCCATGAAGTCATAAAAGAAATCAGGAACCACTTATTCCCATTGTACATATCAACTTTATTTCCCTAATGTGTTAGCAATACATATCCAAAATTTTAACGAAATCCGTTGATAGTAAGCTTTCCAAAATGAAGTGAATTTAAAACATCAGTGATGTACCACCTTTTGGCTTCTACCTTTAAAAGCATGTAAGCTACATTGATACCGATGCCACCAATAAAACGAGACGATTTGCCCCTTCATTTTGCATACCACTTTGTCCAATTTTTTTTTTTGTAATTTCTTCAAAAAAAAAAAAAAAAAAAAAAAATCAATGGGTGTAGTACCCCCTTAAGTCGAAACGTGGTGTGTGTTTTTTTGGGTTTTTTGCATTGTATAATTATGATCATGATGATATGCCTTATATTAATTACATAATAAATAGGCGCAATAAAAATGATATGAATAGGGGTGTCTGGAATTTGGAAAATATTTTAAAATGAATTATTAGGGGCTTAGGTGAGGGGTGGTTGCCCCCCCCCCCCAATCACCGAAAGTCAAAACGGTTCACTTTGCGAGTGTAGCGAGGAAAAAAACTTTATGCTTTCTTGGTCAAAAAAGTCCACAATTTTAGGGGAAAAAAACAGGTCCACTTTTTCAAAATCAACCCCCATAAATCCTGGCTATGCCCCTGGCCGTATTAAATGAAGCCTATTGCTGATTATTGGTACGGTAAATGATTTTGACACTATTTCTGAGAAAGGTAGTATAATATATACAAACAATGTGATAAAAGTAAAAATTGTGTGTTACAGATATCAGACTGAAAGTAAACTTTATAATGATTAGATAGCTCTGACATGACACAGACTTGCGTGTGTTGCCGTGCCAGGACAGTGGCGTAGCCAGGATTTGTCCAAAGTAGTTGGGAGAAAAGGTAGGAGAGGCCAGATGACTTTCATGGGGGGGGGGGGGAATGGGCCGAAAAAACAAAAACAAACAACTTTAACTCCGCGTCGGTCAGCATTCCACAGGGGGGGGCAAGATGTCTGAAGGGGGGGGGGCTTTTCCCTTCGCCTAACCATGGCAATGGCTTATTTTCTTCTTCTTCTTCTTCCCCTCCCCTCTTTCTCTTTTTCCTTCCTTTACCTCTTTTTGGAAAATCATAGGGGCGGCCTGTGGCGCCGCCGCTGGTCAGGAGTGAACATTACATCAGAATTTCATACACCAAGGTGGCAATATTCATATATTACTTTTTATTTTAATAGTTTATTGCAATAGGAACTCAAAACTCATATGTTTCACAATTTTCCATTACATTACAGACAATGGCATATAGAGTTAAAAGACGTCCACGAGAGTGGGACTACCTTATGCCCCACGTATGTCAATACTGTGGAAGGAGATTCTACAACGATGTGTTCAGATATTTGTTCCATATAAGGCATCATGAAATGCGGATTCGTCCTTACTGGTATGACTACAAGAGCACAGTGGTATATGTACCTATCCCCAAGATACAGAAGACAAAAAGAAGCGTACTTCGTAGAAAAATGTTGCTACAAAGGAAGAGGGAGGCAAGGCAGAGGAACGAAGACAGAGCAGCAATGATGTGTAGGTATGAACAATCCACACTGATCAAGAGGAAATGCCAAGATGGAAAGAAAACCTCAAACACAAAAGAGAGTTCTAAGCTGAAGAACTTTGGTGCCACACAATTAAAGGATCGGATCAGTGGAAAGAATCATATGTCATGTGACTTCCAGAGTGAAACTGTTTCCATTCCACAATCTGCACAGGTCAAGAGGAAATGCCAAGATGGAAAGAAAACCTCAACAATAACAAAAGGAAGTGCCGACATTTCTAAGCTGAAGACACAGAGTGACACACAATTAAAGGATCGGATCAGTGAAAAGGATCATGTGTCATGTTCTCCCAAGAGTGAACCTGTTTCAATTGCTCAATCCACACAGATCAAGAGGAAATGCCAAGATGGAAAGAAAACCTCAACAATAACAGAAGGAAGTGCCGACATTTCTAAGCTGAAGACACAGAGTGACACACAATTAAAGGATCGGATCAGTGAAAAGGATCATGTGTCATGTTCCACACAGAGTAAACCTGTTTCCATTTCCAGTTGTAAGAAAGTTGTAGCCTCATCCACCTCTTTGAAATGTAAATGTTGTAACAAAGTCTTCTCACGCCCAAGTCACTTGAAAAAACATGAACGTGTTCACACCAAAGAGAAACCTTTTAAGTGTAAAATTTGCAATAAAGGCTTCACTCAGGGGAGTAATTTAACAACACACACACATATTCACACTAAAAAGAAGCCTTTCAAATGTGCCTTTTGTAACAAAGGTTTCACACGGTCACATCACTTGAAAGCACATGAACGTATACATACTAAAGAGAAACCATTCAAATGTACATTTTGTAACAAAGGGTTTACAGTGGCATGTACCTTGAAGAGACATGAACGTATTCATTCTGGAGAGAAGCCTTTCAAATGTAAATTTTGTGGCAAAGGCTTTTCAGTTTCACATAACTTGAAGAACCATGAACGTATTCATACTGAAGAGAAGCCATGCAAATGTACATTTTGTAACAAAGGATATACAGAGGCAACTACATTGAAGCAACATGAACGTATTCATACTGGAGAGAAGCCTTACAAATGTATATTTTGTAGCATATGCTTCAGTCAAGGAAGTGGTTTGAAAAGACACATGCGTATTCACAATACAGAGAAGCCTTTTAAATGTTCAATTTGTAACAAAGACTTCAGAGACTTGTATCACTTGAAAATACATGAACGTGTTCACACTGGAGAAAAACCATTAAAATGCCGATTTTGTTACAAAGGATTCATCCAGGCAAGTAATTTGAAAAAACATGAACGTGTACATACTAAAGAGAGGCCTTTTAAATGCACGCATTGTAACAAGGGTTTCACATCCTCAAGTAATTTGAAAACACACAACTCTACTCATTCTAAAGAGAAGCCTTTCAAATGTACATTTTGTAACAAAGGATTTACACAGTCACATCACTTAAAAAGTACATGAACGTATTCATACTAAACAGAAGCCTTTCAAATGTACATTTTGTAACAAAGGCTTCACACACTCAGGTGGCTTGAAAGCACATGAACGTATTCATACTAAAGAGAAGCCTTTCAAATGTACAATTTGTAACAGAGGGTTTACATCGACAAGTAACTTGAAGCAACATGAACGTACGCATAGTAAAGAGAAGCCGTTCAAATGTGCATTTTGTAACAAATGCTTCACACAGTCAAGTAACTTGAAACCACATGAACGTATCCATACTAAAGAGAAGCCTTACAAATGTACATTTTGTAATAGAGGGTTTACAGATAAAAGTACCTTGAAGACACATGAACGTATACATACTAAAGAGAAGCCTTTCAAATGTACAGTTTGTAATAAAGGGTTTACATCGACAAGCAACTTGAAGCAACATGAACGTACGCATAGTAAAGAGAAGCCATTCAAATGTTCATTTTGTAACAAAGGCTTCACACAGTCAAGTAACTTGAAAGCACATGAACGTATCCATACTAAAGAGAAGCCTTACAAATGTACATTTTGTAATAAAGGGTTTACAGAGGCAAGCCACTTGAAGAGACATGAACGTATCCATACTAAAGAGAAGCCTTACAAATGTAAATAATTTTGTGGCAAAGGCATTTCAGTTTCAAATCACTTGAAGGACCATGAACGTATTCGTACTAAAGAGAAGCCTTTCAAATGCACATTTTGTAACAAGAGTTTCACACAGCCATGTGGCTTGAAAGCACATGAACGTATTCACACGAAGGAGAAGCCTATGAAATGTTAATTTTGTAACAAGGACTTCATGTACCACACAGTCAACAGTCAAAATTAATAGGTAATTTTCACGGGAAAATTTTCTGGACACGTGACAGCCATGGGCGCAGACATATTAGCATTATGGAATGTGACCCCGAGCACAGCGGGTGGTCTACCAATGTGTTTGAATCCCGGGGTGGGGGGGTACTCAGTACAAATGACCATACGGGGACGTGCCGCAAACATGGGTAGCATTTTCGGGTTTCTGGTATATCAATGACCCCTTTTTCAAAGCCTATTTTGGTATATTAATGGGTCCTTTTTTCAAAATTTTCTCAATTTTTTCGGAAAACAGCCCAATTTTTCCTTAATATTGCCAAAATTTTCCGAACATTTTGGGAAAATTTGTAAAAACTAAGACAATTTAGGTTAAATTCGGCTGAAAATTTTGATTTTTGGTATATCAATGGGTCCAAATTTCTCGACAAAATGGTATATTTATGGGTCCACTTCCAAAATCTCAGCGGCACGTCCCTACCAAAACCAAACTTGAGTACCCCCGGGGTTTGAATAGGAAGAATTTCTCCTTTGGTTCAAAATAAGTAACTTGTCGAAAGTTAAATAATATTATGGTAAGAGTTTCCGTAGATAAATATTTTTTTCCGTTGGTAGATATTTTTGAAATTACGTTTTGATGGTATTGTGAAGAAATTAAGATTGCATGATATTCAATAAATTTGCAATGCACGAATTTATATCGAAATTGCGGCCAAGAATACTATTCCAATTCAAAATTACTAAGACTTGAAAAGCGAGGTCACCGCCGGGGGTCAGAGATCAGGCTCGAGGTTACTCACATTGATACGCATTGGTCACGTGTCCAGAAAATTTTCCCGTGCAAATTACACTACCCCGTAGTCCACTTGCCCCGCACTAGTAGAAAAATTGTATTATATGAGAATTCTTTCAAAACGATGAGAATTGGACAAAAGTATGAGAATTGAAATTTTCTCATCCAAATGAATGAGAAATACTAATTAGCGTGTCAACCACCCCGGGCAACCACCTGTCACATTGTTTTAAATGAGGAAAGTTTCAACCGTCGTCCTGACGTTCTGTATCTTGTATATAGCTACAATCAAGTGCAAATTTGCTGTGACACATCCACGGTTCAATGACTTCCCCCCTGTCCCCTTATTCAATGTTGTATACCAAACACCGCATATTTTTAAATGTGCTACATCATAATTATCTTTGCTCCAACATTGGTTGGTGGGGGAGGGAGGGGATTCAAAATAGCCTGAAAATTATACAAATAAAATATCCTATGGCGAACTTCATATGGACGGTTTTATTGAAGCGAGGTTGCGAAATATGCATATGCAGTTATTAGGCCTATGCATTTCTATAATAATATATATAAAAAAACACCAAAATTGAACATGTTGAAGAAAACCCAAGCATTGATACATGGAAATAGAAATCAATCAATCAAGATTTATTCATTTAATATTTCATATAAAGACATTTTAATAATTATGAAATACAGAAGAAGTGTAAATTGGCAATGTGAAGAAAAAAGAAACTAAAATAAAGAAAGAAAGAAAGAATTGAGATTCACCAAAAGACCCGCTCACCTTCCAATCCACTCATAGATCTTTGGTATAAATATATGCCAATAATGCAGTTGTATAAATTGAATAAATAAGTTGAGATAAAAAAAAGAGTTTGAAACATATCTTATAGAAGAGAAGAGGAAAAGTAACAATAATAAATAAACAGCACTACAGAAGATTCGAACCCATGACCCTCAATAAAGCCTATACATGTAGTTTACCAGTTAGATCCTCCAACGCTGCACCACGAGGAACTCTATGAACATTTAATCCGATTTGTAATGTATATTAAGTTATTCAATGTACATATGGCCCGTGGCGGAGTACAAAACTGAACTGAAACGTCTCAAATGGACAGAATTGTATCGGTTTACTACGAATATATTTGTTGGCAATGTATTTAGGGTTAAGAAAATAAACTTGGAATTTTGATTCGTGCACTTTCCTCACGGTGGACACAATTTAAATAAAGAAAATTACATTAATTTCTTTTAACACTGTTTGTGTCGACCGTTTGGCCATCAACATGTTATTCTTATTATAAATAACTCTGCACGACTGACAACGGCCCTACTGCAGTGTTGTGGTTTCGTTAATGCCTTGCGAACACGAGGTCTAGAGTTCGAGTCCAATTGTCGCCGATTTTTTTTCCTTTAAAATTTTGTTCTTTATCCCTTTTTAAAATCTCAGATGACACCTACGACGGCGCAGTTTATCGATTTAAATTTGTTTTTAAAAATTATGATCAATAATGAAATCCGTGAGATTATAAATTAAAATTAGCAAAGTCTCAAGATACTGGTTATGGCTTCCTTAGATTTTACATTCACCTATTTGGACACAAATAACGCAATATAGGTGTTTTGCATCAAAACAAAGTAATCATAATAATTCCTTATGAGAAAATTGAAGCTCACATTAATTTCAGTGTGAAACGACCATCTGTGATAGGTTATTGACAGGTGAATTAGTATTTCTCATTCATTTGGATGAGAAAATTTCAATTCTCATAGTTTTGTCCAATTCTCATCGCTTTGAAAGAATTCTCATTTTACAATTTCCACTAGTGCCGATTGTGCATACTCTGAATATTGTATTTAAGCTTAAAACTCTGATTTAATGAATGTGTGCACAATTGATAGATTTTCACATCTGATCTTTTCAGTCACCCTACTCCCTCTGTTAGCTTCCCAAGTGGACTACTGACTTTGGATTGTGGTTTACATGCTTAACACGGCTGTCTATGAGCTTCTATGGATGAGATTGTCGGAAATCTGGCCTACTAAAATTGGCCATGATGTAATGCATCTTTAAATGGATCTGGCTTGTGATTGGTCGCCCAGATCTCGTTATGGTTTAAATCCTCCGGGTACCTGTCATTACCATTAATAACTACATGGTACACAAGTATACGGCCGTTGTGTTGTGTAATTGCATGAACTCGTCAGTAAGTGCATGAGCGCGTCTTGTATTTGCTTGCGGTTAAATTTGATTGATAAACAAGTATGATTGACAGTGTGAGTGTTAGGGACTTTGTCCGTTCAAAATCCCGTTTAAAATTGAAAGTCCATAGTCGATTTTTAACCTGGAATTTCGCGATTAATAAACTGGCAGATTCTAAAATCAGAATTGTTCGGTATTGAAGTGCCAATACAATTATGACATTATGATATGTTGCATTCAATAATAAAAGCCTTCGTACACTTTACTTTTACTGTCACTAATATTAAATATATAATTATATAAACTTTTTCATAACAATTTTATACTAGTATTTTGATGTAATAAATATCAGTATAATTTCGAGTTCAACTGAATGCTTTCATCATGATTAACATTAATAACATGCTTTTATTTATCAAAAATCGACTATACTCATTAATGTTGACTGGTCAAGTAACTTAAAGACAATTATTTGACGTTTTTATACCAAGTAGCTTTTTCAAATCAGTGTGAATTTTGAAACATTGAAGGCTTAACAAGTTTCACTAAACTTGATAGCAGGCCTCAAAAGTAATTCACTATAGTGCACAAGTGGCAAGCATATGCGCACATCAGTTAAAAATTCACTTAAAGCATAGGCCTACATCAGTCACTGCTGCGCCTATTTATAAGCACAAGCTTCTGTATGTCAATTCATGATTGCATGCGTCTTGCCTTTTACAGGTAATATAGGCAGCTTACAGCCATGGCACTGCTTTAGAAATGCAATTTTCTGTCTGTCTTGAGCTTGAGTTGCCATATCACATTATCAGGTTTTTTGTTTTGAGGAGAGTTGCAGCTGTCACTTGGCCACAGCTCGCCTTAATTGCAATTCTATTTTTTTTTTTTTCTATTTTTTCTTACTTTTCTCTTTTTTTGTCTTCTTTCTTGTTTGTTTTTGCCGGTTTTTTTTTTATTGTATAATTCATTAATAGGCCGACTAGTCTAAATAGGCGCGGCCTATATAAGCCTATGAATATATTTTACAAATTAGATATTGGTTGTTGGTTTATTATTATTGTTGTTGTAGTTATTGTTGTATATATTGCATAATCAGGGTAGGCCTACTAAGAGCTCTACTAGGCCTATTACTAGTCTATAGCGGCATTGATTTATTTCACGACAGATATCATCTAAGGATAATATTTAAACAAATGAAATAATTTATAAAATACCATAGAAAAATTGCAGAAACCGTCTTACACCCCAACCCCAGCAGCCCCTATCATGGTTGCCCCCCCCCCCTCCATGCAACATAGGATGACTCACGTGCCACGGTTTCATAGGTTCGTGGTCATTTTGCATGTAGATTGATATAATACACCAAGTAGTACGCTTGAGTTCATTTTTTTCTGCATGGCTGTTTCTATTATTAACTTACGCCCCTCTGGAATCAAGCCTTGAAAATCCATTGTAACCTTAATCGGCTCGCCTGGATCAAAAACACAAGGCTTGATTATTCCTGCGCTGGGTGATCTCTTGAAATTTCAGGAGAAATGGTACCATTGGATCATTATTATAAATTGAATTGATAATTGTCTAGAACTAAACCTTGGGTTATGTCTGAAAAACATATTAATCGCGTTTTTATTTTCAATTTTAAATTAAAACTTGTGTGCAAGTGCCACTTCAGTGAAGACATAATTGCTGCTGTATATGTAGTGTAATTAATGGCAAAATAACAGCTCTCCTTAATCAGCTCGCCTGGATCGAAACACAAGGCCTGATAATATATTCCTGCGCTGGGTGACCTCTTGAAATGTCAGGAGAAATGGTACCATTGGATCATTATTATAAATTGAATTGATAATTGTCTAGACCTAAACCTTGGCCTGGTTATGTCTGAAAACATATTAATCGCGTTTTTATTTTCAATTTTAAATTAAAACTTGTGTGCAAGTCGGCATCAATAAAACTGGTCATCTTGTGACTCCCTACATTTTGGTCATCAACATTTTTATGACCCCTCCCCTATTTTTCTTTCCAAAATTTATGACCCCAGGCTCAATATATATGGGAGTGGGACCCACCCCCTTCCGAAGAAAATACCAGCTCTCTAAGTCAATTTGGTTTTAAATTCGGGTTCCCCAAGATCTTACATGTATAGGGGGGTGGCATGTCAAAAGGGGGAGGGCAAAGGTTTTTGGCACGTCAAAAGGGTGGGCAAAGATTTTTTGGCACGGCTGTTGTCTGTGAGAGTGGGCTAAACAGACTACTCTTGTAATTTGAGGCCAATTATTTTTGTTTTGCCTTAAAAAAACAGCAATGTATTAAATAATGTACGGTAGGGCCTATATGGTTTTTATGGTGTGTTAGGCCTATACCTACCCAGATAACATGGCGATATTGGTCCAATGGTGGTCCAATGTATGTTCCATAATGGCCCAACATTGCTGATATCACACCAATATCATTTGCTCATGGGCCCAAGATTGGTCCAAAATTGGGCTTGGGCCAATGTTGACCCCAGCTTGGCCCAAACCTTGTCACAGACATTGAACCAACATTGGGCCTGTACCTATTTCTTATTGACAAACAATTGGCTGCCAATGTTTTAGCAAAATGTAATTTTAGTATTGTGCCAATATTGATGCAATTGATTACTGTAATTATTGGACGTTACTGGCTCGGGAAAAGTATCATCTCTTGTCCGCTTCGCGGTAAGAGAGGAACACTACGACTCATCAGTCACCGTGGTGTTGAATAGCCATCAAGAGTATTTGATAGCATGGTGACACGTACTTTAGAAATTATCTTTAAAAGTATGGTCTTAGAATTGGAAGTGCCGAAAATTCTTGTGTATTTTCTTAAAAATAAATAATCCGTGGTGTTAAATAGCGTTTGCCCTGCGTTTTATCATCCGTGGTTTTGTTTCCTATTATTTCAACTTAGTATAATATTTAGGATTTACATAAGGTCTTCCAAACACTAGTACTCATCACAATAATTATTTGTTACCCCATTGTTACCCAATTTGGTACCGAAATTGGTGTGATAACCTATATTGGCTGCCAACATAATGCCAATGTAAAAATTGCCAATTAAGCCAAGATTGGCCCAATATGGGTCAGCAAAATAATGCCAAGACTGGTCTTATTGATCATGACGAATGTGGCCCAATATTGGGCCAATAGCATCACGATTGTTGGCTTCATGTTGGCAGATGTTCACAACCAATATTGTGCCTATATTTGACCAATTTAGGCTGCCACAGTAATGCCAATATGAAGATTACCAATGGATTGCCAAGATTGGCCCACTATGGCCAGCAAAATAATGCCGATGCCAAGATTAGCGTTCGAAAACCAACATTGGGCCAATATATGCATGTTATCTGGGTATGTCTTGAGAGCCCGCTTGAGAGTGGGAAACGAGAAGGGACGAGCTCAAGTTTGGTCGAGCTGGCTGAAACCATGCTGAAACTCTAAAGTACCGCACAGTTGTTGCACAGAGCCGACAGCAACAACGAAGCGATCGCGGCAGCTTTGAGGATTTAATTAAGATGGCCTTACTATATGTCTTGAGAGTGGGAAACGAAAAGGGGCGAGCTCAAGTTTGGTCGAGCTGGCTGAAACCATTCTGAAACTCTAAAAGTACCGCACAGTTGTTGCACAGAGCCGGCAGCAACTTACAACAAAGCGCAGATCGAGTTAGTTGGAAGCCGATTTAAAGCCATATTATAACATTTGCTGAGGAAGACGCCCTCACTGAATTTTTAAAATTCCCTTTCTTACACGATTAAATTGTACTTTATTAAACCAATATACCCTGCAAAAATCAAGACTCTAGGTGCTGTAGTTTTGTCAAAACCCGAGATTTTGAATAAAACGCCGGAACCAGCGCTTTATTATTACGATGGAATTATTAGTCGAACGCATACACGATGTTCATAACACACATGCGTACACGGCGTGCGGTACGGTGATATACACAACAAAGGGTCGTACCACAACATGACCGAAGGAGTGATACGTATTGGCGACATGTGCGCTGGTAGTAAATTCCAATTTTCTTTGATTTGCCGTATTTGTTCGGCTCAAAAATAAAAGGGGATATATCTGACAGTAAAAGCTAACATTTTATGGCAAAGAAATGCCAATCTATTTTGTTTGAAAATGTTATAATTATATTGCTTTAATATTCATGGTTAATATTCATCATTTCCAGTGTTGTAGTCGAGTCCGAGTCATCCGAGTCCGAGTCCGAGTCCTTGGTGTCCGAGTCCAAGTCCGAGTCCGAGTCCCTGCCAATTTCTGATGTCCGAGTCCGAGTCCGAGTCCGAGTCCTCAATGTTCGAGTCCGAGTCCGAGTCCGAGTCCTTATGTATCAAATTCAAGCCCCGGGGTTTTTCACCAATAAGCTCCAATACTTTATCAACGTAGCCCTATACTTAACCAGAATTTTAGTTCTATATTATTTTTTTGTAAATACATAATTTGCTAGTCCCACCTATACATGTAGCATGCCTAGTATTGTTTTGGGGCTGGTGTGTAATAATTATGCGAAGCCCGGGGTGGGTGAAATTGCAAAAAATGCTTATCCCCTCTCGGCCCAGACTGCTCTCGGCCTGACAAAAATTGCTTGCACACCCCATCCTACGGCATCCCCCTCCCGACATGCCAAAAATCTTTGCACCCCATTTGCACATGCCATTTTTTAGGATCCCAATTTACAAACCTTTAATGGTTTAGATATATGTTGCGAGCGCAGCGAGCAGGGAAATTTGCATATGTAAGCGTTTCCGTACTGTTTTCTAAGCCTTTTTTGAGCGTTTTATTTGAAAGGTGCCCCATATGTGCCAATAATTGCTTGTTCCCCCCTCTCGGCTTGCCAAAAATTGCTTCCACACTCTCTTTCGATCGGCCAAAAAATCCATACCCTCAATTTTACCTTCCCCCCAATGCTCATAATTTTTGCTCAGCTCCTTAGGTAGCATACCTTGGAAACAGAGTATAATCACAAACACTCAAGTAACTTATTAGGCTTGTGTTTTAAAATGTTTAAAAAGAGGCAAAAGATGCCGCAACATGACAATCAAAATATGACGTCACTACCAAACATCAGGTGCCAAACGAAGGGGTGTTGGATCTGGCTGTAGGCCTATGCAGTATTATTCCGGGGGTAAGGGGTCACTCACATGTAACGGTGGTATGGGTATGTGCGGCGGTCAAGGGTCCCTTTTTCAGGCTCTCCAGCAGTTCCTTAAGACCCACATTTGCATCATGCTCTAGTTCATTGAGCCTAACACTCTGAAAATTGTCACTCTTTAGCTCAAATTTGGAAACATTTTGAATTTGTTAGCTCCAAAACCTATAATTTGGCCCATTTTAGTTCACAGACCTCCACAAAAATGTTGAAATTTCAGTTCATCAAGCCCCTATTTGCCCCCAAATCAGTTCTTAGTTCCCCCCAAAAAAAAGTTCGGCGCCGCACACCCCTACCAAAATTCAACTTGAGTGCCCCAGGGTATTATTATTCATGTACATTCTAGACTTGCGTCTAACAAAGCAGTCATGTCAAAACAAACGATTATGATTAAAATCCATTTAATCAATTAAAGATATGAAAGCAATCTTGCTCTTTGGTTGTAGGCCTACTTTTATTTACAAACTGAATTTATTTGCATGCAAAATTACTTTAATTAATCACATGATGTGATCATTGATCAAGCATTATTAGTTTACAATGAACGAAAAAAAAAAAGACCCAAAAGACCCTATTTTGCCGGACTCGAGGAGGACTCGAAGCCGAGTCCCCGAGTCCTTGGGGTCCGAGTCCGAGTCCGAGTCCTTAGCTTCCGAGTCCAAGTCCGAGTCCGAGTCCTTGAAAAAGGACTCGAGTCCGACTCGAGTCCGAGTCCGAGTCCTGAGTCCTCCAACACTGATCATTTCATGGTTAATATTTCCGATCGAGTTTCCTGGAATCAAGGTATTGTGTTGTTTTATTTACTGAATGATATCTCTGACAGTAAGGGGTGGTGCAATAATTATGTGTACCCCGAAGGTGAATTATAGGGGGGGCAAGCATTTTTTTGGCAGGTCGAAAGGGGGGGGGCAAGCGATTTTTGGCCAGGTCGACAGGGGGGGCGAGCAATTTTTGGCACAGATATTATGGGCACCGTTTCTATATTACGCCCTAAAAAGGCGTAGGAAAACGTTACGAACACGTTCAAATATGCAAAATTTCCTGCTCGCTGCGCTCGCATTATATGTTAAGACAATTTAAGGTTTTAAATTCGGGTTCCCCAAAATCTTGCATGTGTAAGGGGGGGCAAAGATTTTTTGGCACGTCTAAAGGGGGGGCAAAAGTTTTTGGCACATCGAAAGGGGGGGGCAAAGGTTTTTGGCACGGCCAAAGGTGTAGAAATAACGATAAAGGCGACAGACACAAGCGGTGTAGAGTTCATGTCAATGTGATTTATTCGGTAGCCCCAATATGGCCGCCTGCCTGGTAACGAGTAATGACGACCTTTGACCGGGTAACTAAGTGTCGTAGTGGGGCGCTATTACTACACCTCCCTTTAAGATAACCAAGCGTTATCTCATGTCGATTAAGACTTTGTAATGAGTCCAGTTCTCATGAAGAATCATTAAACTATATTGTGCTAGCAATATGACTCGCTGTGAGTTTCTTTCAATTTAAGTGTCCTGTGCACTGTACTGTCTTTTAGAGGCATTTCTTGTTTTTGTTCAACTTTTAACAAGAACCCTTTTAGGCACAAATCCTGTGGGGAGTGTACACAAGTTTCCTTCAATGTATTCCTTCTCTCCCACCAGGTTCAAATTTTGCAAACAAATTTTTGGCAACATTTTGGAATTTAAAGTTAACACTTAAACTTGAAAACTAGAAACTTTCAACTCTCAAATCAACAAACAAGTTTGTGCCTGTAGATTGAAACAAGTGTGGCCAGCACACATGAATAAATCTTTGTCCAGTCTATAGTTTTTTGCTAAAGAAGATACATGTCCATTGTCCATCTTGTAATCGTCTTGCTTGCTGGTTTTGTTCAGACTGACCAAGTCTGTGTATGTAATGCTTTCAGGTGCATTTATTGAATCATTCAAATGTTTGTCTGTCTGTTGGCACCAAATATGTTGTGGTGTACATGTATTTCTCCCAAATATTCTCTAAATGACAGATTTATGCTGACAAGTTATATTTTTCTTAAATGTTTTGGCACCTTAATTTGGGAAAACATGCAAATTGAAAAGTTTTCAAACAACTTTAACACAATAACTTGCAAACTTAAATGCAATTGTCAACATCAATTTTTGTACATTTGGGACCTAAATTTGGTCAAGTTTGTTTTCAGCTTCCTGTCTTTTAACTGCCCACAGTTAATTCATAACATAGTCTTTAAGGGATGTGGCTGTAGGAACAAAGACCAAACAAACATATTCTTGTTTACGCCGTAATATTGTAGTATTTCAACCATTTTACAACTTCAGCTGTGTAACTTGCAAAAATTCCCGCTAAAAAGTGGTTCTTTGAATTTTTAAAAATACATTAAAAATCGCATTGGACTTTTCGTACTGATTATACTATAATGATTACCTGCCTATAATGTTCTGATCACACTATAGACTGGGATTATATGTGACCCCATTGCCAGGCAATTTGTTCCTATTGTTCCTTGTCTGGAAAAATTCAGGGACCGTGCTTTTAAATAACCCGCCAGAACACAATAAGGCCATTGACCTGTGTAGTGGTCATACGTGGTTCATTCGACCATAAAAGATTTCTAGTCCCTCAGCAACTCATTAGAAATGCGTTGCATCAGGTCAGGGATTCTATTATAATAATTCTAATCCTTTCTTTGAGGTGAATAGATAAAAGAGAGTTCTTGAAAAACAGGTGTGATGTTGTAGATAATATATTATCATCAAAGTTGCTGGCATATAGGACATTTCGTGGAAGTGGCGCTTATTATATATTTCTTGTAAACACAATCTAATGTGGTACTCGCTACATGGAGAAGGTCGGTCTGCAAATGTCCATGCATGAAGCTATATAGTAGAGATATTATAGCTTCATGTTCAGTGTAAATCAATTAAAATACTATAGCTGGATATCAAAAAATCGTGATGCATTCCTTCTTGTTATGGACGATATTAATTTTGATATTACTGTGACAAAATCCATTCCCTTCTCAATTGATTAGGCTCCAGTCTTAGGCTTTCTTTTCTAAAAATAAATCATAGGGCCTAAAGGCAATTAAATATGGGCTAAACCCATATTCGGTATGCGGAAAGTTTTCATGGTCATCTATTACCTATAGCAGGGGTCCGCAAATAGCGTGGCTTCCCGAGTGGCGCGAGGCGCCGTTTAGATTTAAAATAAATAAATAAATAAATAAATAAATAAATAAATTCCCATGTTCTCCGTGTAAAGACAGGCTAAAATAGTGCAAAATATTGCACCAAATGGCGTCATTTGCACCTCAACTTAAAAAAAAAAACACGTTAACTTCACAGGGGGCACCCTCTGACTCCCCGGCCGTGCTAAAGCACCGCGAAAGCTGCTTCGCAGCCATTGAGTGGCGCTTTTCAGTCTTTATTTCATGTGGCGCTTCAACAAACCTATTTGAGGAAGCCTGACCTATACCAGTTTTCACCCCGATGTGGCAGTGACGTCAACGCGTTGAAGCAGCTGTTTCGCTCGCGCATCTATGCGGTGTCTTTAAGCGCGTGCGAGTGTACACCAGCGCTTTGATCGAACGCTAGGGAGTGTAATGAAATTCATACAGTGCTGATGTCACTGCCATATCAATAGCCTGAATCCTTCTGGCCTCTAATGACGGCGTCTTTTATTTACCCACAATCCGTCACTTTGCCTTATTCACCAACAGCACAACCCGATGACCGTGCGTAGTTGTTGAAAAACTGAAGGATCCAGTCTACCACATCAGGGTGAAAATGGTATAGCTTATCGCAAACCAGCCAAATTTGTATATGTTTGAATAGCTATAGAATACCCGTGAATATAGTGTCAGAAACTCTCACACATCTTGGGATAACCTTGTCATTAATGTGAGACAGAAAGCAACGCCATTTTGGGGATATATTTGAACATTGCGAGGGAAAACATTGCGGTAAAAGTAAGTTAATCATGAAAATCGTTTAATTCTAATAATATCAACCAGTAACGGACACTTAGCCAAGACTATGTGAGAAGTTTGGGGTATGTAAAGCATTTTCTTGTTATAAAAAACAAGGAAAAAGCAGTCCAAAATTAAACAACTCGATATTTTAAAAAAGTACATTTTGAGAAGGCCTACGCTGGTTCTTTTAATTCTAGTTCAAAATCTGTTCATCACCTGCAGTCCGATTTGGTATCTACGGTTTCATAAAAGTATTGCGAACTCTTTTGGATGGTATTTTGATTTAAAAAAACGATACTGTTAAAAATATCGGTATTTATGCCAGCGACATTTCTATTATGTAAAATGCATTGAAAATTGTCGGCTAAAAAGTGCATAAATTAAAATCGCGAACAGTAATAGCAACAACAACTATCTACATTCCAAGCGGAAACGCTTTTCAAAAACATACCACCTTTTTCGGGCAATCGCTGAAACCGAAATATGAAATTCTAGGCCATCTGTAAAAAGTGCGTGAGCAGAAATGACCATGAACTTGGGTCACCGAAATAAGTGTTTATATTGGTGTCAGGCCTTTCATAGTGATACAACAATTAGCCCCCAATAATGGCTTTCATTTGAACCGTTATTTGTTAAACTGCGATTTTTACTTTTTGAGAAATCAATGAATGTATCAAAAAACTTTTCGAAAGTCGATTTAAAATGGCCTAACCCGTTAAATCTGCTTGGAGGTTTAATCTCCCTACTTCTTGTGCGAAGTCTTGGTGGTGTTGATTGTGTTGGACTGGCAGGGTTCTCCACAACTGCAGCTTCTTGATGACAATCACTGGTCACAGTCTTTTGATTTTTATGAGTGACTGGTGTATTTGACTCTTCACCAGTACTTAGTTCAGTCATTTGCTGCTCTTTAGCAGTGTAAACAATTGCTGCTCTATTGCGACGAAACACAGTTCCATCAGAAGTTTTGACAAGATATGAACGCGGTTCTTGAGAACGCTGTACAACTTGTCCATCTTGCTTTCTATCACGAAGATAAACATTATCACCTGGGTGTAATGTGGGAAGTTCTTTGCCCGATGTCGCTTATTAAAGTTCAGTTCTTGGTTTTGACGATATTTACTTTCGTTCTCACTGATTGGCTGTGGTACAGCTGGGAGCAGTTTACTGGGTAGCATGGGGAGTTGAGTTCGAAGTTTTCTGCCCATCAATAGCTCGCTTGGTGACATATGTTCATGTGTTTAAATGCCCAGGTGCGGTGCTTTATGCCATAGATGCTGGTGTAGTGTAGTGAATTATAACCTAGTCCTTGAAAGTATTAGTATTGAATTCGGTAAAAAAGAACTCCAAAAAAAATGAAAGAAAAAGTGCCCCTCTGACAAAAAATGAAAGAGAAAATCAGGAGGGCAAAGGAAAAGATCAAAATTCAGGGCCAAAATAGTGTAAAATATAAAATTTTTGACGCGCTACGCGCGCACATTGTAACAATAAAGCCATTTTTTTAGCCGGATAATGGGCGAAAATTGTGTAAAATACCATTTTTTTCACGCTACTCGCGCACATCATCCCAATAATGCCCTTTTCGGGGTGCTCGAAGACATAAAGTCTCTATGTATTGTATGATGCAACTGCAATTTTTTCGTCTGTGCCCCAAAAATTTTATGTTGCCCACCCTGACCAAGAAAGCTGGCTACGACCCTGCCAACCATTGTTTTCCCCCACCCCCTCGGCTTGCCAAAAGTCATTTGGGGTGGGCGCTTATGTTTTACCAGGTTTACCTAATTTTTTCTTAACAGGCGTTTATTAGAGACAAATTTATGTACGTTATAAAAGAGTCCCGAGACGTTCTAGTAGCTTTTCTGATGCAGAAAATGTATTGCAAGTTTACACAGGACTTCTAATCCCCAGCTATTTTACTGTATCGACGTCTATCCGTCACTTAAAGGGGCATTTCGTGATCCATAGCCTCATCCCCACTTTTCTCAAAAAAAGTTGAGATTTTTATATCACTGGAAACCTCTGGCTACATAATGTTTATGTATGTACAAAATATTTCTTGCAGATTAATTCGTTTTGCAAAGATATCGTGAAATTTGAATTTCGTTCTGGTGCACCAGAACGAAATTACAACGCATTGTCTATGGAGCAGTGTAATACACATAATCATGCATAACTCGCAAACGCAAAATCGGAATCAACTGAAATTTTGGGAATAGGCTTTTTCGTGGATATGTACTGAAAAATGTCATAAAAAGAGGATGCTATGATCACGAAATCCTCCTTTAACAGATTTTTACATTGGCACCATTTTAAAGGTCCTACAACATTTCATACTTTCTGAATCTTTAAGAAAATTTAAAATTAATTTTGACAAAATTGATTTTAAATTATTTGACTGTCCCTGTGTACATAAGTGTACACATGTGAAATAAAATGACAATAATTATGAGCCCGGAGGGAGTGAAATTTCTAAACGGCGTGTTTGAAATTTCTTGCTCCCGTCGCACGTCAGCCTGCCAAAAAATGTCGCCTCCACCCCCTCCGCGGACTGCCAAAAATATCTGTCCACCTCCTTTGCACATACCAAATTTAGGCAATTTCCAAACCTTAAAATGGTCTAGCTCAGTAGGCCCCTGTCTGCTATATGATTATGATGCGAGAGTATATTGCATAATCTGCCCTTTGAGTCTTTTAGCGTCCAGCAAGCAAAACGTTTATATATAGGGCCTATTAATATTATATTTTCGGTTTCGGTAAAAACGTTTTAATAACATTAAATGTTGGGTTTTATGAAAGTCATGAAAACGTCGCACGTCAGCCTGCCAAAAAATTTCGCCTCCACCCCCTCCGCGGACTGCCAAAAATATCTGTCCACCTCCTTTGCACATACCAAATTTAGGCAATTTCCAAACCTTAAAATGGTCTAGCTCAGTAGGCCCCTGTCTGCTATATGATTATGATGCGAGAGTATATTGCATAATCTGCCCTTTGAGTCTTTTAGCGTCCAGCAAGCAAAACGTTTATGTATAGGGCCTATTAATATTATATTTTCGGTTTCGGTAAAAACGTTTTAATAACATTAAATGTTGGGTTTTATGAAAGTCATGAAAACGTTTTAAAACGTATGAAAACACACTGCAACAAGTCCAGCATTAAGAGGTCGACCGTTCACAAACACTTGTTAGGGGGGGCTGATGCAAAAAAACACCAAATCATCGCAAAAAATTTCGCCCACCCCCTTCAGATCTAAAAAATTTCAGGGCCCCATTTTGACATGAAAATTATGGATCAACCCCATAAAAAAGCATATAAACTCAATTTTCCCAGGAAAATTCATGATCCTTTTTTTCAGGGCCCTCCTTAGGAGGGTCAACACTTTTATGGGTCCCTTTTTTGCATCAGCCCCCCCCCCAACAAGTGATTGTGAACGGTCCCTAATGTTGTCAAAGAACTATTTTGTCAGCACTGTACTTCACTTGCAAACTGTAATTTTGAATGTCATTGTTATGACTGAAACGTTTTATGGGCTACCGGTACCCTTTTTAGGCCCTATTATATGGCATGGTAGCCTCAATACCCGACATTTAAACGTTTTCTGACAACATTTGCACCACTAATAATAATAATAACCTGTGCATTTTAATTAATTAGTATTTAATTTTGTCACAAGAACCAATTTCTGCACTCAATGATAGGCCTAATTATGTTAGGCCTTTGTTATTGGGCCAAACTTGTAGGCGTAAATATGTACGATTTCCTTCAAATTTTAAATTTGTCATTAAAATTATACTCAAAATCCTGAAATAATACTTAAGTAATTAATGATCGGGAATGGTTTCTGTCTGTCCATTTTGAGCTGAAATAACGAGGTAACGTGAAAGAAACACTGCTTGTTATTTTGGCCGTTTAACACGCAGTTCTATGGGCGGACATGAAGTCATAATTTCTTGAATTAGGCCTATGACTTTATGCCGAACTTTGCTCTGTTTACCTACAAACACAACAAATTTGGCTGATTCCATTTAGGTGCAAGTTGTGACATGTGTAAACATTACAAATATGCAAAAAAAACAGGTATGAAAAAAATTAATAAATTCATATAGGCCTATTAGATCGTACATTATGACTTTAAGGAATTAACACTATATTGTTTTTGAGAGAAGAAAAGAAATGAGATATAAATGGAATAAGCCTAAAGTAAACATCTAAAAAAAAAGGAACTACCCCCCCCCCCTTAAATAATGGCCATATTCAAAAAGGGAATATTTTATTACAAATCTGTAAAATGCGTTGGAAGCAGAGTTTATTTCTGCGCATTTGGACACCACATTTTGATACGATAGCCCAGAAAACAATAAAACACCGGTCAATTTAATGTAGTGAGGTCCAGATTTGAAAGTTGCACTTACATGCAATACAAAAAACACTTAGATATTATTACACAGATTTCCTTCCATAATACCGGTACAATTTACTTTCTTCGGTTGCATTGATTTAAATGAACGCTGTGACGTCACTATTTAGTCAATTGCTACAAATGAGGTGTCAAAATATGCAGCAATGAAACCTGCTTCCAACGCATTTTACAGATTTGTAACACAATCGTCCGATTTTGAATAATGGTCATTATTTAAGGGGGGTTAGTTACTTTTTTGAGATGTTTAGTTTGTGACCGTTTCATAAAGTGTATCACTATCTTTTAGTAAATAAATGAAAGAAGAAACACAACTTTAGGCCAATGAAAGTTAATTCCGAGTTTATCGTCCCTTTTTTTTCCCAGGTTGGTGAGGTGACTTTTTCATTTTTCATTTTTCATTATTTCATCAGATTTCATTATTGACCTAAAATGCGTGTTGATTTAAAGCCACACTCGTACATGTTATTTATAAACATGTTTTTATATGGGTAGGGACTAGAAAAGTTAGAAAAGGGCCTCGTTTTGCTTCCAAGTTATGAATTTATGTGTTTTATAAACAAAAATATATGTTTCCAATTGCTAAAACTAGTGAAAAACTGATACTTTGAAAATAATGAATTATTTTGGCATTTTTGAAAATTTGACGCGGGTGTTTTTGGTTACCAAAAAGTGACGCGGGCGGGGGACGATAAACTCGGAATCGACTTTCACTCGCCTTATGTCTTTTAGTAAATAAATATATAATAAAATCTTTATTTACCCTACTCTTTTAATTTGAGGCCAATCATTTTTGTTTTGCCTTACCAAAAGAACAGCAATGTAATAATGTATAATTAAATTGTTTTGTGGTGTTTTTGATTACTATGTCTAGAGAGTGTGAAACGAAAAGGGACGAGCTCAAGTTTGGTCGAGCTGGCTGAAACCATATGCTGAAATTCTAAAAGTACCGCACAGTTGTTGCACAGAGCCGGCAGCAACAACAAAGCGATCGAGTTGAACATGTTGGAAGTCGATTACAATAATTTACACGTATCTTGTTTAGGAATCGAGGTTTGTGTTGTTATATTTACTGAATGATATCTCTAAAAGAATGATCTGGCAGTAGTCAGTTCAAATTGGCACATTTTCATAGTGTTAGGCTGGGGTGGGGGGGGCGACTGACAGAACATAGTACCATATACCAGTCATTGTGACATTTGTAAGCTTACCTAAAAAAGCGCAGTGCAGTGTGATTTAGGGGCTGTGCAATAATTATGAGCCCTAGGGGGAGGGTAAAAATGGGGGAGGGGGGGCAAGAAATTTTTGGCAAGCCGGGAAGGGGGGGGGGGGCAAGCACAATTTTTGGCACACTTTCATGGGGCGTCTTTTAAATATTTAAAACGCTAGTAAAAATGCTTAGGAAAACAGTACGGAAACGCTTAAATATGCAAAATTTCCTGCTCGATGCGCTCGCAACATGTAGATAGACCATTTAATGTTTATAAATTGCTATCCCCAAAATTTGGCATGCGCAAGGGGCCCGGGGGAAAGCGATTTTTGGCGAGCCATTTGGAAATTTTACCCCACGGGGCTCATAATTATTGCACAGCCCCTTGTAGTATGCTACACACAAGCACAACGCCTAGACGTGTATCCACAAGCCTCACCAAATCAATCACCAAATTGTGAAAGACACAATCTGATTTCAAGACAGACTCGACATCCCCCCACTTAACCTCATCAAAATGCAGATTTTGGTACTGTATGTGAAAGCTCATTATTTTCTCTTTAACATATTGAAATTAAGTGTTTCAAATCGGCACCAGATATTATATTGGCCAAAATTGTTTCCCCCTTTCGACTGTCCAACAATGTCTTGCCCCTCCCCATTTTACCCTCATTACACAGACTCTTACATGTATGAACACATGCAGACTACATGGTGAGCAAAATGAAATATGTACCAAAAATCACTTTAATACCTCCAGATTGTGTAGCACATGTAAAGCAGAATAAAAAAATAAACATGTTTCATGTCCCCTCCCGCTTCCTTTTTTGAGGTTTCCTCAAATATATATATATTTTTTTTTAAATTCAGTTATAACTTTTCAAAAAATATGTCTAGGAAGTTGGGATGCTTTCTATAGCCTTGTTAGGCTAATGAAAGTCGATTCAAAGTTTCCCGTTACCCTACTCCGCTCAAAACAAATTGCTGGCCAAATATTTCATTATTTTGAATAAATGTTGATTTCTAACAAACTTTTTAATATACAAATAAATAATTGTGTTTTTAAATATATCATAAATCTCTTTCTGTTGATTTTCAGGGATTTTCTTTGCAGTAGGAGCATGGTATATGGCTAATAATGAATTAATAATGAATACCTACTCAATTCTCTGTCCCGCACTTTTTGATCTGCTCTGATCTCATCCCGTAAAAAATATTGTGAAACTTTTGATAAAAGTTGTACAATCACCTTCATGTGGTTGTAAACTACATCTGTAAACTACAAACTGTGATTTATCACATGTATACATGGGCAACTATTGGTTTATGCCTGTAACAGATGCAATAATGAAATGGTGCAAAATAATGAATAATGAATAATGAAATGGTCACCTACACAGTCATGAAAAATTATGTAACGGGAAACTGGGAATTGACTTTCATTAGCCTTAAGATACAAGAAACATTTTAGGAAGGTTTTGTGATCATTGGAGGGGGTGTAACTCTCAGAACAACAAATAAAAAGAGGCCTCCTTTTTCCAGGCAGTATTGTATATGCTAAAACAGCTCAAAGTATGGGTATTTACACCAAGTTTGCGATAAAAAATAGAAAATAAAAAGCCCCCTCCTCCTCCCCGGATGTGAAACATGTTTTATTTTTACTTGGCCTAATGATGACAGTAATAATCTATTTCAGTCTGTTTTTAGTAGCAACAATTGGGTCAAACTATAGGAAAATATTATATAAAACCTGTGTGGTATCCAAACCATTTTCTTTTCAGAGCGGGTTGAAATGAGAAATCCTGTCTTGTCATGAGCAGGGGAGGTGCGGGGGTATTTTGATAGGGGGAGGATGATATAATTTCAAAATGTTTGCGCGAGCATTCATTCATTCATATTTATTCAGTACTCACATAAAAAATATTACAGCACATATGATAAAAAGATACTTTGTATAAATACATACAAGATGTGGTCAATTGCATGAAAAACCAGATATAGCAAAAATGTATGGATTATGGAGTAAACACCAGACGAGTACCAAGGATAGCCCAAAAGCCTCAATAAAATTGAGGCTTATTTCCATTGGGGTCCTTAAAGGAAAAAGAAATGGGGGAAACAAGCAGATCAGGCAACAGAACCAAATAAATAAATAACTCCCAAACCCAAAATATTGCACATAAAAAAAAAATAACACCCAAATTCCATATATTGCACATAAATTACGACCAAAAGGAAAAAGATCAAACCCCATCAATACCTGATGAAATATCTCTGCTCAGTTCTTATGGCTTGATCCATCAGATGTTTTTTGACGGTTTTTTTAAATTGGGTCAAATTGGTGATCTGTTTGATGGAATTTGGTAAAGAATTCCAATGTTTGATGCCACTATAAAAAAAGGTGTGACTAACATTACCGTGGTTTCTGGGAACAACAAAATTGTATGAGCTATCCCTGGTACCGTAGATAATGCAAAGATTTTGTACGGGTAAAATTGGCACTTAGATAGACCGGGGCTTTTTCATGGAAGATTTTTAAAACTTGATTCAGTTTCAACTGAAATCACCCTATCATGCACAGACAACAAACCAATTTTGTTCCGCTCTGCCTGACCAATGTGTGCATGAGGTCCCAAATCTAAAATGAACCGCACAACTTTATTTTGCATGGTTTGCAGCCGGTTGTGAGAGAGAGGAATACCATGAAGAGCATATATAATCATAATAACACATAATAAGGGCATTGCAAAGTATCTTACGAGTGGTTAAGTTTAAATTACCAGCTTGCCTATACAAGAACCTCAACCGTGCGCTCGCCTTTTTAATAATATCTTGAGCAATTGACTCCCATTCAGTGTTTCATCAAGGGTCACTCCCAAATATTTTGCAACCTTGGAGGATGTTATTTTCTGACCACCACAAGAAACAGAAAATGAATTAACTTTCCCGAGTCTTTTTTTTGTACCAAATAGCATGCACTGAATCCGTCTTTCTAAGGTGTAAAGATAGTTTGTTGTCTATAAGCAGGGACAGGCGATTTGCACTGAAAAAAAAAGTTCCGCGCAATTTGCTATTTTTTTCCGCGCAAATCGCCTGTCCCTGTCTATAAGCCACTGTCTACAGGAGTCAAGCTCTTTACCAAGTCTCTCTGCAATGTGCCCCGGATTTTTGTCAGACACTAAAAGAGCGCTGTCATCAGCGTAGAGCAGAAGCTTGCAGTCGACACTGCTGGCCATGTCATTCACATAGCAAAGAAACAAAAGGGGCCCAAGAATGCTGCCTTGCACACCGCACAAGACACCAAGGGGATTAGAGTCAACATCGTTTACATTGACAATCTGCTTCCTGTCACTAAGGTATGATGAAAACCAGTCAACAGAAGATACACCCATGGCTCTAAGTTTTTGGCATAGAATGACATGGTCAACAGTGTCGAATGCCTTCTGTAGATCAATTAAGACTAAACCGTGTAATTACCTATGGACATTTGACTCCTGATATAGTCGTTGAGATGAATTAAGCAGGTATCAGTAGAAAATGAACTCCGAAATCCCGATTGGTACCCATACAAAATATTATTTTCTCTCAAATAGGTCTCCAACTGAGAATACACAGCTTTTTCCAATAATTTTGATGTAACACATAAAATGCTCACTGGCCTATAGTTTCCAACCTCAGAGCGACTATTTTTTTTGTACAAGGGTCTTACACGAGCAAGCTTAAATTCAGTTGGTACAGTGCTAGTAGCTATCGACACATTAGGGGGTTGTCTGAGAATTTGGAAAATTTTTCAAAATGAAAGTACACAATTTAATGAAGCCATTTAAATGAAGGCTAGATATAAATCCGAAATTTTTGACTGTAACTCTACAATTGTTGTCTGTTGACTGTGCTGAAATAAAATTTCCAGTGCAGTATAGTTACAGTCCTTGCCCCTATAATATAGATGCCTTACTTGTCACCAATGGGCTATAATTTTTTGAGAAAAATGCAAAAATAGGCACAAAATTGGGCAGGGCTGTAGTAGGCCTACCCCCTTAAATAATAAAGTATAATTATTTGAGTGTATTTGCAAAGTCTAGGTTTATTAATATGCGAAGCTTAAGCCGAAACGTGGTGTGTGTGTGTTTTTTGCATTGTATATGATCATGATGATATGCCTTATATTAATTACGGTACGTAAAAATTTAAATAGGCACAATAAAAATGATATGAATAGGGGTGTGTGGAATTTGGAAAATATTTAAAAATGAAAACCGTTATTAGGGGCTTAGGTGAGGGGTGGTCGCCCCCCAATCACCGAAAGCCAAAACGGTTTACTTTGCGAGCGTATCGAGGAAAAAAAAAACAGGTTCTTTTACTTTCTTGGTCAAAAAAGTCCACAATTTTAGGGAAAAAAACACGTCCACTTTTTCAAAATCAACCCCCATAAATCCTGGCTATGCCCCTGGCCGCATTAAATGAAGCCTATTGCTGATTATTGGTACGGTACATGTTTTTGACATATTTCTGAGAAAGGTAGTATAATATATACAAACAATGTGATAAAAGTAAAAATTGTGTGTTACAGATATCAGACTGAAAGTAAACTTTATAATGATTAGATAGCTCTGGCATGACACAGACTTGCGTGTGTTGCCGTGCCAGGACAGTGGCATAGCCAAGTAGTTGGGAGAAAAGGCAGGAGAGGCCAGGTGACTTTCATGGGGGAAAATGTGCAGAAAATACAAAAACAAACAACTTAAAAACCACATCGGTCAGCATTCCACAGGGACGGGGTTATGGTTTGTTGAACTTTGCTCCTTCAACAAAATGGTAGTTTTTTTTTTTCGTTTCTATGTGTGTCTCTTTTTCCACATTGCTGGCAATAAATATCAAACAGTCATAATTGGCAGTCATATCAAATCATCCCCAAGTCAACGAGGTTCAAGAAAGTTCACTCATTGTTAATTGTTGGTTATACATACCTATACAAAATACAATGCCTGGTAACCCACCACTTGAACAGGATTTAGCCAAAGCAAACAAAAACCAGAGCTATTAAAAATTATATTGCCTTCTAAGTTAGAAGCTAATTATTTGCTTCAACAATAGGATTATTGATTGGTGTTTGACTATCAAAATGAGATAGATGTCGCGCCAGCTAGAGATGCCGATGAATACGACTTGCAGTCACAGTTTACACTGTAACCTAATTTAGGGAATTTACGGCTCATTCGTGCTGTACGGTCACATATTACTTTTTATTTTAATAGTTTATTGCAATAGGAACTCAAAACTCATATGTTTCACAATTTTCCATTACATTACAGACAATGGCAAAAAGAGTTCAAAGACGTCCACGAGAGTGGGACTACCTTATGCCCCACGTATGTCAATACTGTGGAAGGAGATTCTACAACGATGTATTCAGATATTTGTTCCATATAAGGCATCATGAATTACGGATTCGCCCTTACTGGTATGACTACAAGAGCACAGTGGTATATGTACCTATTCCCAAGATACGGAAGACAAGAAGAAGCGTACTTCGTAGAAAAATGTTGCTACAAAGAAAGAGGGAGGCGAGGCAGAGGAATGATGACAAAGCAACAATGACGTATAGGTATGAACAATCCAAACAGGTCAACAGGAAATGCCACGATGGAAAGAAAACCTCAACAAACACAAAAGAGAGTTCTAAGTTGAAAAACTTATATGACAGACAATTAAACGATCAAATCAGTGGAAAGGATCATGTTTCACGTTCTCCCCAGAGTGAACCTGTTTCCATTTCACAATCCACACAGGTCAAGAGGAAATGCCAAGATGGGAGGAAAACCTCAATGAACACAAAAGCGAGTTCTAAGCTGAAGAACTTTGATGACACACAATTAAACGATCAAATCAGTGGACAGGATCATGTTTCACGTTCTCCCCAGAGTGAACCTGTTTCCATTTCACAATCCACACAGGTCAAGAGGAAATGCCAAGATGGAAAGAAAACCTCAACAATAACAAAAGGAAGTGCCGATATTTCTAAGGTGAAGAAACAGAGTAACTCAGAATTAAAGGATCGGATCAGTGGAAAGGATCATGTGTCATGTTCCTCACAGAGTGAACCTGTTTCTATATCCAGTTGTAAGAAAGTTGTAGCCTCATCCACCTCTTTGAAATGTAAATTTTGTAACAAAGTCTTCTCACGCCCAAGTAAATTGGAAGTACATGAACATACTCACACCAAAGAGAAACCTTTTAAATGTAAAATTTGTAATAAAGGCTTCTCTCAGGGAAGTCATTTAACAACACACACATATATTCACACTAAAAAGAAGCCTTTCAAATGTAAACTTTGTGGCAACGGCTTTTCAGTTTCACATCACTTGAAGAACCATGAACGTATTCATACTGAAGAGAATCTATGGCAAGCCACATCGTTCATAAATGCGAGTTTTGCCCGCTATACTGGTCGAGGAGCCCGCTATACTGGTCGAGGAGCCCGCTATACTGGTCGAGGAGCACGCTATACTGGTCGAGCAGCACGCTATACTGGTCGAGCAGCACGCTATACTGGTCGAGCAGCACGCTATACTGGTCGAGTTTCACCACGCCGAACGGCGAGTTTCACAACGCCGAACGGCGAGTTTTTCTGACGTCGATCTAAAATACTTTAAAAACAATTTTGGTAAACTTTTTTCGGGGGTGGGTCTTTTATCTAGTTTTTTCGGTATATCTGTTATAAAATGAATCAATGTGCCCGGAAGTTTTAGCGGGGTTCTCTTGCTCTCGTTTCTGATTGGACTTAAGCCGTTAAGCCTACACAGGGCATTTAAACAAGCTGCGTCACGCAGAGTTTTAACCCAATTAACGCGATCCACGATTTGCTAGTTTGCGTAGGCCTACACGCGCATGTATTATTTGTATTGCTACTTGAACAATGTTCAGAATGTTGTATGAACGGGGTTCATTCATAGAATTTCGGGCATGATCGTTGATTTATACGAGTGTTTAAGCGATCATGCTCGAATCCTATGAATGAACCCCTAAGTCAATGTTAGTTGCAAATTCAATCAGTCAGGTTATTTATTAATGTTATTACTCATATGTATACGGGGATATGCCGCCCATGGTTTTAGTCTCAATGGGTTTTAGTCTCACATATGTTCCTACTTTATTTCCCCGGATAGTACTGCAGCATTACAAGGAAAGCCGCATTCAAAGACCACAAAAAATGTTTGGTTGTAGGCTACTTGTAGGGCCTACTCCACCGACCGATCCTAATGTGCAGGGCCGACCCATAATAGGCCTATATGTAGGCCTATTACGCCTATTTTTTTTAATCCAAAAATTAAAAGAGTCTATTTTTCTTTTCAAAAAATTTGTTTTCCTTCTTCAATAATTCAAAGCACATTCCTGACAAGCAATGACAGGAATTTAGACCATATCAGAGAGGATGCACACAATTAAGAATTAAAAATGTATATGATGATATTATATGATGTTATATAGGCCTACACTTAGAGGAATACCGGTAACTAGAAAAGAGCGGGAACATTTTTACGTTAATTTATAAGCCTAATACGAAAAAGAAACTAAGAGATCAGAACCTTTAAAATAAAACACAGCACAATTTTCCTTTAATTTCATTTATATGATATTTCCAATTTATTTTCCATTTTTACACATTAAACAGAACTTCAGTCACATTTTCAAAGGGCAACACCTGATATAGGCCACCCTATACATGTGTAGGGCCTGTCATTTTTCATAGAGCGACCAATTTTCTGTAAGCTAGTGAGTCCAACTTTGGAGCCAAAAACAGTGGGTTGTAAAACACGATATTGCCTTCATATTGCAAAATTGTTTTTAAACATTATTATACTACGTGTAGGCCTATTATTATTATACTACGTGAATATTTTAGATCGACGTCAGAAAAACTCGCCGTTCGGCGTGGTGAAAACTCGCCGTTCGGCGTTGTGAAACTCGCCGTTCGGCGTGGTGAAACTCGACCAGTATAGCGTGCTGCTCGACCAGTATAGCGTGCTGCTCGACCAGTATAGCGTGCTCCTCGACCAGTATAGCGTGCTCCTCGACCAGTATAGCGGGCTCCTCGACCAGTATAGCGGGCAAAACTCGCATTTATGAATGATGTGGCTTGCCATAAGAATCCATTCAAATGCACATTTTGTAACAAAGGGTTTACAGAGGCAAGTAACTTGAAGAAACATGAACGTACTCACAGTAAAGAGAAGCCTTTCAAATGTGCATTTTGCAACAAATGCTTCACACAGTCTAGTCACTTGAAAGCACATGAACGTATACATACTAAAGAGAAGCCTTTCAAATGTACATTTTGTAACGAAGTCTTCACACAGTCAAGTAACTTGAAAGCACATGAACGTATTCATACTAACGAGAAGCCTTTTAAATGTACATTTTGTAACAAAAGGTTTACACGGTCAAGTAGCTTGAAGGACCATGAACGTAATCATACTGGAGAGAAGCCTTTCAAATGTAAATTTTGTGGCAAAGGCTTTTCATTGTCACATAACTTGAAGAACCATGAACGTATTCATACTAAAGAGAAACCTTTCAAATGTACATTTTGTAACAAATGCTTCGCACATTCAAGCCACTTGAAGAGACATGAACGTATCCATACTAAAGAGAAGCCTTTCAAATGTTAATTTTGTGGCAAAGGCTTTTCATTGTCGCATCACCTGAAGGACCATGAACGAATTCATACTGGAGAAAAGCCTTACAAATGTGCATTTTGTAACAAAGGCTTCGGACATTCAAGCCACTTTAAGAGACATGAACGTATCCATACTAAAGAGAAGCCTTTCAAATGTAAATTTTGTGGCAAAGGCTTTTCACAGTCAAGTAACTTGAAGTTACACGAACGTATTCATACTAAAGAGAAGCCTTTCAAATGTACAGTTTGTAACAACGGTTTCACACTGTCGCATCACTTGAAAGCACATGAACGTATTCATACTAAAGAGCTGCCTTTCAAATGTAAAGTTTGTAACAAAGGTTTCATACAGTCAAGTGGCTTGAAAGTACATGAACGTATCCATACTAAAGAGAAGCCATTCAAATGTACAGTTTGTAACAAAAGGTTTACACAGTCAAGTCACTTGAAGATACATGAACGTATTCATACTAAAGAGAAGCCTTTTAAATGTACAGTTTGTAACAAAGGTTTCACACTGTCGCATCACTTGAAGATACATGAACGTATTCATACTAAAGAGAATCCTTTCAAATGTACAGTTTGTAACAAAAGGTTTACACAGTCAAGTCACTTGAAGATACATGAACGTATTCATACTAAAGAGAAGCCTTTTAAATGTACAGTTTGTAACAAAGGTTTCACACTGTCGCATCACTTGAAAGCACATGAACGTATTCATACTAAAGAGAAGCCTTTCAAATGTGCATTTTGTAACAAAGGCTTCACACAGTCAAGTAACCTGAAGCAACATGAGCGTATACATACTGGAGAGAAGCCATTCAAATGTACATTTTGTAACAAAGGGTTTACAGAGACAAACAGCTTGAAAAGACATGAACGTATCCATACTAAAGAGAAACCTTACAAATGTAAATTTTGCGGCAAAGGTTTTTCATTGTCACGTCACTTGAAGGACCATGAACGTATTCATACTGAAGAGACACCTTTCATATGTAAAGTTTGAAACAAAGGCTTCACACGACCAAGTCACTTGAAGAGATATGAACGTACATTCACACTTAAGAGAAACCTTTCAAATGTTAATTTGGTAACAAGGACTTCACACGGTCAAGTAACTTTAAGAAATTAACATTTTTATATCATGCCGTTTGTTTTGAGGAGAGCTGCAGCTGTCGCTTGGCCATAGCTCGCCTTAATTGCTTTTGGTGTGAGTTTATAAATCACTTCCCATTAATTGCAATCAGGTGAGCCGTTTTTTATTAGTTCTTCCAATAGTTTCCCAGAAGTTTTAATTGCAAATTATAACTATTCAAGTATAAGGCCAATTAAAAAAAAAAAAACTAACATGTACATTGTATATCGTCCAGACTTTCTAAAAAGTCGGTGAGGGAGGCCCTTATTATTTGTTATTATGTTATTCTTTATTATTCATTTCTGTATAAAATTGCAATTCCAATTTCAAAATGCATCATAAAAACAGGGAGGCCTCTAATAGTTTTCTTATTTCTCCAAAACCCTACCCCTAGCTTGAAGAGAGTGTTTGCAATGCGTTTATAAACGATACCCAAGAACTTCTTAACATGTCATTGCATTACAGTTCATTACTTAATGTTAGAAACAAAAGTATGGGAGCATATAAGTAAAATAACAAAAATATTTAAAAATCTCCAAAAATTGGTGAGGGTGGGGCCGATGTACATGCTATTTATTTTACTTGACCTAAGTAAAACATACTTGAAATGTATCTATTGATAGGTTTTACTCAATTCAAGATAACACTTTTTGTATTCTAGGTCCACAGAGGCATGCATATTTTCATAACTGAAAAAAAAACCCTTTAGAATCTGGGTTGTCCTCACTCACCCACCACTCTCCTTAACAGCTTGGCCATACTCTCCTTAAAAAATGAAGGGGATATGTTTGAACAGCACTCCTAAATCAGCCCGGATCGAAACACAAGGCCTGATATATCTTCCTGCGCTGGGTGACCTCTTACCTCTTGTGAACATGAGGGTATCTCATTAGACATGGTACCATTGCTTCATTATTATAATCAAAATTTAACTGAATTGATATTTGTCTAGAACTAAACCTTTGGTTATGTGTGAAAACCATAACCACATTTTTATTTCCAATTAAGAATCCAGTGAAAGTTCAGTGAACACACAGTAATTAATGGCCAAAATAACAACCAATAGAGTAGCCAATTTTTTATTGTGTGGTTACGTAAACATGGTAAATGAAAGTATCGTGGTCGTAGTATCTCCTTTTAAGGATGTAATAACTTTTTTTTCCGCAGGCGGATACAATACGGAATTTGCTGGGGATAAAATATAATTATTTGACACATAATTGTGACTGTGGAAATTGTTTTTGTGTTTGGTAGCTTTATGTATAACAAGATTGACTTATGTAAAATTGTTGTTGTATATATGTTGAGTTTGTGTACGATAATTTGGAAAAAAAACATTCATTTTAATATACTGTTTTTAGAAACACACTTTCTCTGGCCTCTTCACTGAGCTAGACGCATGCGTGGTGTCAATTTTGTATAGAATTGGGCTCATTTGCATATGCATAAGTTCGTTGATAAGGCTGTGGCGTACTTAGTGATAGTAGAGTTGCAGTAAAATGAAGTTGCACGATTGCGTTTGATGATATAATGCGTATATATTTAAACTGTTGAAACATTTGTTTTTGTAAATCTGCACAATGTCCAGGCATGTCGCAAATGGCAAATATTGTATTACGTGTAATAATATGTCCTAGTGTATTGTATTTGTTCGAAAAGTTTAGCCCCGCCAATTTACTTCGCGCAAGGCATAGTTAAAGTTGGATAACTTAATTCACGATAAAGGTAGGGATAGAGATATGACGTCATCGAAAAGAGATTTGTTTTAGATTGAGAAATAATGCATGTCAAGTAAAATTTTCGCTGACATTTTTATTTTACTGTTGTATTCATTGTTGTCAATGAAAGTGACAGTAGAATTTCGAAAATAACCGTGTATTTATGACGAATTTATGTCATGGGACTATTTGTTATGGTTTTAATGCGGAGGGACATGGAGCTATAGAGGTCAGTAAACGTGAAATGGTCAAAGTCACGTGGACAGGCACATGGAGTTGCAGACACGTGCAATAAATTATGCATGTCAAGTAATAATAATTGTGGGAAATGTTAAATTGTTTTATTGTCGTATACAATTGTTGTATAGGTCTAGGGGAGAGCGGGGAGTGTTCGCCCTATTTTTTTCTGACCAGTCTAGCGATGTCAATTTTAAGGTTATGGATGGCCTGATTAGCCCATGTGAAAGCCCTATGTCTTGGCTATATACAGCCACAATCCCAGAACTATAGGCCTTACAATAGCAACAGGATAGAGCAAACAAAAAAGTTGTGCAAAGTGGCGAACTTGCCCCATATTGGGGCAGGTTCGCCCACATGGTGGGGTAAGTTCACCCTAATCACAAAAAAAAGGTTTAAACATTGCATAACAATAACATATTCAATGCAAACATTTAGCAAGAGTATACAGGGCATTCATTCTCTTCTGTGGAGTCACTAAATTTGTTGCAGGGGTCGGGTCAGGGTAAAATGTAGGGGTCCAAAGTGAGCTTAAACGTATCATGTTTACAACTTCGGGGAGATTATGGATTAGGACATAAACGGTGGTATGAGTAATACTGATACCACATAACTTTAAAAAACATGCTTTTCAGTAGTTTTACCTTGTGTAATGTTATAATTATCAATATTTTGCATAATACGCTGATGGGGCAGGTCCGCCCTCCAGATTGGGGTAAGTCCGCCCGGGGAAGATATAGGGCAAACATGCCCCATCCTAAAAAGGGCGAACGTGCCCCTTGTGCACATTTTTGTATTTTCTTCAGGGTATGCAAAATACAAATCGAATAAGGAGTTTATAACTGCATTAAATCTTTGACAAATCCCATATGTTCCCAATACAGATTTCCATTAAAACCATCTGTATTTATGTATCAATGATAATACAACATTATGAATGCAAGAAAAAATTACGTTTTGGTGTAATTTTTTTTTTTTGGCTGCAGTTCGATGGACACGTCCCTATATGTCGCGTAGCTTATATGAGAAGTTTATAATGACCTATGTCACCTAATTTTGCCACCACCAAATTCCCAGATAGCCACGAAACAAGGGGTGGGCGAACCTGCCCCTAGGGCGAACACTCCCCGCTCTCCCCTACTGAAGCTGACAATCAATTCAAAGAAGATAATGAAGAATGATGAGGAAATGTTTGTCATGGGACTATATTTTGCTTTAACGGGACATTACTAGTTAACGTTCAGATAAAGTGAAACGGTCAGCATGGATGACACGTGAATTGAAAAAAGTCTTTGTCTCCGGTTGTTTATTGCGAGTTATCGGCATGGTTCCGGGTTTGAAGTAAACTTATTTTCTCGTTTTATACACAACGTGTGATCACTGTGATGTAATCGGAAACCAGCGAATAACGGCTGGCGTAACATTTTGTGATGGGGTTAAAGGAGTAGTGGGGTTAATATAGAAGGTTACCATGCGAATTGACTTGACCAGGTCAGCACGTCAGTGCATACTGCGAGTTTGTTATCAAGATTTTTTATGAACCCAAGCTCAAGTGCACTAATTGCTTCTTGTAGCATCACCAAGGTAAACATTCGCATGGCCTTGTAAGTTGTGCATGTTCTCTCACACAGTGGACTTGACATGTACGTTCTCTGTATGCTGCTTTCAGCATAATTATAGACCTTTACAGGGTCTATAGTCCAGTCAAAGTGGGTTTTGACTCACCACTAATTGCAACAGAATTTTTTTCACTGCTATGAATGTCAGAGATGTCCCCTGAACAGCATATAAAAAGTATACTAAAATATACTTGGTGGAAATGTAGTTTTGGCGGGAAAAGGTCATACAGGGGTCAAATTTCAAAATCGCTCCAATCATTTTAAAAACTATACCAGATTATTCCTCTAGTCATAAGGATTCAGAAAAAATATAGTTTGCCATATCTGTGATGTACGGTTTTTGAGTTATAACCAAAAGGTCAAAGGTCAAATGTTGGGGTCAACAGAGGTCAAAAAACTAAAAATTGTCTGATTTTAACCAAAATGGTCTCAAATTCTTCGGCTTGCAAACATAATTCATTAAAAAAATATTTGCACTGTTTAGGTTGTTTAATTACATGCGTGAGATCAAGAACTAGGTCGGGGTCAATAGAGTTCAATGGTCAATGACCTCTTTTACCCTGCTACCTAGGTAACGAAACATCCAAGATATGGCAAACTATTCTTATTTTGGAGTGTTTTTAAAGGACGAACACATTGAGACCATTTTTAAGGAGATCGGAGCATTTTTTCGAAATTGACCCACGTGGAGCCCAAAATTTGACCTTTGACCTTTTCGCCTATAACTTGAGAATGGTACATCACAGATATGACAAACTATACTTTTTCTGAATCCTTATGACTAGAGGAATGCTTTGGTATAGTTTTTAAAAAGATTAAAGCAATTTTCAAATTTGACCCCTGTATGACCTTTTCCCGCCAGAAATTACCTTTCCACCAAGTATATTTTAGGTATGATGTTCAGGGGACATCTCTAAAATGTATAAAAGTGAAAAAAAATTCTGTTGCAATTAGTGGTGGGTGACACCACTAATTTGTTTAGATTGACTGGACTACTATGCCAGTATGCTTTCAGTTGACAAAAATCTATTACTGTACTTAGTATGTGCATCGCCTATTTCTATTACCAGTGCACACATGATTTATAAAGCGCGTTCATCTATGTGAACTGTTAGTATTAGGTTAGTAGGCCTATTATAGTTTCAAATATTTTACAAACCTGTTACTCAGATAAAAAGTAGGCCTATCATAACTCCAAAAATGCTGTTTTAAAGAAAACTAAAAACCACATTCTTGTGATTCCATTGAAATTAAGTTATGTGTAGTACTGATTTAAAAGCAACCCTTTGAACCCAATACAAAGTCTGTGAAATTCCAGAAGTTACGTATTAAATATGTCACAATCTGATCATGCAGAACAAAGGAAGCATTTTTCACAATTCATTTCCCGGAGGGGGGGCACTCCTATTGTCGCCTGTACACCATCCGCGATAATCAACTTTTGAAAGCACCCTAAACAAGGATTTAACCCTTGGCAAAAACGACACCCTAAACAGGTAACACGCGCCTGTTTCACACCCTAAACAGGGATTCCTTGTATCAAATTTCATACCCTAAATTTCATTTCCGCGTATTAGCAATTGCAATTTTGCTACCTTTTCCCCCAATTTTTCATGTTTATTACACCCTAAACACGAAACGCGCGTATCGCGCCTACCCACAAAAAGTACCTGTTTTACGCGTTTTTATTTATTGCGGATGGTGTACATGCCACAATGGGCGTGACCCCTACCGGGCAACCGCCATACTTCAATATGCTTGGTTCTAGAGTTCTGATGATTTGTAGTATGCCCCTACACCATATTTTTGCCTTGATCTCAATTACAAATTTGGCGGCTTGGGCCCTAAACCAGATATCACACATTGTTACAAAACATTCCAGCAACCTGTTATTTCAATTACTTGTCTTTATATGAATATACTAAAGTGAAGTCAAATAGGCCTACAGCATCTAACTCAATTCATACAAAATCTCAGTTTTGTTAGGCATTAAGTGTTAATGCTGTGCTGACCTTTCAATTAATATTAATTAACAACATTAACAACATTGAAGACAAACCTGCAGTGACAAAATCATTAAACGGAGACGAATATAACTATTCGTCTCAGATGTGACATGTTTTCATTCAAAGATTATTTATTCTATACTTCTCTTAAGTTAAGTGCTTTCAGTGATCCCAGCGAAAGTACAAAGAAATTTTGTCTTAAATACATAGCTTTCAGCTGAATTACTATGTTAGCACATCTATGACAATGCAAAGGTACCAAAATCTGAATTTTGATGACTCACGATACGATCGTCCAAATGAGCAAATCGCCGAATGGGCTTTAAAACCTGTTACTTTTAAATCAGTGGCTCCGGAACCGAGGCAAATCCATCATGTTTCCTTTAATCACTGCGTTGTCTTTTTTAAAGACATTTCTTGTTATGAATGAATTACTACGAAATACGATGCATGGCAAACAAATAAAGAAAATAACAAATAAATAAATGAAGTGTTTATTATTTTACCCGTATTCCAAAAAATATTGGTTTTATTTTGTTGACTAAAAGTAATGTTGGATTTAAATTGCAAATTAACTGGTATCTCATTTTGTTAGATTTCACTACTTTTCCAGCTTATTTTCAGTATTTTCCAAGAGATTTTTTCGGCTAGTTCTTTGCCTTTGCTTTGCCGTACGTTACGTGTATGACTATCTAAGAATGGTATGACTCAATTTTAAAAATTGAGCAATATTTTGCATAGGTCTGCGTGATTTTTCAAAAGGACAACACAAACACTTTGTTTTAAATATTAAAGCCATAATGTACAATATTATAATATGAAATTGGTTGATTTTTTTTAAACCTGATTTTTTTTTTGCGTAGTTGTAATATTTACACATACCATAACTTGAACCTTTTTGATATGAAAATTATGGGTCAACCCCATAGAAAAGCATATATAAATTCAATTTTCCCTGGAAGATTGTCATTTTTTCAGGCTCCCCTTAGGAGGGTCAAAACTTTTATGGGTCCCTTTTTTGCATCAGCCCCCCCCCCACAAGTGTTTGTGAACGGTCCCTAATGTTGTCAAAGAACTATTTTGTCAGCACTTGTTGGAATATTTTGCAGTAAGATTTTTAAAAACTGTTTTGAATGTCACTGTTATGACTAAAACGTTTTATACCCTTTAGGCCCTATTATAATTATGGTAGCCTTACCCGACATTATTTTAAACGTTTTCTGGCAACATTTGCACCACTAATATAAACAAGTAATAATAATAACCTATGCATTTAATAAAAATTTAATTTTGTCACCCTAAGAACCAATTTCTGCAGTCAATGATAATGTAGCCATAAATATAGGCATTAAGGAATTGACATAATTGTTTTTTGAGGGAAGAAAAAAAGAGAAATATAAATGGAATAGGCCTAAAGTAAACATCTCAAAAAAAGTAACTACCCCCCCCCCTTTAAATAATGGTAATTATTCAAGAAGGGACTATTGTATTACAAATCTGTAAAATGCGTTGGAAGGAGAATTTATTTCTGCGCATGTGGACACCTCATTTTGATACGATAGCCCAGAAAACAATAAAACACCGGTCAATTTAATGTAGTGAGGTCCAGATTTGAAAGTTGCACTTACATGCAATACAAAAATTCCTTCCATTTACTGCAACTTTCAAATCTTGGGTTACATTGATTTAAATGAACGTTGTGACGTCATCATATAGTCAATTGCTACAAATGAGGTGTCAAAATGTGCAGAAATAAATTCTGCTTCCAACGCATTTTACAGATTTGTAACACAATTGCCCGTTTTTGAATTATTTAAGGTGGTTACTTACTTTTTTTGTTTTAGGTGGTGACCGTTTCATAAAGTGTATCACCATCTTTTAGTTGGGCCTAAGCCCGCTAGCCGAGGGACATCCCAACTAAGGCTACTGACAATAGCTCGGTAATTGACTTCTCTGAGCTTTTCTGTGTGTAAGTGAGCTTGTATACGCCATGTGACGGGGTGTGTGTGACCTCTGTGTGTATACGACATGTGAGTGAGCGCTCACATCAGAAAATCAGAATATATCTGTCAGTTTTTGAGCAAGACGCTCACTTCTTTCTCAAGGGGCGAGCTAACGACGATAATATCCGTTGAACATAATGTTCAAGTGCAAGGAACCAAATCTGGTTTCTTTATACGAAATCATTTACAGTCCCAGAAGAACGCCAAATATGGATTAAAAGACCTTTGACCTTGGATGTACAACAGCATGTTATGATCTAATGGGAAACTGTGCACATCAACAAACACCATTTCTATCAAAAAGGCAACACCCGATATAATTTGAAACCACATAAATTACTAGAGTTGGTTCTTCTCTTGGATTTGGACCAAGCTTTAGAATATCGACTGTTGCGTTTTGAAATAAAACAAACCAGAAATTTATCACCCATTGTAAAAGATATGGCACATGTACCGAATACATGTACATACATTGGCTGACCTTGTGGATTTCCTGGCCCAGCCATGCTAACCACATAAGGAGATTATACGATTAACCTAGTGCAGCTATTGTCAAAGCAGGGTATTATTATGTAATACTCCTGATCCATATTTGGCACTCTCTTGGACTGATTTACGGGAGATATTCATCATTTGCTATTCCGGTATCCAAAGACTTATCTGAATATCAATCGTGCATAGCACATTCACGTGTATCGATCCATGGTATTCAAATTTTCAGTGTCTCTGGCTGTATAATGTAATCCCGGGAATAACCGGGCGATGTCGGTGTGCGGGGCCGAGCCTGTTCGGAAACAGAAACGCACATAAATAAATATATAATAAAATCCTTATTTACCCTACTCTTTTAATTTGAGGCCAATCATTTTTGTTTTGCCTTACCAAAAGAACAGCAATGTAATAATGTAGGCCTATATGGTCAATTCCAGCCAAAGCGGGACAAAATTCTCTCTGGGGGCCATTTTGAAAATGTTTTCCTTTTCAATTCTAGACTTATCAAATGAGACGATCATATCTAGTGAATCATCAGGTGGAAGTGCCATCGGATTGAAAAATAACTTTTCTTGCTAGACCAAATAAAGTGTTAAATGCGCATATGCATGTTACCCACGAATTCAAGCCTTTTTCACCTGTTGTACGCCATAAAATTTCACTTTCTTTAATATCTTTCAATATTTTATGTGTGACTCATATACACTAGAAATCGGTGAAGACTTTGAACGCAAAATAGAATTTTATTACATATATCTACAAAGAAATATTTTGGTTATTACAAATTTTAAGAAAGAACCAGGTGTACAGTTAAGATGGTGTCAATTCTTCGAACTCTTTCCAAAGTGGCTGTCATTTAACATTACTGTATTATTTCGAAAGATTAGAATAAATGCTTCATATAAATATAAAGTTAGATTTTGTATCTCGTCGCAGGATGAGGATCTCGGATGGATTCGTGGGTAACAGCGTCTGGAAAATAGCAATTCCTATTATTTTTGTTTAAATAAAAATTAAAAAGACTTTTCCGTATGTCAATAATTCAGGCTGCAATGGCACTAAAATGAATTTTAATCAAAATACAAACTACATGGAATATTTAGAATGGATCATTATGGCATTTTGGGTATAAAAATTTTGAGAATAATGAAGTTGCTAAATTCAATTCTCGCGATTCCAAATACAGCGCGCCACCAACGACGGCAGTGAAAATTGGCATTTCCCGTGTCTGGGGTCGACATCCTTTTTCATCAACCATAGCTGACCATGTTTGTGATTACTCTAAAAACACAATGTTTTGTAGTACCTTTTGAAATTTTTTGAGATTTTCTGTGTTGAAGTGAAATATTGCAGTTTGATATTCACAGATGTCTTTTTCTAAAACCCGCAAACTTGATGTTGATACTAGGTGTTAACTTTTTGTTATCCCATTTTCTAAAACCGCCCTTTTTTGTTTTTAAACTTTACGATGCTTTTCAGCCCGATACGCGCGAGCCTAGTCAATGCGAAGTAGGCCTAGGCCTGTCCTTTTTTTAATGGAAAACGCATAGGTTTTATTTTGGTTATTAGAATAAATTGTTTTAATTCTTTCTGAATTTATTGTTTGTTCAATACGATAATAATATAACACCAGCATACTTAAGAAAATCCATACTATAGGTGTTGCGTTTTTGTAATCGGCCTACATTTTCTAAAAATGGTGGGGGTTTTTTTTGCACGAAGGCGCTTATAGCGGCCCGCTGCGCGGGATAGGCCTACGGCAAAGAAATTCAAGTAAATTTTAAAAAGATTCTTAATGTCTCATTACTTATAAACATGCATCACATTGGTTTGCTGTTTTTGTTATTATTGTAATGGTTTGATTTGTCCTTATTTTATTTTCAGCCTAAATTTTTATTTTAAATTATATTACTATCAAACATTAAAAGAATTACGATCGCAATAAAAACACTTTGTAGGCATAGCCTACCGCATAAAAATAACATTTATTTTTTGTTAATATTTCAATTTGAGACTTTAATGCATAAGTTCAACAATACCTCATATAGTTCTAGCATTATAATAAAGATGAAGAAAGTTTCAAACTGCAAAAGAGTACATGAATTTTAAAAGATCATTATTTTAAGGCATATCAAGAAAATATGCATGAAAAAACTTCATAACTTTAGAACCAAGTATGCTAGACCTTTGGTGTTTTCGGTTTAAAATGATAGCCTATTGTATGTATAATGGTTACACAATTTTCAAAAATGCCTCCTTTGGCCCCCATGAACCAGATCGTGTCACAATTAAGGTTTAAATTTGATAATTGTCATGCCCGATTTTAATATTAATTCATGTTTCTTTTTCATATTTTATTTATACTTCCGCTTTCTTGCATGTCATGCCATCTTTATTTCATCTTTCCCCTTTAATAATTCATAACCCAAGGAAATTTACTCTAAATGAAAATTGAAAAAGGTTTAAATTCGGAGGGTCGACATTTCTTGCATATTAAATAATGGATCAGGCCCATGGATCAAGGACTCAACCTACAAAGTAAAGAGGTCAAATCTGGGGATGGACTTTATTGGAGCGGTGAACGCATTGTTTAGGCCTGCTTCATTTGAGACTGAAGGGGCGAACCAGGAACCCCCCCACACCCACACACACACGGTGAAGGATATACTGTACAATAAGGGATAATTTGCAGTTGATGTTTTTGACAAAAACAAGATAACTTAACATGCTTAACAATGTAGTTTGGAGGCCATTAAAGGCCTAAATGAAAATGTGCCTATTCATACAGAAGGGTAGGCCTATTATTCGAGCCCCCGCACCAAATTTATTGAGGGGGCTGAGCCCCCAGCCCCCGGTTCATAAGCCTATGTAATTTTGTTGACAGAATTGCATCACGAGAGTTTATTTTAAAATTAACAGGTTTATTTGTTTAGTGCAAGTATATATTTTCTCCCGACATTATACATTGGGGCCAAAGTGTTTTGTTTATAGGGCTATATAGAAGGAAATGGCTTCTAAATTTACGACCTTTCGTGATCATACAGTAGGCCTACATCATGCTACAAAGAGCGTTTCAAAACGTCACACGAAAAATGCTTTAAAACAATTAATTCATATCTAGTCAAGTTTGTAAAAAGGTTATAAATGTAAAACATCTATAGGCCTAGGTTAGGAAAAAAATAATAAAAATAAAAATAAGACAAGCGTTCAAAACATTTATGAAAACCAAAAGCTTTTATCTTAATCATGTATCACGCATGGTAATAATTATGGGAAAAGTTATCCAAACAAGAAATAAAAAAGGCATGAGTTGCGTTTTAGATTAAATTTCCTGTTTGAAATTGTTTTGCATCAAAAGCATTTGCTATTAGAGGCCTACCCAAACTCGAAAATTGACATTTTGACATCGAGTTTATAGGCCTAGATTGTCGATCAGAGACATCAACATTTTTGACATCGAGTTTTAACCGTAGTTGGTTGAATAGGAATAGAGTACATTTGAAATTCGAAAACGTTTTAATCGTATTAAAAAAAAAATGCATTACGCTGTCCATGCTGTTAAAATATGTATTGAATATTTCGTTATTCTTAATATTGAGAATTAGGCCTACTTTACTTAAAACAAACAAGGTTTAAAAATTGGGTTTTTTTAAAGGATATATGCATGAGGGTCTAAGTAGGCCTATCCCCAATCATATTTTTTTAATCAAGTCTATTATAGGCCTACTTACAACAAAGCTTAAAGACCTGAAAGTGTTTTCTTTTCTTGTAAACGAGAGCCTAAAGTATTTTCCCAAGCGCCTCGGAAAGTTCGGAAAAGTTTGAAAACAAGGGTTTAATTGATGCCCATTATTTTGTGTGGGAATAGGCCTAACACTCTGAACATTCACAGAGGTAGGCCTAAACCATGACTGTCGAAATTAACTTTAAAAAGGAGGCAAAAAAAAAAAAAAAAAATCGTCGGAGGGTTGAATCAACAGCTGATCATCATCAACGTAAATAAACAAAAGTGGTTGAGTAATCGATAGCAACACTCGTTTCCGTTTCCTTGGTCGATGGTTCATCGTCGACGCGTCATGGATGTCGACTTTTACCCATGATGCTCTGCGCGAAGTAGATCAGCCAGGCATGATCGTAGGTGGCGCGCTGTATTTGGAATCGCGTCAATTAGTAGGTTTTCAGCGGGTTCGCCGTCGGACAAGTTTTGCTAAATTCAAATAGACAGAGCAAACAGTTTTATATTATTATTTTAGTAAATCATTCCATATTTTCATGCAGCAATATTCTATTAACTCGTGTTTGACAGTTCCTATGAACTAAAACACTATCAATACATTGTTAACTATAATTTAAGTAGGGATTCGTGGGTAACCAAAATGCTCGTGGGTAACACATATTTGAAGGTATGTATTGGTAAGCAGCAAAATAGAAAATATTACAGAAGGTTGGAAACCATCATGCGGTTATTCCTCCATTGTGTTTCAATGATTCCCGTTTCTCTAACCAATTGCATTTACCCAAAAAATGGTAATTTAGGATAATCAATCAAAACTTCATGATACAGCTTCAGTATACCTTCAAGAGGACGCTATTAAACTGTTTTGGAACCTATTTCGCATGTTTTCAAAATGTTAAGATGCATAAGAAATATATAATTTATGAGTAAATCCTTGGATTCGTGGGTAACGCCGAATTCGTGGGTAAAGCTATAAGTACTATAGTACCGGTACCGTTTGGGGTTTGCGTTTCTTAGGTGCATAAACTGTAAGTACTGTAAAAATTATAGCATACCCATGGCTTGAATATGTGCTGATTTAAACTTAAAATAAACAATCTCCTTGTTTTTCAAGGTTAGCATCTATTCGGGATTCGTGGGTAACAAAAGTTTAAACCGTCGTAGATTCTTTTTTAAAGCGGTGAACGTATTTTTACGATTTACAATTTTAAGCGCTTGTCAAACTAAATTCAGTGTCCACACAGTCATTAAATGTTAATTTAAGTTATGGCAATTATATTTGCTGGACTCGTGGGTAACAGTTGATACGTGGGTAACGTCAAATTTGATTTTATGGGTAAAACGTATTTGCATAAAATAATCACTTGGACCTCAGAATTATAGAACGAAACTTCGTTTCATGATATAGTCATTTATGGCATATTCACTTAACATTTTTCAGAACGATCATTTTATTTTTGATACGCGGGTAACAAAATTATTAGCCAAATTGACTTAATGGCCTCTAGAGTCCACAAACTTTGGTGGAATTAAATCGTTTTACATTTGATGAGAGATCATGCAAACGTCTTTCTAACGGTAATAATTACATTTTGATTGAAGGACATTCAATGACATATATGGTGCTTTATCTTTGAATTCGTGGGTAACGCCAATTCATTTAAGCCATCATAACTTGTCCCCTGGTATGACTTGATAGTAAAGGCCTATATGCACAAAGAGAGCACATTGGACGTGACATGATATGCTCCATCAATAACGTGATTTCCTTTATTAATGACATTTTAAAGTGGAAAGTTAACATAGAGAGAATTTTGTCCCGCTTTCGCTGGAATTGACCATATATATTAAAATTGTTTTTATGGTGTGTAGGATTACTATGTCTAGAGAGTGCGAAACAAAAAGGGACGAGCTCAAGTTTGGTCGAGCTGGCTAAAACCATATGCTGAAATTCTAAAAGTACCGCACAGTTGTTGCACAGAGCCGCCAGCCGGCAGCGATCGAAGTTGATCGAGTTGGAAATCGATTACAGTTACTAGTAACTTACACGCGATCGTGTTTCCTGGAATCGAGGTTTGTGTAGTTTTATTTACTGAGTGATATCTTTAAAGAATTATCTGGCAGTAGTCAGTTCAAATTGGCACATTTTTTCATAGTGTTAGGCTGGTTCTGGTTCTATGTGTCACAGTCATGCATTGTCCGGGGCATTGACTGTAAGCTTATGCACAAATCAATTGTAGTCCCGGCCAGGGGCCTGGCAATAGCGGGGTCCGAGCGGGGACTTGGCCGGGGATGTAACAGCTCAATGTGTCCCCGCAGTGCGGGGACGTAGCGGGGGCGTGTACATGGATGTAATGCCTCTCATCAAACAGGCCAGGATCTACCCCGGGAGTGTACCCGGGATGTAATAGAAGAGTACTCACAATTGCGCCGGGTCGTATGCGGGGGAAACACTCGCGGGGACTTGGCCGGGGTTGTACCCGGGATGTACATGGAAATAGTGCTCCGCCCTGTGGGGACTAAGCCGGGACTGTAACATGTTTGTAACAGCCTTTTTCCAAAATTACATCCCCGGGTAGGTCCCCGCTATCCCCGGCCCCTATGGGGGCCGGGACTGCAATTGATTTGTGCATTACCTGTTTTTAAAAAAGCGCCAGTGCGCTACGCACAGACACAACCCCTAGCCTAGACTAGTGTCGAACTCCTCGGCGAATAGTAATAGTGATTTTGGGGGTTTTGCCTCATAAATTTACAAGGAACATTTACGTCTTCTTTTTGCATTCGATGTTTGAAAGAGACAACATTTAATGTTAAAATTGTTATACGTAAGTTTTAAAGAATTCGATTTATTTCCCAAATACTGGTATATATCAGGTTACCTTCCTCCCCCATAGATGCTGGTGTAGTGTAGTGAAATATAGTCCTTGAAAGTATTAGTCAGTATTGAATTCGGTAAGGAACTCCAAATAATTGCAATTCCGATAACTCCAATCACTGCCAATTCTGGGCAAAATTCTGTCGGTCGGGGATGTTGAATTTGATGCTTTGTGATTTTTCTTGCACACACACACATTCTCATTTTTTACCGATTTTCATAAAAGAAAGTGTCGCAAATGCTCAGGAGGATGAACCACAAATGAGATCTGTAGGTAACTTTTTTGAAACATTCCACGTTTATTGATGTATTAACACATACATGTACCCCAGTTTATGACGCAGTACCGTACCATTTATGATAAACCAAGAAATGTCTTTTCATTACAATTTTAAAAACAAAGGTACATGTAACTTAGGAACAAATAAGACAAATAACAAAATATTTGAAAATCTCCAAAGATTATGTAAAAGTTAGTTAAAAAGTGGTCAGGAGTGAACATTACACCAGAATTCAACATGATTTTTTTTTACACCAAGGTGGCAATATTCATATATTACTTTTTATTTTAATAGTTTATTGCTATAGGAACTCAAAAACTGATTATTTATATAAACACATCACAAGAAATCCCCCTCTCAACATATTTGGTCGTAAAATTTTGTACCAATAAATCTAACTTGGAAATTATTATATGACTCTTGACTAAGTGATATGTGACAATTAAAGATGTCCATGACTTCATGGCTGAATGAGCCTAAATTGAAGACAAAAACTACCTTTTCCAAAAGTCACAAAGTAGGCTTGTTAATTGCAAGGTGTTTTGGAGCAAGGAATTGGACTGGCCAACTTACACTGTGCTGAGCTCTCAACCAAGAAGGGCATTTGCATGGCTAAATGAATTGAATTGATTACACACATGTTAGAGTAAATGTGGTGGGGATTTTTAAACTGCACTCAATCACATGTGTTTGTTTTTCATTAATAACAAGCCATGAATCAACTTTTGTGACAATCATACGCCTACTTTGTGACTTTTGGAAAAGGCAGGTTTTTGTCTTCCATTTGAGCTTATTACCCCATAAAGTCATGGACATCTTTCATTTTCACACAACACTTAGTAAACAGTCATATAATTACTTCTAAGTTAGTTTTATTGGTACTACTACTAACGTTTCATATGTTTCACAATTTTCCATTACATAACAGACAATGGCAAATAGAATTCAAAGACGTCCACGAGAGTGGGACTACCTCATGCCCCACGTATGTCAATACTGTGGAAGGAGATTCTACAACGATGTGTTCAGATATTTGTTCCATATAAGGCATCATGAAATGCGGATTCGTCCTTACTGGTATGACTACAAGAGCACAGTGGTATATGTACCTATTCCCAAGATACGGAAGACAAGAAGAAGCATACTTCGTAGAAAAATGTTGCTTCAAAGAAAGAGGGAGGCAAGGCAGAGGAACGAAGACAGAGCAGCAATGATGTGTAGGTATGAACAATCCACACAGGTCAAGAGGAAATGCCAAGATGGAAAGAAAATCTCAACAAACACAAAAGACAGTTCTAAGCTGAAGAACGTTTGTGCCACACAATTAAACGATCAAATCAGTGGAAAGGATCATGTTTCTCGTTCTCTCCAGAGTGAACCTAATTCCATTCCACAATCCACACAGGTCAAGAGGAAATGCCAAGATGGGAAGCAATCCTCAACAAACATGAAAGAAAGTTCTAAGCTGAAGAACTTTGTTGACACACACTTACAGGATCGGATCGGTGGAAAGGATCATGTGTCATGTTCCCCACAGCGTAAACCTGTTTCAATTTCCAGTTGTAAGGAAGTTGTAGCCTCTTTGAAATGTAAATTTTGTAACAAAGTCTTCTCATGCCCAAGTCACTTGAAAAAACATGAACGTATTCATACCAAAGAGAAACCTTTTAAATGTGAAATTTGTAATAAAGGCTTCGGTCAGAAAGGTAATTTAACAATGCACACACGTATTCACACTAACGTGAAGCCTTTCAAATGTAGATTTTGTAACAAATGCTTCACACATTCAGGTAACTTGAAGAGACATGAACGTATCCACACTAAAGAGAAGCCATTCAAATGTACATTTTGCAAGAAAGGGTTTACAGTGGCAAGTACCTTGAAATACCACGAACGTATTCACACTGGAGAGAAACCTTACAAATGTAAATTTTGCGGCAAGGGATTTTCATTTTCACAAAGCTTGAAATACCACGAACTTACTCATACTAAAGAGAAGCCTTTTAAATGTACATTTTGTAACACTGGATTCACTCAAGGAAGTAGTTTGAAAAGACACAGGCGTATTCACAATACAGAGAAGCCTTTTAAATGTTCATTTTGTAACAAAGACTTTAGAGACTCATGTGACTTGAAAATACATGAACGTATTCATACTGGAGAGAAGCCTTTCAAATGTAAATTTTGTAACAAAGGGTTTACAGAGACAAACAGCTTGAAAAGACATGAACGTATACATACTAAAGAGAAGCCATTCAAATGTAATTTTTGTGGCAAAGGCTTTTCATTGCCGCATCACTTAAAGACACATGAACGTATCCATACTAAAGAGAAGCCTTACAAATGTACATTTTGTAACGAAGTCTTCACACAGTCAGGTAGCTTGAAATACCATGAACGAATTCATACTAAAGAGAAGCCTTACAAATGTAAATTTAGTAACAAAGGGTTTACAGAGACAAGGAGCTTGAAAAGACATGAGCGTATTCAAAGCAAAGAGAAGCCTTTCAAATGTACATTTTGTAACAAAGGCTTCACACAGTCATGTAACTTGAAAGCACATGAACGTATCCATACTAAAGAGAAGTCATTCAAATGTTCATTTTGTAACAAAGGGTTTACACAGTCAAGTCACTTGAAATACCATGAACGAATTCATACTAAAGAGAAGCCTTTCAAATGTACTTTTTGTGGCAAAGGCTTTTCATTGTCACATCACTTGAAATACCATGAACGAATTCATACTAAAGAGAAGTCATTCAAATGTTCATTTTGTAACAAAGGGTTTACACAGTCAAGTCACTTGAAATACCATGAACGAACTCATACTAAAGAGAAACCTTACAAATGTAAATTTTGTAACAAAGGGTTTACAGGGCAAGCCAGTTGAAGATACATGAACGTATCCATACTAAAGAGAAACCTTTAACATGTAAATTTTGTAACAAAGGGTTTACAGGGGCAAGGAGCTTGAAAGCACATGAACGTATTCACGTCACACTTAAGAGCTCTTAAAAGAGAAGCCTTTCAAGTATTCATTTTGTAATGTCAAGGACTTCACACTTCAAGACAATTTATGTTTTCATATAAAGTAGCTTCTTTCAAATGTGAATTTTGAAACAATGAAGGCTTCACAAGTTTCACTAAACGTGATTGATAGCAGGCCTCAAAATAACTTGTATACTTTGTTCAACCTACAAGTGGCAAACATTAAACATTATTTGGCAATTAAACCAAGTGGCACACTGACATCAGTATTTAGTCCCAACTTACTTGACTTAGTTTAGTTGCACAGGACGTTGTGTATCCCCTTGCCACTGTTGGCAGAGGGGTCAGACCCCCACCCTTTTTGTTTGTGGCATCCTTATGTACAAAGTCAGGACCCCACCACTTAATGCTTGATCCACCATTTGTACACACTGAAGTCCCTCAGAAAGCTGTAGCCAATGTCATGCCCCTGTTCAAGTCCCCGTAACTTGCTAACATTACGGGTGTATGCAAAGCAAAGAGAGCACGTACCACATGCGGCGCTTGTGACAATGGTTATTTATAATATGTCAGCCTAGTGGATGTAAACATGCATCAAATGGAATCTTATCTTGCGATATGGTTTGCTGGTTTGGCAATTATTCTTGGAAACTAGGATGATTTTATCATTCAATGAAAATATATTGTAAGTTGACACCCCACCCTTTTTATTTTACTCCCACCCTTTATATCAATCCACCCTTTTTTACCAACAAAGTTTAAACCCCCACCCTTTTAAGGATTTTCCAAATTTCCAAGTGGCCCCCTTTAAAAAGGGTGCTCTGCAAACAGTGCTTGCCGTCTGCCGAGTAAGCCTCCAATATCCTCTGCTTGTGACTGCTTCCTGTGTGGATCATTGCCAGGTCTCACTGAATTTGGTCCTTCCATCTGATTGGTGGACTATATGTTGGTCATTTATGTAGGCTTGATGGGGAAGCCGATGTTGAGGTATCCTGAAGATATGCCCAGCCCATTTCAAACGTCTCTGGCAAGTGGCAAATGATATCATTAATGGAACTAGCAACTTGCCCTTGCTTAAATTCACATAAGCGTGCATCACTCACACATTTAATGCAAAATGCACTTAGCGCAGAACTGTGAGAACAAGATATCAATTCATCATGTTATGAGTCGTGCTATTTACAGCTAACAACAAATTAGCCATTTATCACTCTCAAACCAGATGTCTATAGTCCATGGAGTTTTGAATAGGCCGGTTTGTCACTTTTAAAATTGGACCTTCGTCTTATCAAATGCTTGTAACTTTGCTTCTTGAAGTCACATTGGATTCAATGGGGTGTCATAATGTGCCAAATTAGATGGTACATGTACATCTATTTAAAAAAAACAAATTAACCCCACTATGGTTCAATTTTGAAATCGCGATTATTTTTCCAAGTGTAATGATACTTTTTTGGAGCAGTATACAAATAGGGCAATATATATGAGAGAACAATGCTAGTAATAATTCACAATACCAATTTGTGTAATTTTTTTTATTATTATTATTTTGTCTTTAATGCACCATCAGTGTTCATTAATTGTTATGAATTTCATATACAGGGTGTGTCAATAAAATAGACCCACTGGATTTTTGCTTATAGCCCATGAAGACGACATCATAGTGTATGAACCTGACCACTCATATGGGATTTTTCCAGTCGGGGGGGGGGGCTGCATTACTTCTTTTGGCAAAATCAGAGCACTTTTATGTTTTTGACCCCTATATAACCAAAAATGTGACTTTTGACCGGTTCGTCCCAGATAGGTCAAACTATACATTTTCTGACATTTTCCTGCTAAAAGCATATACTCCGGTTCAATTGCTATCAGGCATTTTTGTGTAACCCATGATGTCAACTACCTACATATATGTATGCTAAAAGTGCAGCTTTGTCCACTCCCCCGATACAATCCAACCCCTGGCTCACACACTAGCAAGCATGAAATACATGTACAATTTCATGTATATTTTTAAAGCCCGAAGTGTACATTATCTGTATGGTATAAATTTCATTCCAATTTCCAAGTTATGTCCTCCAAACCACTTGGCATATTTTCATTAGAGACATCCTGTACAATACTCAAAGTGCATGATGTACAAGAACACATTTTAATGTTTTTCCAAAAAAACAATTAGTGCTAAAATTATTCCTACATGGACACATAATTAAACGCACATGAAAACACAATGATCGAAACTTATTCACTATTCTAATTCTTTGGTATTCAAATTTTACAAGGTCTATGGGTATTACTAGAATACTACACTTAACCTTCGCGTATCACACCATACACCATATGTGCATCCCAATCCAATTGCCCGTTACATGAAATACACACATAGGCATTTAGGTTATTGATATCCATCAAGTGAGGGAATATGCGAGACAATGACAACAGTACTATTTCACACTATTTTAGCACTGGTTCGCTTCAAGTTTGGTAGTGACATCAAAGTCTTTTTGCGGTTGCATTGAGCGGTTGCATTGCAAGCATACCAACAAACCGCCCTTGTATGCGCACATATATGTGACATGATCAAGGGGAATGAGTCACATATAGCCCTGGTCAAAAATGAGTTTTACACATGTTTCTAAAGAGGACATTTAGTGCTTTCAGATACTGAAAACCCCATTTGATACGACTTTTCTTTGTGAAGTTAAGTCAATTTATCAATAGCTGAAAACACTATAAAACAAAAGAATTTTAACACTTTCTTTGCCAATATCTCAAAATCAATATTAGCGACATCCGACTCATTTCCCTTGATCGTGTCACATATGCTTTGCCCATTTAAATTTGCACGCACTACCAATGCATGTACGTCACTACCAAACTTGAGGTAACCAATACCATATTATTTTGTGCACGGTATGATTTCTTACTTTACTGCTGTAATGTCCATTTTAGCCTGTTTAGATTTGGCTCAATAGTGATGTTATTATGATGTTTGATTAATAACTTTGCATCAGTTATGTACGCTGGTATTGTGAAAAATCGAAATGATCCGATCAAGCAAAATCAGTCGGAACTCAGAAATATTGATTTTGAGATATAACCAATCAGGAAATATTTCCTTTTGATTCCTCTTGTTTCGGAAAGCCTATAATTGCTCACATCTTTAGAACTGGAATGCAGCTTTGTAAACGTTTTTTACTATCCTATATGAAAATGTAATATTTCCGAGTTCCAACTGATTTTGCTTGATCGCATCACATATATCTTGCTATGGACCTCGTAATATTCCTCAGGGCATCAGGATATTCTAGAAAGGCAAAATGTTTGGATTTTTCCAGAAGGCACCATGTCAACAATGCCTAGAAAACTTGCTATTTGCCTTGTAAACAGAATGGTCAACTGCAGATCCGTCGGATAACGCTTTTTCAATGTGAAATGAACTTTGCTGCTTGGATGATGTCACGATGAGGTTAGCATTTATTCCATATTGAAAAGCGTCTTCCGACGGATCTGCACTCTCGACTGGCCTCAAAAGAACTGTAATTTTGTCACCATTTTCTGTGATTCCTTTTTATCGATGAAGCACCATATGAATGTAACTTCCTTTTACACGCTACTAACCAATCAAGGGTCATGGGGAGTTTGATTGACAGTGCCGCGAACTCATTCTTTTTGTTTCAGTCTCAGATAATATCAGCTTTGTAATGCTGTATGCAATGACACTACACTTGCAATAAAATGTGTTTAATTCCTTTTTTTAATGCTTTTAAAAGTTATGTTTTATCAAGGTAGCCCAGCCAGTGCAAATCATTTTATACATAGCCCTGAGGGAACACAAAGACACATAATGATGAAGCTCAATTAAATCCAAAAAAACTACAATACAAACTATACATTGGGCTTTATCCATACACACATGTCCCAGTCTGTAGCACTAGCGAATTGGGCATGTTGGAGATAATTTTAGGCTATACTTTATATTTCTCACTACATGTACTCTGTGGCTTTATTAGGGTCAGAAATGGACAGAAGTCTTCTGGTATCACTGGAAAGCCTACTTTTTCTATAAATGTGGGTACCAAAATTAAATTTTCGACAAAATTGGAGATGAGGCTCAGAGGTTGTATTGCGCTGAGCATAATACATTACAATTAAGTCACAATCGGACAGATGCCTGAAGAAGTCTGTTATTTCCAGATGCAACGTAGTATAGCGAGTTGCACATTTTATTTCAGTTTTTGATTTAATTACAAATTAATACATATGTGTACCAGTTTGTTTTGTACAAAATTTACTTATGCACCATAATGGGGAATTATTATTAATTTTTTAACTACATGTGAGCAACTCTTTTCAGACTCATCAGAAATTAAAGGTTCCATTCTCAGAAATGCCTCTGAGCAATTATTGTTAAAATTAAATTTAATCATTAGAAATTAATGGTTCTGCTCTTAGAAATGCCCCTATTTCAAATTTTAACAAAAATCTTCCAGGAGGGAGTGGGAAAATGTCTTGAATAGGCTTCTACCATGATTTACATTTTTAAATAGAATTCTCACTTACACATTTAAACCGCTGTGGTGTGCCTGGAATGTTCTGGAATGTATGGAAAGAGTAACTGGCTCTTAATTGCCATGTCATACTGCGTTGTGACATAACATGACCTAGAACTTGAAACCCTGGCTATTACCTTTGTAAGTCACTATGGTGTACTCTGTACTGGTATTCAATACTGATATAAAAGTTGTTTCAACTTCTTAATTCCCTTACCTAAACCAAATACTTCTAACATATCTTAGCATTAAGACATTCTGTGGTACAAATACTCAATGTTATTTGATTGTCACTGAGACGAATATATCTACAGATTGTCATCATTAATTATTGTTTACTGTTACAATCATACACTTTTCTCACAATATAATTTTTCACAGTACATTATTCTACATGTAGTTTAATATACACTATATATACATGTAATGGCTTTCATACATGTGTCATTTTGTTTTGACCATAATGCTGCTTCTTCTTGTAGACCTTTACTTCCCTGCACTTTATATTACCAATCAATCGATATCGGGACCCTGGCATAAAAGTCCTTCATGGACTAAAGCACAATACTGCACTAGGTTAGCACCTGACCCATGAAGTATGTAGTGTGCTAGCTTCACCTCTGTACATCATGTCCTCAAAGGGGATTATCTCTAGACTCTAGTATATAATTCTGTTAACCCTCTTACTTATACATCTTCTCTGATGCATCCTATAACTAAAAGGCTGACATTGGTACCACCATTCAAACATGAATATTTTGCTCTATAGGTGAGGTAATGTCACCCTTGTGGCAAAGAAATAATGCTGCCTCATGATTAAAGTGCTGGAACTGAAATTATAGCTGCCCTAAGTCAATATTGATAATGACCTATTCATTGATTGCCTTCTGATGTTGTCATCTTTTACTGAATACGAGATACAAATCAATGCATGTACAGTCAGTCTACTCTGAAGCACAAAGTACTGACGCGGACGCACACATTTTGCCTACTTTGAAGGCACGCATACCTGCAGCAGAGACGAGGCACTGCGCACTGTTTACGCGCTGCATATGCGCGCGTTGTCACTTTGTACTTCAGAGTGGACAAACTGTGCCCAATATGTTTAAATATTGAACTGGTTCTATGGTGCAGTATTTTGTCAAGGCAGCTATAATTGCAGATTGTATCATTTAATCCTCAAGCAAATGAACACTGGCAGAGTGGGCACTGATTAAAATGATGTCAAAATCAAGATGAATTTGTTTTCGCATAATCATGAAAATTAAATATCATTTAACGACTTTTGTGTGTGGTCATTTTGATGAATTAGACACACAGATTCTATTCTGACATTTACATTTTTTGAGCAAATCTTTTTTTTTCCAATTAACTTCTTGCCCATAATTATATCAGGTTTACTGGTTACCAGAAACTTGCCACTGCTAATATAACAGCCAGTATTTCCATAGACTTTATGTACACATAAAACACCTTTTTACAAAAGGCCCAACTAAAAAACACTTAAATTATTTCATAAAAATTGCACATGAGATGTTTTTCAAACAGATAAGTAAATAACTCACTAAGGCTGCAATCACATAGAAATATACGGTATTCACTATATGATATACACTCATTCGATCAGGATGAGTTCGCGGCCTGGTCGAATGAGCGTATATCATATAGCGAATACCGTATACTTCTATGTGATCGCAGCCTAAGACACTAACTAGTGCCTGTGCCCGTACTTAAAATGTCCGCTCTGTAACAACTGAGTGACAGTAACACCACAGACACTGATGAATACTTTATGTCTTGTAAGAAGTCTGCAATTTTAGCAGCTCTCAACTCATTTTGGTTTGATAGCATCATGTCAAATGAACCGGCAAGTCAAAACTAATTTCAATACAGCACATTTACAATTTGCCAACTAGCCACCCATATAAGTTACTGTATTTCTATAGATTTACGCTGTTGTTTATCACAGTGCTGGTGTAGCCCATCCCTGTGTTAGTAGCCGCATTCACATCAGATGTGTCTCTGACTTCATAGTCCTAGAGCTGCAGGTCCCTGTGCGAATGGTTGCGAGCTTTCGTCACTGAGATGTCTCTCTGACTTCATCACTCCTGTAGGTCCCTGTGTGAGTGGTTCAGCTTTCGTCAGATATGTCTCTGACTTCATCACTCCTGTAGGTCCCTGTGAGTGGTTCAGCTTTTGTCAGATGTGTGTCTGACTTCATCACTCCTGTAGGTCCCTGTGAGTGGTTCAGCTTTTGTCAGATGTGTCTCTGACTTCATCACTCCTGTAGGTCCCTGTGTGAGTGGTTCAGCTTTCGTCAGATGTGTCTCCGACTATCAGGACTGATGAAGTCAGAGATACATCTGACGAAAGCTCATCCACTTACATAGGGACCGGCTGCACCGGTACTGTGATAATGAATGGCGTACTCGTAGAAGTCTTATAACTTATTATGAATTCCTATCTACTTATTAGCTACCTATGACTAAATTATTAATAGTCTTTGATCATTATTTCACACTTTACACATATAAAAGGAGTCACAGTCATGTCTATGTACAAAAGAAAACATCGCACCACCCATATTCCACTTTGTGTAACAGAAGAAGAAGATGAAGCTTACTCGAGAACTCCAGCTTCAAATTGTACACAACAGTTATGCCTTTGAGGCTAGAAACCTAAGCTATCATTTTTCGGTAGATCAGATCAACATTGACATTTTCTTTGCAATGCATGTTAAATATTCTGTTGATGTTTAATTGGGTGGATAGTAATTTTGATGAGCAACTTTGTTTTACAGAACAGAGGTTGCCTAATATCAACAGTCTAAATGGAGTTGAAGTGCAATTTCAACAACATTTTTGATGTGATCACCTGTTGTGATTGGCTGTTGGTTATAATTACTAGATTTTGATAGCTTTGGACTCTAGCCTCAAATGTGAAGCTATCGGTGAGCACATTCAAAGCTAGACTTCTCGAGTAAGGTAAAGCTAGACCAGTATATAGTCCGACATTTTTCCGGACATTTTCTGTTGTCACAGATATCACATGTTCAGTTCACTACTGCAATTGTCAGATTTCGGCCGAGATTTTCCACTCAAGTGATTAGCTTAGTTTTGCCGCTGATGCACCAGTCGCAGAGAAAAAATGTCCCAAAGACGTCGGACTATAATTACGCTGGTCTTCAGACCCAAGGTATATTGATCTCAAGGTTGACATACATCACTTGCTGGCTAATTCCTTTATCTTCTCCTTCAGTTTTTTGTCGTTGGCACCTGAAAATACTTCAATCTGTAATGAAAAATTGAAGATGGGAAAGACCCGTTAAAAATCAAACAAACAACAACTACACATACCATAGAATTCCGTCTATATGTACAAGCATATGCCTCTAAACGAGGGTTTTTTTTTATGAAAGAGATGAGAGGCAGACGCTCCCACACTAACATTATTTGGAGTGTGAACAACTATATACTGATACAGGCACTGGTACAAACATGTGTTATTGTAAAAATAATCTATTGTCATGTTTTGGGGGAGGATATTTGCCTTTCGTCAAAAAAAAACCTCGTTTACAGGCATATATGCTTGTAGACGGAATTCTACGGTATACCACTACACCATTTTTCGTGTTGCCAGTTAAAAATCCAAAGCAATTAATAACTACCACTACACCATTTTCGGCCTTGGCAAGTCGGTGATATCACACAGCCATTTACCGTCTATCGGGTCACCTATAGGGTCCTCAAATTAAGACCTACTGATATCACGTAAGCTCAGCTGTACCTATATCAGTAGTGTCATGAGTATGTATGGCACACAGTAAGTGTAAAATCTAGGTTTAAATGTTATTGTACTTAGATTGTAGGTACAGCTAATATCAGTAAGCCTTTTAAAAATAGCTTTAAATTGAGGGCGCCCTAATGGTCGTAATAAATGGCCATGGTCAATATATTGAGGCAGCTGCTTTTCACCCCAAACTCAACACAAAAGTTGATAACCATGAGAGTTACCAAATCTTTCAGAGACCCCCTTTGCAATTTTTTTTCATCAAATTTACCTCCTAGTTTATGCAAAATCAAAGACAAAATTTGTCCAAAAACAACTTTTTTTTGTGGTTTGTAATAACTTGAATTTCAAACGCCCCTTTCCAATAACTAGAATTTCAAAAACCCCTTTTCAATGACACTTTTAAAATATTGACATAAAATTACTGTATTTTCCCGAATGCCCCTTTTATCCAAATTTCTCGAACAGTGCAAATTAAATACCCCTATTTTGCTTATTTCACAGTCAAATTTTGCGGCCAGTGCAAATTAAATACTCCATTTTTGCCAATTTTGCAGTCCTCTCTACTGGTAAAAAAAATACCCCTTTTCCGCACTATTTGGTCATTGTTACCAACTTTTGTGTTGAGTTGGGGGAGGCTTTGCACACACATCTATGCAGATCTTTTATTGTGTGTCTGTATGCCAGTGATTTGAGTAAAAGCTCTAAATTTGAAGCCCCTTCCAACGAGGGAAACTGTTAAAATCAACAGAAAGATGATAAAGAAAGGAAAAAAAAGGTCACTCCCAACAATCAAGTTAACAATTTTACTGTCAGCCTTTGGGTCAAGAGAAAGGAAGTGCTTAATCCAATCTCAACTGCCACTGAGGCTGGATATAGTGCTGTATTTTTCTGGAATGGGAGTAGAGATAAAGTATAGGGTACATAAAGATCGGTCCCTATATATTGATGCTAAAATTTAAATGTTTTATTGTTTTGTTATTTGGCCTCAAGTGTCTTAAATTTTACTAACCTTTTCACCTTTCCTGAAGAAAACAAATGTAGGCATGCAGTTGATTCCTTGTTCCTCAGCAATGTCCTACATTGGAAATTAAATAAAAACAATAAAAAATACATTGTATCAGTTGACAATGTTGAGTTTTACCATAGATTATCAAAGAAAAGGAGGAGCAGCTTTGATGTCAGAGGTCCTGTGTTCAAATCTCAGCAGGACCCCCCAAAAAATCAAAACCACTCTCTGTGGTTCATCTGGAAAAGGTAAGGGGTGATGATCCATAACAAAAGACCTTGTTATAGTCAGTCTCGATACACCAGATTGTTTGTTGGCTACACTGTCCTGTAAAAATGTCTAGACCAGCTACTTTCAGAGACCCCTTTTCACCAGTTCACTTGTGCATGGCTCTAATTTTGTGTGGATTATCTTCTAGTAATTTTCAGCGGATTTCTTCAAGCTTTCAGTGACTTTACGGGGTCATTTTGCCTCTTCTAGAATTGTGTTTATAAAAATCCTGACCGACCAGGAGTTTATTAGACACCAGGTATGTGGCAAGTTCGCCAGCCCAGTGGCATAGCCAGGACTTTTTCGTGGGGGGGGGGGGCGCAAATTTTGATGAAAATAGTCAAAAATAGACAAAAAAAATTACAAGGCATCCCACAGTGTATGGGGGGGCAAGACTTCTCACAGGGGCAGCTGCCCCCCTTGCCTATGCCACTGCATCAGCCACCAGAATAGGCTTGTTTTTGTTTTTTGTTGCCTATAGTGACCAGTATATTATTTTTCTTAACCTTTCAAGTAGCATTATGATTATTTTAATTATAATATTAAATGTGCAAAGTCATGCCATCATGCCTTGGGCCTGATATTCAAATTCATTATACAACCCTGATGGAAGATAATGACCTTAATCTGTCACACAGGGAGTGCGCATTTTAAATGTGATGATCTAAATGGGCGATGCCATTTAAAATTCACACTCCCTGTGTGGCAGATTCAGGTCAAGTCTTCCATAGGGGGGGGATTTTAACTGGAAAAGCACACAGTCATGTGTAATACAGGTCAGGTTCTCACTTTGTGATATTTACTTTTAAAACCTCTAATTGGAAAGGCACAGAAGCATTATGTTGCCATGGCAATAAGTGCTAAATAAAATTGGCTTTATTTAGCACAACCGTTTATATTGTTTATTTCTGGTACTTTATTTGTTTAAAACTAATTGCTTTATTCATTCATTTACATTTCATTTTTATTTGAAATATTTTCAAAATGATTCAGGTGTCATGAACTGAAAATTTCAAATTAGATTCCTCCCACTTAAAGGAGTATTTATATCATTTTTCATTAGATATCCACGAAAAAAACCTATTCCCAAAATTTCAGATGATTCCGATTTTATGCGTTCATGAGTTATGCATGATTATGTGTATTACACTGCTCCATAGACAATGCGTTGTAATTTCGTTCGGTGCACCAGAACGAAATTCAAATTTCACGATATCTTTGCTAAACGAATTTTTATCTGCAAGAAATATTTTGTACATAAACATTATGTAGCCAGAGGTTTCCAGTGATATAAAAATCTCAACTTTTTTGAGAAAAGTGGGGGATGAGGCTGTGGATCACGAAATGCCCTTTTAAGCAAATATCAATATGCATTAACAGGTGAACTAATACTTGTATAAAATTCTAGTGAATAAATAAATATAATCTAAAATCTCTTAAAAATTCAAATTAGTAAATTAACCCTTACATGCCAGGTACTATGCGGGGGTACTACAAAATACTACATGATATAATGCACTGCACATGCATGCATGTATTCTACATGATGTAATGATGCAATTGCCTCCCGGGAATCACCCCAAGTCTGCTATAATGGTACTCACTCACCTCAAACTCATCTACATCTACTTTAACAAATATGCAGTTAGGAAAGTCCGAGGCCATGTCCTGAAATGGAAAAAAAATATATAAAAGAGAAATATGTGGATGGTTATGGAATTAATATTAATGCGCTTGTATAACCCCATAGATGGCTCTTTATATATTAAACCTGTGGTTATGTCTTAAACTGGACATTGTTATTTTACATTATTGGCAAGTCACAATTAAGTGATAGTTTTGTATATGTACCAAATCACGTCAAACATATTTCCCAGTATCCCAGCCGGTCTCATACCTTCATATCTGCGCATGATTTGAAATGCAACAATCAAGTTTGGATCAATCAATACCAGTATTGGCAGTAGATAGCTACTTCATCAATACCAGTATCGAAGGTAGATAGCTACCGTACTTCATCTATACCAGTATCAGCAGTAGATAGCTACTTCATCAATACCAGTATCGAAGGTAGATAGCTACTTCATCTATACCAGTATCAGCAGTAGATAGCTACTTCATCAATACCAGTATCAGAAGTAGATAGCTACTTCATCAATACCAGTATGTACATGTATCAGCAGTATATAAGGGTGTCTACATTTAAACGTTTCATGTGTAACTGCCCGTTAAATGCACTATCAGTTTAGAAAAATCGCTAACCGTTTAAACACAGTTTAAACATCAGCAGTACAGTAGATAGCTACTTCATCAATACCAGTATCAGCAGTAGATATAGCTACTTCATCAATACCAGTAGGCCTATGTATCAGTAGTATATAGCTACTTCATCAATACCAGTATCAGCAGTAGATAGCTACTTCATCAATACCAGTATCAGAAGTAGATAGCTACTTCATCAATACCAGTATGTACATGTTTCAGCAGTATATAAGGGTGTCTACATTTAAACGTTTCATGTGTAACCGCCCGTTAAATGCACTATCAGTTTAGAAAAATCGCTAACCGTTTAAGGGCTGGGGTATGAACGTTTGGACAGTATTTATTGTGGGACATTAGAGCACATCAGACATATCGAATTGCATTCTGAATACGAATAATGTCCATCTGATATCAAATAATTTTGATTTTTTGAAATTCGCAATTTAATACACATTTTATGGCAAATCATTGAAAATTGATATTTTTGATATTTAACAGTACTCGAAGTAAACTTTATAAATCTGATGATTTATACTAAAAGTGTATGTAGGTGGGATGAAAAGCCGACGATCAATTGAAAATTTTGACCTTTTCAGTATTGAAGATATGGATTTTTTTCCCAAAACACCAAAAAAAAAATAGGTCTTTTGGGAAAAAATCCATATCTTCAATATGAAAGGTCAAAATTTTCAATTGACCGTCGGCTTTTCCTCCCAGCTACATACACTTTAAGAATATGTCATTAGATTTATATAATTTACTTCGAGGACTGTTACATAATTTATCAAAATTTGAAAATATCAAATTTTTATAATTTGTCATAAAATTTGTATTATATTGTGATTTTCAAAAATGAAAATTATTTGATATTAGAAAGACATGCTTCGTATTCAGAATGCAATTCGATAGGTCTGAGGTGCTCTCATGTCCCACAAAAAATACTGTCGAAACGCAATAAACGCTCATTCCAGATCCCTTAAACATAAAAGAAGAAAAAAATTGACTTTTTTTATTAAATTTTTTTTACGTTTACATGGTTAACCGACTGGATTGTGGTCCGTTTAAACGGTTAGACAAATAACCGTGAATTTACACCCCTAGCAACAATCTGAATCAAGTTTGGATCACCAGAAGTACCCCTGGGATTTCAGCCTCAATCTTGTGTTCAAATCGGTTACCGCATTTGTTTTAATAATTTACATTTGCTGACATGGATGCCCTCAATTGTTTTTCAAATTCCAACTGTTATACAATTGTAACATATCAATTTGTAAGCGCTCTTTAGCAAAGTCATAGTTCATTGAATTTACAACCGTGTTACAAAACAGGCGAAAATAGTAACTTTTTGCACAAGATTTGCATTCAAAGCCATAGTTCATTGAATTTACAACCGTATTACAAAACAGGCGAAAATAGTAAGTTTTTGCACAGGATTTGCAATTTAAAGAGAACCAGCCATTGCTAATTCTAATGAGGCTAATATATGGACAATATAAGTGTGCTCTTTCATTTAATGACATAAAATTTGAAAAATATTGGAAGGAACACTTGAGGTTTTGACTTTTAAAACCTACATTTTGGTCAAAAATTGTGCTGGAAAGGTCGTTTACTTGTTTTCAACAGATTTACCAAATTCGCCTCAAGTGCTATAAAAATAAACATTGAATTGTGTTATTTGTTGACCTAATGAGAAAAAGTGTTTTTAGGGGGAAGTGTTAGTTTTCGTTCAATATAAAAAAATTTCTGATGGATGAAGGGAACACTTGAGGTTTTGACAAAAACCAATCACAAAGGCCTATTTTCCAGCTAGAAGCTCACACAGCTCTTACGATGCTATGAACTCAACCGTGTAGTGTAATCAAAGACTGTGTAGAGACAATTCACTGCTTGGTTAAATGTGTGCGCAGGTGTATCGAGGTGGAAACTGTGCATAAATGGTTTTTTATACAAACCTTTCCATATGATGTTATTTTATGAACTACCCTGCAAAAATCGAAGCCTTTAAAGGTGCTGAATTGCTTGGGGGTACTCAAGTTTGGTTTTGGTAAGGGTGTTCCACTGAGAATTTTAAAGCGGACCCGTCAATATACCAATTTTTCAAGAAATTTTTAAATCAAAATATTAGTAGATCTTATTCCGGGGGGCACTCACATGTTAAGGTGGTACGGGTATGTGCGGCGGTCAAGGGTCCCTTTTTCAGGCTCTCCGGCAGTTCCTTAAACCCCACATTTGGATCTGCTCCAGTTCTTTGTGCCTCAAACTCTGACAATTGTAGCTCTTCAAGCTCAAATTTGGAAATAATTTAGAAATTTTCAGATCAACAGCCTATAATTTGACCCTAATTTCAGTTCTTTAAGAACCTATTTTGCCCGAAAATCAGTTCTTAGTTCCCTAAGTTCGGCGCTCCGTGCCGCACGCCCCTACCAAAATTTAAGTTGAGTGCCCCCCGATCTTATTATGGCTTTAATATCTCGCTGTCTTCAATATCATAATTGAGCCAATCAACAGACTGATATAGTCGCTGCAATGACATAGCAGTTTTTACCTCATTTGTTTGGCTAAAAATTAACTAAAAGGATCCATATCTGAGAGCTAAAATTAACACTCAAATGATTTGTTTATGGAAATGTTAATATTGCTCTGAGCACTTTCAACATAATGAACATCTCAAAGCATACTGTGAAAGTGGAAATTTTTGCGAGGTTTTTATTTTCGCAAATTTCGCGAGTGGACAAAAAAATCGCGAAAATAACCTTTTGCATTAGGTTTCTATTGTATCAATATCAAAACCGCGAAATTTAATTCTCGCGCAATTGACAAAATCTTCAAAATCGCGAAAATATTGACTTTTACAGTAGTGTCAGTGTTTGAATTATAGTTAGATATCAGAACCAGCTCACTTACTCCATGAGTGCAATATTGATGCATACTGTAAAACACTTAAATTTCACGGCAACTTAATTTGGCGAATTGGCAAGAGCTCATCTTTTTATGGCAATTTAAATTCACGAATTTGTATCCTCTTGCTATTGTAACACCATTATAAATGAACTATTTAGCGGCAATTTAAGGGGTATAATCCATGCGTCTAGTACGCAAACGTTTTTAACTGAAATTTCTGTGAAATCTTGTCCGCAAGAGTTCTTGCCGCCACGCAGCGCACACAAACTAAAAACTGCGTGGAGTGTGCGCCAGGCGCTGGTAAGAAGTTCAGCTTCGCGAGAGTACCGTGTTTTCATCGCCATTTACCAATGATTTTTGTAAAAGAAAGAAAGATAAGTTACAAAGAATAAAAGAAGGAAAGAAATAACTAAAGAAATAAATAAAGAAAAAAAATTCAGGAGTGAAAGAAAGAAAGAAGGAAAGAATGAAAGAAAGAAAGAAAGAAAGAAAGAAAAAAGAAAGAAAAAAAAGAAAGAAAACTAATAAAAGGAAGAAAGAAAGAAAATCGAAGGAATAAAAGGAAGATAAACAAAGAAAGACAGTGAAATAACAGAAAATTTAACAATAAAGGAAACTGAAAAAATTAATGTAATCAATCAAATAAATAACAACGACAGATCACAGAAAGAAGTGAGAAAGAATGAAAAGAAGAAAGGAAACGAAAACAAAACAAAGACAGAAGAAGGAAAGGTAAGAAAGAAGGAAGACAAAATTAAATAATGAGGGAAAAGAAAGATAAAATAATAACCAAGATAACAAAATATATAGACCTAGGCCTAATTAGACTAGGGCAAGCCCATTTCAGAAATCCAAAAATTTATTATTTCATGGAAAAGAAAATTATGATGTAATTAAATGGTATTAGTGTTACACATCTCTCATTTGGTTACCTATAAAGTGTAACTTCATAATGTAATGTAACACAATTTAACTCAATTTTGGTAAAGGTTGGGTAAGAGGAAATCAATAATACGTAAATAAATATATAAATAAAATTAGATCTATATTTTGTTTTGTTTAAACAGGCACAGTAGGCCTACGAAAAAATATATAAAAGGGGTGATATCAAACGGCCTTTTTTATTTGTCTTATTAACTAGTATTATATAACTTATTTATTATAAAGTAGTTTCTTATTTTACTGATTATTAATATAATGAAATTATTTCAATAATATTTTAAGGTAAAATTTTATAATTTGAAATATATATCACATGAAGTCAATTTAATTTTTTTATAAAATGTCTATTTTCACATCTGACTTACTTCGCGTGCAACTGACTTTATAACTTAATGATAAAACGAGAATGATAAGTAGATCGAACCAAGTTGTCCCAGCAAACACAACTTGAAAAAAACCGTTACAACGTTTTAAACATTTGGGTTTTGATTTAAGTAAATTAAATGTCGGATTATATAAAGGCTATGAAAACGTTTTAATACGTTTTGTATGAAAACACACTGCAATAATATTTCTAAAGTGTTTTCAAAGTGTTATTGTAAAAACATGTTTTGCAAATAGTTTGCCACATATTTTGTCAATACTAAAATAACATAATGTTATTTCAGTGTTAGAATGTTTGCAGTATAACGTTTTTGAGTGTTTTGAAAACGTTTTATACCCTTTATAACCCTTTAAATAACCCGACATTTAAACGTTTGCAACCTTTTCTAACCTTTGCGAATGATGTCGAAAATGTTTTGTGTTTGCTGGGTACATGCCTAAAATGAGATGATATTTGAGTAATATTAATATGAATTATCATTCTAAACATGATAAATAACGGGATCCGCTAATATTTAAGTTAATAATTAAAGGCCTATTCAGTGATAGCCTGCAAAAAATTAACATTGTTTATAAATTGCATAGAAGTGAAGGATAAGTCATTAAAGTTGTCATAGGTAGGCCTACAAGTATTTTTGCTATATGCAAAACAACGAGAAAAAACGGCAGTATTGACAAAGTTCAAATTAAATTCAATTTGAAATGACAGATTCATGTAAAATATCTCATTTTGTTTGCTGGCTTTGATTTTTGAAGAACCTAATATTGAGTGAAACTATATAACTTAATGGATACTTTGGAATCAAAAGGGTTAATAAAACCGAAGAAAATCACCCCACTGTCATATTGCAGGTGTTTGCGATATCACCTGCATACGCGGACAATTTATAAAAGCGCGTATGAGCTGCGACAAGTTTTCGCGAGTGACGCGCTATGATATCGCACTGGTATTTTGAACCAAAAAATATGCCATTTCTGCTCAAATTGTGAAAAAAGTAACTCGGTGACCCCCATTTTTATTAGCTTTAATGAAACATCCTATCAGTGCGCATATTATATCAAAAAATCGGCAAAATTGTTGGGGTAGTTTTTTTGTTATAATCGAAAATGTGTCTAAATTTTCCATTTTTCCATAGACGCCTGTACTAATTTTCCCCCAAAACAGCCTTTTTAAAATGGTTATTTCTCAAAAACGAACTCGGTGACCCCTCTTTTTTATTTTAGATATTCGAAGTATATCGATGAAAGTTAATTGGTACGAAGTTTAAGAAAAATTGTTGGACGGGATCTTGTATGGACTATACCCCTTAATTTAACGATTGAAGGCGCTAGCCAAATTATCAAAATTAAATTGCTAGCGAAATAAAGTTCTTTTATCATATATGGTCATTTTCACAGTAAAGGGTGTAACTTTTGATTTTTTGGGTCAAAATTTCAAACCACTTAAATATGTTTCTGTTTACTGAAATCATGCATAGAAGCAACTTAAATTCCAGTAAAATAATGTTTCAAGGCTTAAACCTTTTGATTTCTAATAAAAATTTGACATTTCCATAACATTTTGGTTAAAATCTAAGAAAAAATGTATTTTACATAACCTCAGAAAATTATGACATGAAAGCTGGAATACATGTGAAATCCCATTCCAAAGTAAGTCAACAGATATAAGTTAAATTTTATACCATGTTTTGCTATGTTTGTAATTGCAGTTTTGAAAATTTTTAACATCAAGTGTCATTTACAATGGAAATTTCCAAACCTTAAACATATTTTTTAAGTTTTAATTGGGTTCCTAAAATAATTTGAATGTCTAACTTCATGTACAAATACTACTTGATGAAAGGAACCGCCCAGCCAAGTTTCGCAGAAATTGGAGTTATTTTTTAGAATTGGCAATTCAAGCGATTTGTGTTTCGGAGGCTTCAGTTAACAACACAGGTGATCATAAAAGTAAAATAACCACTACAAGTTGACATAAAAAATTAAAAAATATCACAATTACCAATTTTCATGCTTTGCTTCTAAGTATTGAATTTCAGTTGTGACAAAAATTAAATTATCACAGCAAGTCATTTTTTTTGTTTCGGAGGCTTCATGTTAACAATTGTTAAACATTGCAGAAGTAGTTTTTTTTGAAAACATCAGTGTTGGGATCATCTATAAAGCTGTTATTTTCTTGTGTATATTGAATCAATGATTCTATGCGGCAGATATTGTAGATTTATCACATGTTAATTTTTTCACCCATTTGTTAAGTATGGTGTTTTTGCATGTGAAGCCTCCGAAACAGGCTTTTTTGGATATCAGTATATTTTTCAAACATTTCAAACCATAATGTCAATTTTTTTTTAAATTTATGACATTCTGCACATATCAAGTAATAATTACAATGCAGATATCAGTATGAAACACACCAATTTAGATATGCATAGATGATAATTAATCTTATTGTTGTTTGGAGGCTTCATTTGTTTTGGAGGCTTCAATTGTTAACGGAAAGTTTGTATTGGGTCCCATTTTCAAACGGTGATATATATCTCCACGATTTAAAAACATGTGACTTGAGGATCTACTTTGCTACATTTTGATAAATAGATTTGATGAGCTCTTTTATTTATATTTGCACAAGCTTGCTGAACAGTTTGTTTCGGAGGCTTCAAAAAAGTTAACGGAAAAACGGATCTTTGAAGTCAAGATTTTATAAAAATTTTAAAAGCTTGCAAATCGACTAATTTTTGTTACCCATTTCAAGTTAAGATAACAACTGTCATGAATCAAGAAGAAGGGAAGAAATACCCAAGAATGATGAACCCACGCAACACCCACAAAGTTTGTTAACAATTGTTAACGGAAAATGAAGCCTCGAAGCGACAAATATCGAAGTCCGGTTCTCAAAAATACAGGGCTGTTCACAATTAAATCTAATGTGGCAGTGTTTACTGAACATATGACTGTACTTTCAGGATAAGAAAAATTATCCATGAACTAACTGAAGAAAACACAGGGTTTTACAAAATGTTACTGTTTTTTATAGTTTTTCAAAATGGCAATATTAAGTACATTTAAGCCTGCTAAAACTGAACGCAGTAACTCCCACAGCTGATTATGCTACCCAAGGTAGCTGCTAAGTAGATGACTTATGTGGCCAAAAATCATGGAATTCTGTGGCTTTATTAGAACACTACGGATTAAAATGTTAAAAATCCAAAGTTACACTCTTTACCGTAAAAATGACCATATCTGTATTTTTGTGCATATTCAAAAAGCTATATTTTCAAACTGATTGCACGGCTAGGCCTGTTTCTTCATTTGAAATATTAATGGGATCATTGATTGTATTCTGAGGGGTCATATGTCATCAGGCTCAACTTTGCCCAAATGTGACATGTTCTGGTCCATGATCCTTCGAGAATGACCTCGGCTATGTGGGGGGGCGAATGACGCGAGACCTGAGTGACAACATATACACAGTTTTGTTGAGCCGGCCAGCAAAACACCTGTGGCTACCAGTCGCCAATAGTGCTTGGCACACGAGGGGTCTTGGGTTCGAATCCCAAACATAGCAAACAACTTCTTTGTCAGTTGTCTCTCTCTTTATTCCTTCTTTCTTTCCATTCCAGTCACCAAAAAGCACTTGGAGCATTAGGGTTAACCCCATGAGAACTACCTGCTGATTGGCCCAAAAGGAGTTTTCATTATCAATTGGACCAATCAGCAACATTGTTAGAATTTCACCACACAAACAAATTGGGGTGACTTTATTTGCAAAGCTCCATTCTGATTGGTGATTAAAGTGAAGATATCATGTAATTGACCAATCAGAGGCCATGTTAGATCGGCAGGTAGTGCTCAGGGGATTAATGAGCAATCATCTTACCTTAAATTTTGGTCCAATCATTTTACATGGTCCACACCACTCAGCAAAGAAGTCTACTATAATTAATTTATCACTGGTTTTAACCATGTTCCTATATTCTTCCTGTGGAAAAACGAAAACAAATTGAACAAATATTAAATGCTGTGAGGGCAAAAAAGTTGTATGTCATGGAATTATTCCTGCCACCTTGGTTTAGTCAAAAGGACAATCATATAATTACAATCATAACATACATTTTGAAATTATTTGCCTTGCCTAAAAAGTACAAACTTAGGGGCTGACATTTTCTTCGGAGGGGGGGGGGTCTCAAATATACTGCGGGGTCATATATTTTTGAAAAGAAAAATAGGGAGGGGGTCATAAAATTGTTGATGACCAAAATGTAGGGAGTCACAAGATGACAACAGATAGTGTGTTTATTTTATTCAAAAGACTGATTTCAATACAATTTTAGCCTGTTAAGGGGGGAGGGGGGTCATAAAATTTTGTTGCCGAAATAGGGGGGTCACAACTTTATTGATGCTGACTTTTTGTAAATTTGTGACACCACCCCCCTTCTGAAGAAAATGCCAGCCCCCTTAAGGGCTGGGGTATGAACGTTTGGACAGTATTTATTTTAGGACACTAGAGCACATCAGACATATCGAATTGCATTCTGAATACGAAGAATGTCATTCTGATATCAAATATTTTTGATTTTTTGAAATTCGCAATTTAATACACATTTTATGGCAAATCATTAAAAATCAATATTTTTGATATTTAACAGTACTTGGAGTAAACTTTATAAATCTGATGATTTATACTTAAAGTGTATGTAGGTGGGATGAAAAGCCGACGGTCAATTGAAAATTTTGACCTTTCGTATTGAAGATATGGATTTTTTTCCCCAAAACACCAAAAAAAATTAGGTCTTTTTGGGGAAAAAATCTATATCTTCAATATGAAAGGTCAAAATTTTCAATTGACCATCGGCTTTTCCTCCCTGCTACATACACTTTAAGAATATATCATTAGATTTATATAATTTACTTCGAGGACTGTTATATATCAAAAATTTGAAAAATATCAAATTTTTATAATTTGTCATAAAATTTGTATTACATTGTGATTTTCAAAAAATGAAAATTATTTGATATCAGAAAGACATGCTTCGTATTCAGAATGCAATTCGATAGGTCTGAGGTGATAAAAAAAAAAAAAAAAAATACTGTCGAAAAGCAATAAACGCTCATTTTAGATCCCTTAATATATACTCTCAAATTTGGAGGGGATGTACAGTGTATGCTGAAATATATCAAAGTCTGTTTGGTGGTCCTCAACTAGCAGATCTCTGAAAGTCCTTTTGAAAATATAAGTTGTGTAAACACATTTAAAAATGTGTTTACACAACTTATATTTTAAATTATTTGATCAATTATTTGCCTACTTTATCTGAAACTGAATATGCACTTATCTAGATTGGAAGAGGGACATAAGTGGCCCTTAATGTAAAAACACCGTACCTAATTAGTCAAGACCTAGCTGTGAATCACATCAGTGATCCAATTGCAAGAATTTGCCTGAAAAACCACCCAGGCCCATACACAGGATTTTTTTTGGGGGGGGGGTGCTGATTTTGAAAAAGTGGACTTTTTCCAAGAGGGGGGGGGCAATTTTGTAAAAAGTGGACTTTTCCTACAAAATTGGGACCTTTTTGGCCAAAAAGCGTAAAGACCCGATTTTTGACTTTCGCTTCACGCCATAAATTGTCATATTTTGGGACTTTTTGTATACTTTTGCACATTTTGGGGGTGCGACCGCACCCCCTGCATACGGGCCTGAAACCACCACATGCACAATGCCCGAAATGCACAATCTGCAAGGAAACTATCCCTGAATTTGAATCACTATTTCCGTGCAATATTGGAAAGTGAGAGTTTTCTGAATAAAATATTTTGTCTACCCGCTCTGCCATATTATCAACATTCACTAGGATCCACATAAATGCTCATCTAACAGGGCACATTTCTTTAACCCCAATACAGTAACACATTCATTGAATGACCTTTGGAAATTTGGGTACACAAACTCATACTCCGCAACTTGAGGTCAAATTTTGCTCTATGATTGTTTAATTGAGGTTATTGAACTATGGCATTGGGATGAGGCCATTGTGGTCCATAGTGATTATCATAAATAGGTCACTTTGATGACAACATCTCATGCCTGGCCATTATAGGATAAGCTATCGTTTCCGATTTCATATGAGCGATAATATTTCATGTGTAAGTAAAAACATGTACAAATACAATACTGTAAAAGCGTACCTTTATTCTGAATTTCAGATTTTGTCTACTCTTAAAGGCAAAGCTTTTGGGGGGGGATTCAGTACAAATGACCATACGTCAACAACATGCCGCAAACATGGGTAGCATTTTCACCGTTCTAGGTCAATTTTGATACAATGTATGGATGGGTCCTTTTTTCATAATTTTTCCCCCAGAACAAAGCCTAATTTTGCCTCACAATAGCCAATTTTTTGAAATATCCCTAAGGTGTGAAAACTAGGGCAATTTGTGTTTTTAAGTTAGCCCAAAATTTGGAATTTTGGTATATAGATCATTAGATGGATCTAAATTTCTACCGTAAATGGATCCACTTTCAAATTCTCAGTAGCACACCCCTATCAACACCAAACTAGAGAAACACCCCCTCCCCGACTTTAAATAGCAAAGTTAAGGACAAAACAAACAACAATTTCATTATTGAAACATTTTTCATTCATCTGCATCTGTCTGAAATATTTTTTTTCCTTCATTTGAACCAGTGTAGTGAATTAATTCATTCCAGCAAAATGAACATTCAATAGCAATCAATATATCTGTCTGGAACTCCCAATGTCACTTAAATTTGAATTTAGAGCAAGCCCATTTACATGTAGATGATTAATTTATGACATATTGCAAAATGTGGAAAAGCTTTGATGGCGATGTCATAGTATTATACCGTCACCTAGATTACATGTAAGGAGAGTGAGCATATAAAGGGTGGTGCGTTCAAACATGGCCTACCTCCCATTATGTTCAGTTATACTCTGGCATTATACGTGAAGGCAGCAGACTAGGGGCAATTACTTTGTCGATAGACAAGGTGTCAGCCTCCACAGTGCAAGTTGATTCATGAAAATTGGTTAAGTTTTTCAGATTTTACAGCGATTTTAGTGAATTGTGATACAGGAAGTAAATACTGCGTGTTGTAGGGATTTAAAGGGAAAGGCTTTTATGTAAACAATGGCCGGCAAAAAAGGTATAAACAAGCTGAGCGTAATCGGGTCAATGAGTTACGTATGAAAGGCTACAGTATTACTGAAGTGGCTAATAGCTAAAGATTGCTCAACATCGTGGTTAATAAAGAACAATTGGGCGAAGCGACATTGGCCAACTTTTACGAATAAAAAACGCAAGAAAAAAATTAAGATTTTTAACATGACAGCTTCCACAGTGCAAGACATGCAGCTCAGTCAATTTACCTGGTATAGCAGAGCAAAATGCTCGCCCATTTTGGACAACCTGCTACACAAATTTAAGTTTGTATAGCAATAATTTACAATATAAACATACCTTACTGTATATCCTCAAATAGTCTCCCCCCCCCTAAAATTAAATGCCCCCACCATTTTTTCCACCAAGATGTTTCAGAAATGATATCTTGTGTAGCACGCTTACCAAGGTGCACATATGATGACAAAAGTCTGAAAGTAAACCCGGAAGTGAACCGGAAGTCATCGTTCCTAAGTTCATAGTTTGTCATTTCAGTGCGAGTTTTAAGTTTACCTAATATTTTTAATGGGAATTATTGTCCTACAAATGACCTCTAATAAACACGCCCCTTTTGGAAAATGCAACGCCCCCGGGGGTGACTATTCGAGGATATACATTATATGCTAATATCTTAAGAACATCTGAATCGCCTAAATAATGTTTTCACTCAAATTTGATACACAAATTTTTCAAAGTAAATCGAACACTCGACATGACCTTAATCTCAAGTTCCACACAGGGAGTGTGAATTTCAAATGGATTGCACAAATGGTGATTCCATTTGAAATCTACACTCTGTAAGGGAGATATGAAGGTTGTGTCTTCCATAGGGGGTGTATGGATTTCATATGGAAAGGCCAAAATGAGCTCTATATCCCAGCAAACACAAAACGTTTTCGACATCATTCGCAAAAGGTTATAAAAGGTTGTCAGAAAACGTTTAAATGTCAGGTTATATAAAGGGTATATTAAGGGTATAAAACGTTTTCATAACATTAAAAATCATTTTTTGATAATCTACTGCTCAGCAAACAAAAAATGTTTTAGAGAAAACATTTAAATATCGCGTAATATAAAGGGTATAAAACGTTTCTAAAAAAAAATTCGTTAAAAACATTCCTAAAACATTTTTGAAAACTTGATACAAAACATTCTTTAGAAACAGAATGTTATTTTGGGGTTGAAAAAATATTTTGCGAAAAATGTTTGCCCCAAATATTTGCAATAACGTTTTAATAACGTTTTCATGACCTTTATATAACCGGACATTTAAATGTTATTAACATGTTTTGAAAAAAACATTTTAAGAACATTTCTGTGTTTGCTGATTTGCTTATATAAGTGTTGATAAAATATTTGGCAAAAAATGTTTGCAAAAATAGGTTACAATAACATTTTGAACAAATTTTAAAATATTGTTGTAGAGTGTATTCATACAAAACGTTTTAAAACGTTTTCATGACCTTTATATAACCCGACATTTTAATGTTATTAAAACGCTTTTATGTAAACCAAAAGCCAAAATGTAACTTATTACAAACGTTTTTAAAACGTTTTTGTGTTTGCTGGGATATTGTTTCACATATCCGACAAAAAGGTTCACATTTTGTGACACTTCTTATGTCACTTTTTTTTTTGCTTAAAAAATTCTTGTTGATTATATACAATATAATGAAGCCCAACATTTTTTTTGCTTAAAAAATTCTTGTTGACTCTATACAATAGCTATATTGAATCCCAAAAATAATATTAAGAAAAATCATTTCAATAACATATTTCAGCTGTTCATACATTTGTATGGGGTTCAGGAAGGGGGCAGAAGTAATTGCCACTCGTGTATAATAATAAGGGCATATTTGGAAAATGGAAATAAAACATTTATTTACAATTATTGTGTTCACTTTCAGATCTCTGCTAAAAATAGTACAATTGTAATAAAATATTTACAATTATAAAGTGTATTTCACTTTCAGAGCTCTGCTAAAAATAGTCAAATTGTAATCAAATTGATTTCCCTGTGAGTGATATGTACACATACTTAATAACCGCAAAAGCTATTTTATTAATGAGCGTTTTAATAACCACCAGACCCATTCAAGTAAGCTTGGAAACGAGCAATTATTATGGCAACCCATTAACACAATCAAGTAAGAGTGTAATGTTGTATCTAGCAGAATATTTTTGCTACCTTTTTCATTTTTACGCTTTTTTTCACAAACAAAAATTTAAAAGCCTGTGAACATATTTGTGTCCATATGCTTTATCAGTTTAGGCATAGCTGCTTTTAAAAACTGCAAACAGTTTTGAACAGTTCAAATGGCAAAAAACTTCAAAATTAAAATCAATTAAGAATAATTTTAAATAAAATTAATATAATTCCCCATCAAATGTTATTGTTATCTCATTCAATGCCAGCATTACAAAAAAAATGTAAAAAAAAAAACATTTAAAAAATATTGTCAACTGTTCCCAAATTGATTAGGTAGGCCCTATCTTTCTGCTAAAATATTGTATTAATTTCGCTTTTTGTTATTGCTATTTTTTATAGCGCTTAAAGCTTTTGTTCTCTAGAGATCAATGTATATGCGTTTAACCTTGCTGTATACATCGAGGGTTCAGAACCAGGAAGCCTTAACTCACAAAGGTTTCACAAAGATTTCCTTGTGAGTGAAGGCTTTCTGGTTAAGGTTCTCTCAATCCTTAAAACATAATGTATTAAAGTATACCGCTTTATATCCCGCTTTTCAGTGTCAGTGTCTGTTCTGTCAGTGCAATGCACAATCTGAGCAAGCATTAATGGTAGATGTCAACTGAACCAGTGTCACCTTGACTGTCATTTCGCTTGATTGGATCACCATGGCAACAAAATCCAATATGGATGCAGGCAGGGTAGACTTGCTATAATTGCATAGCAATTGATCTATCATTACTCAAGCAGCATCCTGTAATAATGTAGATGCATTAAAATTTAAAATCAGTGATTTAGTACAGGTGATATCCGCTTAAAATCAAATGCATTGCAAAAATTTATCAGTTTATTATTCCTGAAGATTCTTTAAAATCAGAAGGAACAACATTGCCTCTGAATTTTTTTAAAGCCATAATTTAAAAAAAACCATACAATTTTGGTCAAATTTTAATTTTGTGAAATTCTTTGCCAAATATTTATGAAATAGTAATGTGCAACTGTCAGGAAGGTTTCTGGTTATTTTCAAAGCCAAAATAATAGGGTAAAAATGAAAAACCTCACTTATTATCTTGGCCCCATAAAAACTGTGGGTATTTTATCGAGAAAAAAAAGACATTGATTAAATTTTAAAATTACTCGCTTGTCCTCCAAAAACAACAAACACATCAAACCAATTCTAATTACATGTAAGCATGATTAAGCATACAAGGCATTACAACAAGCAAATACCAAAAAATCAGGTTTGAAAAAAATTATCCAAATTCATTAAAAAAATATTGTAAAGTTGTGCATAATGCAAAGTAAAGAAATAAGAATTAAAACAAATTTCTCTATGGATTTAGACTCTTTCACAATCTTCATTCATTCAATATGTAATTGGTTGATTAAAAGCTAATGTGGCAACAAATTTGGTTCCGTCTTTCAACCTGAATACATCATTTATATTTTTGTAAATATGGTACCAGTAATGAATTTTAAAATACCAATGAAATTGACAAATAAATTGCTTCATTAAAACTATCATAATATTCATTATTGCCCTTTAATACAGTGAGTTGAGTGCTGTTAAATGATTCAGGGTTGCCATAATATTCAGACAAAAAGGAGGCTGTGGGTAGTGCTCAAGAAGCCCAATTGCTAGTCTAAGGCACCCAAAAGCCTCAAATTTGGGTACTATCAAAGATCCTTTAAAAAAAAAATTATTTAAAAATAGGATCTTAATCAGCTCATAATAGGAAAGAATTATTCTGTTTTTGTGACTGCACCACTTAAGCCTGCGTAAATTCACAAAGGCGTGCATCAGTCATGTGGGAGGAGCGCCAAGCTGTTTGTAGGCCTACCGGTATGCTATGTTTGGGGCACTCAACTTCAGTTTTTAACCTGCCTGCCAAAAATCACTCCCCTCCCTCAGGGTCAGAAATTCGGCGAGAATCCGAGAATCCATTCTCGCAAAGATTCTTGTCAACAAAATTGCAAGAATCTAAATGGATTCTCGTAAATATTTCAATTTATCTTACAAAGTTAAATGGCGAGAATCCATGGATACTTGCAAAATTCCACTGTGAGAAGCCAGAAGGAGTCTCGCGCTTGGTTGCGGATTTCTGACCCTGCTCCCTCAGCCCTCACTAAATTTCTTGCCCCCCCCCCTCTCTCGGCCTGCCAAGAAGTCTTTGCCCCCACTAGATATATGTTTAAGCATTTTTGTACTGTTTTCCTATTATTAAGCCTTTTTAGAGTGTTTTATTTAGCACCCCATTAATGTGTGTAAAAATTGCTTCTTCCCTCTCGGCTTCCAATTTCAGGGCTCATAAGTAGCCCAATAAAGGAGGATATGTTGTCTTCTATCTGGCAACACTGCTCTGAATCCCTTATTCAATTCAGTGACTGCAAATTGAGCATGATTGATTGGAATTCATGCAACAACAAATAAACCATTATGCAAATTACCATCATCGCTACATCGTCAAGTATGGTCAATTTTGCTGTATCATTGTTCTAGCACTGAGTATACCGACGTACTTGAACATGATAGTGAAACCTGCATGTAAGGAGGACTATTTAAAACATGATGATGACTGAGCTTTCCTGGCAGCTTGAGACATTTTCGTGACAGTGCTCTTTTTTGTCTTATTTTCCCCAGAGCTCAGCGGATCTTGTTTTCATCTTGTTTTCTTGTCCACATGGGGTTTGTGTTATTTACTGTATAATTTGCCAAATGAGTCAAGAAACAAAAATCAAGTTTCAATGAATAAATGCATTGTTTTGTACAAGTATTTGCAATTCATGTCATCTTACAATGTACGTAATGTAGTATAATTTAAAAAGGCACAAGATGTCTGATATTCAGCAAAATAAAAAAATAGAATGATAATGAGCATGGAAGGGAATATTTTTTGTTGACAACGTCGTAGCGTGAGGTTGCATTCAAGGATTCCAGCACAAGTGTCACCAAATTAAAATTGTTTATAAATTGCTTAAAAGTGAAGAATAAGTCATGCCAATTGTCAAGAGAAATCTGTCAAAAAAACAAAGTTAGAAAACAGCAGTATTGACAAAGCTGAAGCCCCATTAAAATTCATGTACCGTAGCTAATTTCTACTACTACTGAAAGGAATTGGATAGCAATTTCTGGTTGTCCATCTAAGTTGTTGGTTGTCCGTACTTGGAACAAGTTTTTGCTATTAATAATATTAATAATGCAAACTTGTATATTATACTTGAATATCAGTGTAGGCCTATAGTAGGGATGACCAATGAACCATCAACTTGATTAGAACACTCCCATAGACATGCAGGGAGCTCAACTGTGCACTGCTTGCACATACATTTCTAAATTGATCTCATTCTTTTATTTTTCAATATTTTTCTGTAAAATTTGGGAAGTTACTGCCAATTATATTTTGTAACTATCTTGCAAATTACAGCAACATAACTTATTTTGTTTTTCTGTAAGTGCGAGTCAAAATTGGTCCATCGCCACAGTGCGCTTTAATTGCCAGTGGCTGAGTTTAGCACTGCTCAAGAATGGCACAAAATATTCAAATCAGTAAGATCAGGTGAAAAACGTAGCCTACTGAGCTGTAATTTGGCAGAGTTGCCAGTAATACCTCTATCATACCCTCTGTAAAAAGGTTAAAAATTGAACAAGTAGATCTCGAGTTACAAATTAAATCACCAGCTTCCCTTTGGAATTTTTATATTCCTTTCATATCATGTTAAGAAGACACCTTTCTGAACATAAATGTGAAGTTTCGTGCTCATTCGATGTATTGTTCACCTGATCTTAACCCTAAACGCTTTCTTATATTTAGGCCTATAACATCTACAACTTGCTGCTGGCTATACCTTGTTTAGGACTTTCAAAAGAAGTACCTGAATGTGCAACCATAACTGTTTCAAAATAGCCCGCGATAGTCATGCAGGTAACTTCGAGGTCAAGCATTGAATTGGTTTGAACAAAGATACTCATAATTGTATTGAGTGCTACTTTGGTTTGAATGAGGAATACTACAGGAATACACATGAGCATGATGAGGATAATCTCTATTGTTGTGAATGAGTCAATGACCTTCAAAACTTAAGATTTTGTTTACATACACCTACTAATTGGTCATATTAAACCCAATAACATTGAAATTCTTGGTTGTGAAAAAAAAAGTTCACCTACTTTTTGATTTTGTGCCATATCGGCTATCTTGGATGATTTTTGGCAAATGTCCTCTAAATGCATGATTTCAATGCCTTGGTTTGAAAAAATAAGTTATGCCAGTGACTAGTTAAGTGCCATTTCATAAGAAACCCTTTGATACTTTCACAATATGCTTGTTTCATGTTTGCAAATATGTTAAAATAAAGAAATATATAAAGGTAAATATAGGCTTATGCCAATTTTGCTCCCAACTGCTATTTTTGGACCTTGTCATTTTATTTCGCTTCAATGACCGGTCAGAATGGGAAACTTTGATAATTCATAATTCAAAAAGTTTTTGACCGATTTTGACCATTTAACCACCAAAATACTTCTGTTGATTAGTTCTACTCAGAAAACAATATTTTGTAGCAATAGGGTCAACATGAAATTTTGATGGTTATCCCTACCTATAGACGAATCCGACCGCGCACTCTCGAAAGGACGCCCTCTTACATCGCCGCCATTACGGGGGGCCATTACGGGGGCCATTTGTGCAGCATAGCATAGGCAAACAACAACAATACTTTGGATATGCTTCTCTAAGTTCACTTCACTGTCACCATCATCAAATTGCCAAGGATGCTTAGGCAGATGATGTTCGAGACTGGCCAAAACTATAATTTCAAGGTAATTTACTTGTCAAAAAAGTGAATTTATGCATCTTTTTTCGCCGTAGCGTAGGCCTAAATATTGTATTAAAACAAAAGCTTATTTCATCCGTATGAAAAGTGTTAAAAAGCATCGGTCGCTTTATAGCTCTGGTTTAAAGAACCGGATAGGCCTACTTGTGTATTGAAAATAGTTTTAACTTTTAAGTAGTATAAAATATCGCAAAATATCAGAAGTAGAGTTTTAAACTTAAAAAAATGCAAATGATGAATGCTTTTAATTAAGAAGCGACAAAAGAACAAGAAAATATTTTCTTCGGCGACGAATTGAAAGTACGATGCAAGCGGTAGGCCTACCTACCGATGAGGCCAATTGAAAATAAATAACGCCCCTTGATTTTTTGAAGATTTTCAAATATTTTTGTTATTTTTTCTTCTTTGGTCCCTTTCTTTGTTTCTAAAATTGTTGCAATGAAAAGACATGTTTAGAAGTTCTTGCTTACCATTTATAAACATGTAGGCCCTATTGCAAACACTCTCTTCAAGCTAGGGGTATGCCTAGGGCTTTGGGGAAATAACAAAAAATATTACGGGCCTCCCCGTTTTTATGATGTGTTGCCAAAGCCTTTGCAATTGCAATTTTACACAGAAATGGATGGTAAAAACAACATATAAATAACAAATAATAAGGGACTCCCTCACTGATTTTTGAAAAAGTCCGGACGGCACAAATCTTTGCAGGGTTCTTACACTTCATGAGCAAAAAAAATCCATGACTTCCCATGACTTTAATTAAAGAATTCCATGACTTTCTCTGGTATATAATGTACCAACCATTTTCATACAATTGTACTATTTGTGTACTTCAAAACCCTAACCATGCCAAGGGACACTCTACTTTCAAAATATGCTTTAATTCAACCACCTTCACATTGAAAAAATGACAATAGCAATTGGCATTTATTTTTTCAAAACAATTTTCAAAGAAGCTCCATTTTCATTTTTCCGCTTTCCCATATTCAACTATGCACGAAGCATTTTTAAAACTTTTGCACTGGCTTTATGCATAATACTAACAATTCATTGATTTAGGTGGACCACCCACCGGAAGCTTTAGGCCTAACATCGGGTTTTGTTAGGGCATGTTTTCAACAACAACAACAACAAAAAAAAAACAAAAAAAAAAACCTAGTGCTAATGTTAATTAGAAAACTCTACTGGATATGTACATGTATACCAGTTGTCTATGCATGGTTAATATTAATGCCGGAAATTATCTTGTAGTCCTATTACTTTGCACCAATATAGAGCTAACTAAATACCTTCAGACGACAAAGTATGTGTAGCAGTTAGATAGCCGGGTTAGATAATTAATAAAAAGTATGTGCATGAACCATCTGAAAGTCTGATGAAGTAAATGTGACATCATCAGGGGGGACGAGTCACTTGTCGGCAATTTTCAGTTAGAAGTTTTTTGCATCATTTTCTAGCTGTTTACAAATTAATGCTACATTTTGATGCAAACTCCATCAAAATCGGACGCCTGGTTACCGAAGTTATGAGCAATTTATCAATGGCTAAAAAAACAATGATAAAACAAAAGAATTTGAACATTGTTTTTGCCAATATCTCAAAAACAATATTAGCGACATCCGACTCATTCCCCTTGATCATGTCACAAATTATTTCGGAAATCATCTTGTAGGTCTATACATGTTAAATAAAAAAACCAAAGTGCGTGCATGATCTGAAAGTCGAAACGAAAACGATGTCGGAAATCATCTTAGGCCTATTATTTTTGCACCAATAGAGCTAAATAGTTAACTAAATACCTTCAGACAACAAAGCATGTAGGAGCCTACGTGTAGTAGTTAGATAGTTAATACTGAAATATGAATGTGAATGTGCATGAACCATCTGAAAGTCGGACGTTAACTATATCAGAGATCATTCTATAGGTCTATTAAATAAGAAAAATAATAATGTGCATGCATGATCCGAAATCGGAAAGAAAAAACGATGTCGGAAATCATCTTGTATGCCTATTATAGAGCTAAATAAATTTAGTTTTACTAAATGGGCAATTCCACGGTAACGGAATGTAACATGTATGTTTACATTTTCAAAAACAAAATTTTGGGCAGAAAATCATGTCTTTTGAAAAAATCAGTACTGAGTAGGCCTAGTAGGCCTAAACATATTTCAATATAACTGCAATACGCATCAAATTAAAGATATTGTTCTACTCTATCACTTTATACCAAATTTGTAATATTGTGGCACCAGTGTTTTTGGAGATATTAACTATTTTCACCATTTAGAATTTGCTCTCCCTCATACGGAATTGCCCATAGGCCCTATACCTTCAGAAAACATAGCATGTGTATAGCAGTTAGGAGTATTATTTCGGAAATCATCTTTTAGGTAGGGCCTATAGGCCTATTAAATAAAAAAATTAATGTGCATTCATGCATGATCCGAAAGTCGGAACGAAAACGATGTCGGAAATCATCTTGTAGGCCTATTATTTTGCACCAAAATAGCTAAATAGTTAACTAAATATATACCTTCAGAGGCGGAATAGTGGGCAAGTGGCATAATTTCTGTGCATAATTTACCCAGCAGGTGCTGGCCGGTAAATCGTTGATTTTACTTTCCGATTTAGAAAGTAGGCCTAACAATCGGAATGGATTTTAAAAACACGGAAAAGGGTATTAAATGCAAAAGCTAATTTAATTACCATTTTTGGTTTAAAATAATATTATTAATCAGAGAAACTTTTTTTTGGGAGCAAATTGTCAAATTCCATGACTTTCAAGAGATTTTCTGAATTCCATGGATGACTTTGCATGAGGCCTGGAAAATGAAAAGCAAAATTCCATGACCCATACGAACCCTGCTTTTGTTCTCACAAAAGCGTGTTACGTTTTTTTTTTTATTGTAGGCCCATGTGCCCGAGTATATGCTTCGATCGTTTATTGATAAATCATGAATGAATTCCACCTCTAGATCCCTGACTTGAAGTTAAACCTTGTCTAAAATAACACTACCAACATGCCAATATCGGTTGTGAGAGCCGGCGAGTTATGCTAGGGTCGGCTACCCGTGTCAATGCCGAGTAGGCCTACCAACCAAACATAAATGACTAGTCAGGCCCAAGGCCTAGCATACCAGGCCTAAAGTTGAGCATCAATATAATTGTAGGTCTAAATGCTCAAAAATGTTCCGACCACAGCTCCTCAAAATAAGGTAGACCTAATCATAAAAAAATTGTAGTATTAACCTGATTTAAATTGGGATTAAAATAGCTTAAAACAGATGAAAAGTGAACATACAGCGTGCACGTGAACTTGAATCAAGCGCCGAAATGGCCCCGGCAATGGCGGACGAACAGCGCCACCCACGGTTGAGGAGTAGAAACAGCTCCCGTCGGATTCGTGTATAGGTACGTAGTTATACCATGGAGGTATATAAATAAATGGAGAATGATCTAGCCAAGCATCTTTTGTACTACGTTGGTTATGACCAATTATTGTTGAATAGGCAATTTCAGGGGATATTGATTATGCTAAGCTGATTACATTGTTAAGTCTGTTTCACTGGTCATTTATTTCAATGGGGTGCTAAATGCAGTTTCTTATAATGTTTATTGAAAGTGCTCATGTTTCAGAAAATTTGATATCAAAATGTCATTTTCGCCAAAAATTACATTGAAATCAGTCTTTTTGAATAAAATAAACACCCTATCTGTAGGCCTATATCTGTGGTCATATTGTGACCCCCTACATTTTGGTCATGATTCTTGAAAAATTAAATCTTTCCAAAAGTTATGACCCCCCCGGTATAGGCCTATTTGGAACCCCCCTCCAAAGAAAATGATGGACCCTAATAATATTAATAATCATTTAGGCCTAAATACTGATAATTATTTATTATAAAATGAGAAGTTTAATGATGATGAAAATATTTTAGCTGAATTCCTAAGTACTTCCGGTAAATTTTACTCGCTCTTAACTCAATTGGCCCAAATTGGCCCAACATAATTTTTTTTCACAATCGGAAGGTAAAAACGTTTTGCTTTCATTTGCACTATATTTGAACTCCTCAGACCCCTTAAAAGCTTAATATATGAACATGAAAACTAAGTATATTTGTCAAGTTACGGCACAACTAGTGTAGAAAACAGTTTCATAACTTGAGAACAGAACATCCAAATTTCATCGGGTTTTCGCACAATCATACATTGAAACTATAAGCTATCAAAACTGGCGACTTTGAACAGCTAATTGACTAGCTGACGCCATTATACAGTCTCTTTTACAAGCCTTCCGCACGGGTCAATGTAGGTCAATTCCTATGAGGAAATTTTGGGAGTGACGATCAATGAACCATGGTAGAGTCTCATAACCATCGTGGAGATCAATAGCTTGGCTGAAGTGGCTAGTCATTCAAGTTTGGTGACTCATTGAATAGAGGTAATAGGATAATCTCCACTTAAGAGATTAGAATTCTGGCGATCATTCTCCATTTATTTATATACCTCCATGGTTATACAATGTACTTATGTGATATGTTAATATTCTACCCCTGCAGGAGATGCCGCCGATGAGAAACTGAAAACACGAAAATGCAACACAAGCCACAGACAAGAGATAAACTGTATATCACATTCGACAACAACATTGAATTAATACTGGTGTGGTTTTGAAATTCACGTTTATTTTATTCAAAAATAGTTTCACATTTTAAATAGTACCATCAGCTAAAAGATACACATACAAAGGTGAGTTTTGGCTACAGATTTATGGTTGTCTGGCGGACAACCGAATCAGTATTTTTGGTTGTCCGGCGACTTTTTTAGTTGTCCCGGGCGAACGGACAATCAAAATTTCGAACGCTGCTTAAGACAATCGGAATCACTTAAATAATGTTTTCACTTTATTTGATACAAATGTTTCAAAGTAAATCAAACACTCGACATGACCTTAATCTTCCACACAGGGAGTGTGAATTTCAAATGGATTACACAAATGGGTGACTCCATTTGAAATCTACACACTCTGTAAGGGAAATATGAAGGTCATGTCTTCCATAGGGGGTGTATGGATTTCAAATGGAAAAGCCAAAATGAGCTCTATGTATAGAGGCCCTGCATCATTTTATTGATTGGCTCCAAACAAAGGATTTGAACCGGTGTCCTTCACCGTAGTTATGGCAGAGTGCAGTCCATTCAATCAAATGTTGTCATCAACCTATTTGATCGTAGTGCAGGGTTATGTGTGTGAGAGAACTGCCACGGTAAATTGCAATCATGCTTTTGTTGAATGCATTTGAGTAGTCCGCCATATTTACGGGATGATACGTCACATGCAAGGCCTCTATTGTTTCACATATCCGACAAAAAGGTTCACATTTTGTGACACTTCTTATGTCACTTTTTTTTTGCTTAAAAAAATTCTTGTTGATTCTATATCTACAATATATTGAAGCCTAACATTTTTTTGCTTAAAAAATTCTTGTTGACTCTATACAATAGCTACATTGAATCCCAACAATTATATTAAGAAACAATCATTTCAATAACATATTTCAGCTGTTCATATTTGTATGGGGTTCGGGAAGGGGGAAGAAGTGATTGTCACTCGTGTATAATAATAAAGGCATATTTCGAAAATGGAAATAAAACATTTATTTACAATTATTGTATTTCACTTTCAGAGCTCCGCTAAAAATAGTACAATTGTAATAAAATATTTACAATTATAAAAATTGTATTTCACGTTTAGAGCTCTGCTAAAAATAGTACAATTGTAATCAAATTGATTTTCCTGTGAGTGATATATACACATACTTAATAACTGCAAAAGCTATTTTATTAATGAGCGTTTTAATAACCACCAGACCCATTCACGTAAGCTTGGAAACGAGCAATTATTATGGCAACCCATTAACACAATCAAGTAAGAGTGTAATGTTGTATCTAGCAGAATATTTTTGCTACCTTTTTCATTTTTACGATTTTTCACATACAAAATTTAAAAGCCTGTGAACATATTTGTGCCCATATGCTTGATCAGTTTAGACATAGCTGCTGTAAACTGCAAACAGTTCTGAACAGTTAAAATTGCAAAAAACTTTTACAAAAAAATTAAAAATTAAAAAGAATAATATCTAAAATAAAATTAATATAATTTCCCATCAAATGTTATTGATATCTCCTCCAGCATTAAAACAAACATTTAAAAAAATATTGTCAACTGTTCCCAAATTGATTAGGTATCTTTCTGCTACAATATTGTATTAATTTCGCTTTTTGTTATTGCTATTTTTTATAGCGCTTAAAGCTTTTGTTCTCTAGAGATCAATGTAAATGCGTTTAACCCTGCTGTATAAATCGAGGGTTCAGAACCAGGAAGCCGTAACTCACAAAAGTTTCACAAAGATTTTCTTGTGAGTGAAGGCTCTCTGGTTCTCAACCCTCAAAACATAAAGTATACTGCTATATGTGACCCGCAGCACAAACGAGCCAGTAAATTCCCTAAATTGTATTCCGAAAGTTACGTGTAAAATGTGTACGAAGGTCGTATTCATCGCTCACTGGCGCGACATCTGTCTTATTTTGATAGTCACAACACCAATCAATAATCCTATTATTGAAGTGGATAATAAGCTTCTACCTTAGATGGCTATAGAACTTTTAATAGCCCTGGTCTTTGTTTGCTTTTGCTAAATCCTTTTCAAGTGGTGGGTTACCAGGCATTGTATTTTGTATAGGTATGCATAACCAACAATTAACAATGAGAACCTTCTTAAACCTCGTTGACTTGGGGATGATTTGAAATGACCGCCAATTATGACTGTTTGATATTTATTGTTAGCAATGTGGAAAAAGAGACACACGTAGAAACGAAAAAAGCTATGATGTTGTTGAAGGAGCAAAGTTTAACAAACCATAACCCCGCTTCTGGATATCGCTTGAAGTCAAATGATATACCATTTTTAAGTTTATGATGTTTATTTTGAAACACGAAATAAAAAAAAATTGACCGGGAGGAATTTACGGCTCATTCGCCGTGGACGGTCACATATATATCACTTTTCAGTGTCTGTCTGTTCTGTCAGTGCAATGCAATCTGAGCAAGCATTGATGGTGGATGTCAACCAGTGTCACCTTGACTGTCATTTCGCTTGATTGGATCACCATGGCAACAAAATCCAATATGGATGCAGGGTAGACTTGCTATAATTGCATAGCAATTGATCTATCATTACTCAAGCAGCATCCTGTAATGTAGATGCATTAAAATTTAAAATCAGTACAGTGCTTTAGTACCAGTGATTTCTGCTTAAAATCAAATGCATTGCAAAAATTTATCAGTTTATTCCTGAAGATTATTCTTTAAAATCAGAAGGAACAACATTGCCTCTGAATTTTTTTTAAAGCCATAATTTTTTAAATACATACACTAATGTACAATTTTGGTCAAATTTTAATTATGTGAAATTCTTTGCCAAATATGAAATAATAAGGTTTCTGGTTATTTTCAAAGCCAAAATAATAGGGTAAAAATGAAAAACCTCACTTATTACTAGTATCTTGGCCCCATAAAAACTGTAGGTATTTCATTGAAATAAAAAGACATTAATTAAATTAAAAATTACTCTTTTGTCCTACAAAAACAACATATCAATAAGCATACAAGGCATTACAAGCATATATCCAAAACAATTCAGCTTTGGTAAAGTTGTGCATAATGCAAATAATAACTGAGAATCAAAACAAATTTCTCCATAACTTTAGACTCTTTCACAATCTTCATTCATTCAATATGTATTTGGGTGATTAAAAGCTACTGTGGCAACAAATTTGGTTCCTTGTCTTCCAATCTGAAGACATCATTTAAATTTGTTTGTAAAAATTGTACCAGTAATGAATTTTTAAATACTGTACCAATGAAATTGCAGGGATTGAGTTTTAAGGCGTGCGAGTGACACGCGCCGCACGCCTGAAAATACGCCGAGGGTGCGATTTTTAGACACCTAAAAAAAAATAAAAAATAAAGTTTTTTATTTTTATTTAGAATGTCCCTGGAACTTAAAAATGTCCCTGAAATATTTTTAATTTTTTTTTAAACTTGAAAAAAAAAAATTACAAAAGATTAAAAAAAATTATAAAATATTCCATTTCTATAATTATTATTTTTAAAAAAAGATGTCAAAATATATGGCTATAATATGACACCTTAGCATATTTTGAGCCAAATGCGTTTAACCCTGCTGTATAAATCGAGGGTTCAGAACCAGGAAGCCGTAACTCACAAAAGTTTCACAAAGATTTTCTTGTGAGTGAAGGCTCTCTGGTTCTCAACCCTCAAAACATAAAGTATACTGCTATATGTGACCCGGCAGCACAAACGAGCCGTAAATTCCCTAAATTGTATTCCGAGTTACGGTGTAAAATGTGTACGAAGGTCGTATTCATCGCTCACATTAATTAAATTAAAAATTACTCTTTTGTCCTACAAAAACAACATATCAATAAGCATACAAGGCATTACAAGCATATATCCAAAACAATTCAGCTTTGGTAAAGTTGTGCATAATGCAAATAATAACTGAGAATCAAAACAAATTTCTCCATAACTTTAGACTCTTTCACAATCTTCATTCATTCAATATGTATTTGGGTGATTAAAAGCTACTGTGGCAACAAATTTGGTTCCTTGTCTTCCAATCTGAAGACATCATTTAAATTTGTTTGTAAAAATTGTACCAGTAATGAATTTTTAAATACTGTACCAATGAAATTGCAGGGATTGAGTTTTAAAAGGCGTGCGAGTGACACGCCCGCACGCCTGAAAATACGCCGAGGTGCGATTTTTAGCACACCTAAAAAAAATAAAAAATAAAGTTTTTTATTTTTATTTAGAATATCCCTGGAACTTAAAAATGTCCCTGAAATATTTTTAATTTTTTTTAAAACTTGAAAAAAAATTACAAAGATTTAAAAAATTATAAATTCATGTTCAAAATAGGCAAATTTATAATTGATGTTCACATTACAACCTATTTATGAAGTAAAGAAGCATGCAAAACAAATGCATTTTAAAATCATTCATAGATTATTATGTGAACATAATTTACAAATTTGCCTATTTTAAACAAGAATTTATAATTTTTAAATCTTTTTGTAATTTTTTTTTTTAATTAATTTTAAAAATTTCAGGGACATTCTTAAGTTCCAGGGACATTCTAAGGACATTCTAAATCCAAAAAAAAAAAATAATTAAAAAAAAAAAAATTACAAATGACACTAGCAATAAGTCCAAAGTCCAGGGACATCTATGCAGTATACACCATTCATTACCCCAGAGCTTTTACCATGGCCATTTAAAAAGTACATGTATGTTGTCACAATTGCTAAGTTTTAGCTGAAAATGAAATCAAAGTCATACACCAGTGTTGAAAAAAGCACACCTTGGTTTATTTAGGTGTGCGATTTGCAGCACACCTAAAAGCACACCTCGGGTTATCCAGGCGTGCGATTTACAGCACACCTGTCACATTGCAAAACTCAATGCCTGAAATTGACAAATAAATTGCTTCATTAAGGGATGAGGTACAAACGCTTGGACAGTATTTATTGTGGGACATTAGAGCACATCAGACATATCGAATTGCATTCTGAATACGAAGAATGTCCTTCTGATATCAAATAATTTTGATTTTTTTTTTTTTAATTTGCAATGTAATACACATTTTATGGCAAATGATTTAAAATTGATATTTTTAATAGTACTCAAAGTAAACTTTATAAATCTGATGATTTATACTTAAAGTGTATGTAGGTGGGATGAAAAGCCGATGATCAATTGAAAATTTTGACCTTTCGTATTGAAGATTGAACACCAAAAAAAATTAGGTCTTTTGGGGAAAAAAATCCATATCTTCAATACGAAAGGTCAAAATTTTCAATTGTTCGTCGGCTTTTCATCCCACCTACATACACTTTAAGTATAAATCATCAGATTTATAAAGTTTACTTCGAGTACTGTTAAAAATATCAAAAATATCAATTTTAAATCAAAAATCGCTTCTCCCCCTCTCTGCTTGCCAAAAACTGCTTGCCCCCTTCTCTTTTGGTTGGCCAAAAAACCCCCCCCCCCCCCATTCAGGGCTCATAAGTAGCCCAATAAAGGAGGATATGGTGCCTTCTATCTGGCAACACTGCTCTGAATCCCTTATTCAACAGTGACTGCAAATTGAGCATGATTGATTGGAATTCATGCAACAACAAATAAACCATTATGCAAATTACCATCATCGTTACATCGTCAAGTATGGTCAATTTTGCTGTATCATTGTTCTAGCACTGAGTATACCGACGTACTTGAACATGATAGTGAAACCTGCGTAAGGAGGACTATTTAAAACATGATGACTGAGCTTTCCTGAAGCTTGAGACATTTTCGTGACAGTGCTCTTTTTTGCCTTATTTTCCCCAGAGCTCAGCGGATCTCGTTTTTATCTTGTTTTCTTGTCCACATGGGGTTTGTGTTATTTACTGTATAATTTGCCAAATGAGTCAAAAAACAAAAATCAAGTTTCAATGAATAAATGCATTGTTTTGTACAAGTATTTGCAATTCATGTCATCTTACAATGTACGTAATGTAGTATAATTTAAAAAGGCACAGGATGTCTGATTTTCAGCAAAATAAAAAAATAGAATGATAATGAGCATGGAAGGGAATATTTTTTGTTGACAACGTCACAGGTTGCAATGGATTCCAGCATAAGTGTCACCAAATTAAAATTGTTTTTAAATAAATTGCCTAAAAGTGAAGAATAAGTCATGCCAATTGTCATGAAAAATCTGGCAAAAAACAAATTTAGAAAACAGCAGTATTGACAAAGCTGAAGCCCCATTAAAATTCATGTAGCTAATTTCTACTACTGAAAGGAATTGGATAGCAATGTTTGCACAGTATTTTTTGTGGGACTTCAGAGCACATCAGATCAAATTGCATGGGTATAATCAGAAATAATGGAAAAGTGTGACAAAAGGGTCAAAATTACAAACAGTGTTCAAAGAAGTAATTGTCTTATTGTAAGCACAAGATATCTAAATTCAAGAAAACATAAAAAAATTACATCAGTCAGGCGACGAAAAAAGAAAACCCTGTTCTACGGGCCCAACCGACCCAGATTTTGAACAAATTGGGAAAAAAAATTCCTGTACAAATGAATGCCGACCAAATTTCGGGAACAATTTTTTTTTTTTGTATTTTCTCAAATTGCAAATTGTTTACAGATTTTGGTTATTTTTTGGGTCATTTCCAAAAACAAACAAAAAAAAAGGCCCGACCGCCCATAGAACAGGATTTATTTTTTTCGTCGCCTAATGTTACTAAATATTTTTTCAACTGGTTTATTGACCAAAATAGTCTAAAATCTTCAGAAATATAACACAATTTTAAGTTCCATGTCATTCTTTGTTGTTTTGACAAAATTATGCAAATATGTAATTATTTGAGTTTTTAGTATTAATTAGACACTGAACTAAAATTAGTCATGCACAAGTTTTCACATGGAAACAAAATTTTGGGGAAACAAAATTTTGGGGAAAAAAAATTCATTAAAACACCTAAAAATGTGTGAAAATCGGGAACAAAAGTTTTTATTTGTCAAAAGAAACGTCTTAATTTATTTTCTTTTTAAGTTTGTATTTGCAATATGATGCACAAAAACTGTGTTGAAGTTTTTAGCATCACACAGTTTTTCCAATTGATGTAAAGAGCCATCAAAGTAGTGCTATTGTGTAAAACACCTGACCTACATATAGCTGACACTGTATAGTACCTGTATCACCTCAAATATTTATAAACTCCATTTTCTAAAACAGTCTTTGAAATTTTTTTTGAATTTAGGTGACTTACATTCAAATTTATTTTTTGCGCCCAACTTTTTTTTTGTACATGTATATTTACACTCCTGTATAGCCTCAAATATTTGCAAATCACATTTTCTAAAGTAGTAATTTGTAATTTTTTGGTGACACTATCTATGGCCATCTCAAAAAGGGGCAAAAAATTGAATTACATTACCGTAGTTCAATTTTATTGTTGAGCCTAAAATTACTTACAATTAATTGTCAGGAGGGTAACATTTTGTGAAAATCTTCAAAACCTTGTTTTTATGTACATATTTCTTGAATATGAAGGTTTTTACCAGGAGGGGCCAGCCAAGATTGACTGAATTTTGACGTCGTCATACACGTAAACACAAAAATGTCTCAAATAATTCCAAAAGTGTATGCATGTTATCAAGCAATATTTTATCAGTCTAAATCCGTTGAGGTTCGACAGTGAACCTCATTGCAAGTACTGTTTTTTGAATTTTTTGTATGAATAACGCGCACTATGTTATGATACAATACTTAAAAATTCACCCATATGTATGCAACAGCTTTACGTGGTGTAGTGGTCTGCAGGCTTTCCTGCCACCCACACAGAGTTCAATTCCCACCCCAGCGCAGGTAATATTTTTTCTTCACATTCATTTTGAATCCAAAATCATTTATTTTCATGTGAAAATGTATAAATTGCACTAGGAAATATATTTTGTGCACTTTTTTTCTGTAACAGGGCCAATAGAGCTAAAAACACACCTCGGATCGGGGAAAAATAATTGCGTCCCACGTCCAGGCAGTGTTGCCGTCATATTGTTTGTTTTGTTTACGATATTGGCTGTTGCCGCATTAAAATGTCGGCCACCAAAGTCTGGTTTTTAAATCACGATTGCAACAGTTTGGCTTCAGGAATATATTTTCAGAGCTAAAAGAACACCTACAGACTATTTCTTCAGAATTTTGAACTAATGTCAATTTTATTTCTGTGTATCCTGATATTGACTATTTAGATAGCTGTAGCAAACATGTTCAAGCAATGGCAAATATTTTTATTGTTTTTGAGTTCCTACACTAATAAAATAAAAAGTACCATATGAATATTGCCACCTTGGTGCATGAAAAAAAATCAAGTTGAATTCAGATGTAACACTCCTGATGAGACAAGATTTCTCTTTTCAACCTGCTCTGAAAAGAAAACGATTTGGATATCATGCAAGTTTTATTTTTTCAAAGTTTGGCCCAATTACTTTACAAACAATGCTAGCTACACAGTCTGGTGACCGGTGATTTTTGGAACATGTATTTTATTTTGCCCACCATGTAGTATAGACATAAGTATAGACTATTAAGTCTGAATGCCATGGTAGCATACCTTATTTATCTGTTACTATAGTTAGGGGAAAAAGTTCACTTTGGTGACCACTCTCTGGCTAGTAAGGTTTGACGATTGATTCGACTTCTATGGACCATTTAGAAAAAAATAGCCACCATGTCCCTCGAAAATCCCGGCATTTTTAAGCTAGAGGCCAAAATCCAAAATGGCCGCCACCACCATTTTGAAAATTTAAGTTTGGAGCCAGAGCACCTATAATCGTGCACAAAGACACTTTTTCGGATATGGGGATTTCGATTCTGATTAGTTTTGACATTCTGGCATCATTTTCACCCAGAAATCCAAGATGGTGGCGGCACCATCTTGAAAAATTTATTTTGAACAAGAGGACCTTGTTTACAAAGACACTTTTTTTGGATAAGTCGACCACAAGGATTTCAAATTTGACATTACTTTGACATTCTGGCTTTTACCAGAAATCCAAGATGGTGGCCTATGCCGTATGTCTTGAAAAAAATAAGTTTTGAACCAGATTACCTAAAATCGTGTACAAAGACAAGATGCCCCAAGAGATCCGAATCTGACATTAATTTGACGTTACAAAATAATTTTTGCCCAAACCCAAGATGGCCCCCATTTGGTAGAAGCGTAAATGTGATTTTGAATGAGAGCAGAAGCATAAGTGTGTCATTTCCGCCTTATCTGGGGTTCATGATCTTATATGACAACCCTTATCTTGGATATCCCTTATCTTGGAAACCCCAAATGGTTTAGGCGGCCTTAATGGGTTTACGTTCTTACCTGTGGCTAAATAAGGAATCGCAGTCTAAATCCCAGAAAAGGCATTAAACCCCAGATAATCACAACCCCAGATAAGCGTAGCCTTAAATAAGGCTCCCTAGATAAGGAACTTAAATCCCAGAAAAGACATTTAAACCCCACATAAGGTGCCTTAACTCTAGATAAGGGTTGTTAGCCCCAGATAAGGCATCTAAGCCCAAGATAAGGCGCCTAACCCCAGATAAGAGACGAACTCAGATATGGCAGTTTAAACCCCAGATAAGGCGCCGCCTGGGTTTTACTTCTCTTATATTAGGTTTATGTTCCTTATTTATGGTTAAGGCGCCTTATTTGGGGTTGGGACTGGTTTATCTGAGGTGTACGTCCCTTATCTGGGGTTACGGCGCCTTATCGGGGGTTTAAACTGTCATATCTGAGTTTACGGCTCTGATCTGGGGTGAAGGCGCCTTATCTTGGGTTTAGATGTCTTATCTGAGGTTAACGACCTTATCTGGGGTTAACGACCATTATCTAGAGTTTGGGCACCTTTTGTGGGGTTTAGATGCCTTATCTTAGGTTTATGTTCCTCATTTAGGGTTAAAGCGCCTTGTTTGGGGGTTGGACTGCTTTATCGGCGGTTCACGCCCTTATCTGGGGTTACGGCGATTATCTGGGGTTCAGATGCCTTATCTGGGTTTAGACTGCGATGTGCTAAGGTTAAGGCATCTTAGCCACAGGTAAGGAACGTAAACCCAGGATAAGGCCGTCTAAACCACAGGTAAGTCGCCTTATCCCTAGATAAGGGATGTAAACCCAAGATAAGGCAGTTTAAACCCCATATAAGGGACATGAACCCCAGATAAGGCGGAAATGACACATTTATGCTTCTGCTTTCATTCAAAAATCACACTTACGCTCTACCAAATGGGGCCCATCTTGGATTTCTGGGCAAAAATTATTTTGTAACGTCAAATTAATGTCAGATTCGGATTTCTTGGGGTCGCCTTACCGGAGCAAGTTTGTTTGTACACGATTTTAGGTAATTTGGTTCAAAACTTATTTTTTTCAAGATGGCGGCGCCATGCGCCACCATCTTGGATTTCTGGGTAAATATGAGTTCGTGAATGTCAAAGTAATGTCAAATTTGAAATCCTTGTGGTCGACTTATCCAAAAAAGTGTCTTTGTACACGATTTAAGGTCCTCTTGTTCTAAACTAAATTTTTCAAGATGGTGCCAGCCACCATCTTGGATTTCTGGGTGAAAATGATGCCGTAATGTCAAACTAATGTCAGAATCGGAATCCTTGTACTGACATATCCGAAAAAGTGTCTTTGTGCATGATTATAGGTGCTCTGGTTCAAAACTTAAATTTTCAAAATGGTGGTGGCGGCCATTTTGGATTTTGGCCTCTAGCGAAAAATGCCGGGATTTTCGCGAGGGACATTGTGGCTATTTTTTTTCTAAATGGTCCATAGAAGTCGAATCAATCGTCAAACCTTACTAGCCAGAGAGTGGTCACCAAAGTGAACTTTTTCCCCTAACTACTATACCGGGTTACTATAGTTATCAGCACCTGCAGTAACTTCAGCGGTCTGCCAATTTGGCGCAGTTTATGGCGTATACGGAAGTGGGGATCCGATTGGCTAATTGAATCACGTCATCATCACATCGGCAACTCATTCGCTGGCCAGCATAGCAATGTGTGTTTACGCCCCAGGGGGGTACTCAGTACAAATGACCATACGGGGACGTGCCGCAAACATGGGTAGCATTTTCAGCCTGTGGTATATCAATGACCCCTTTTTCAAAGCCTATTTTGGTATATGAATGGGTCCTTTTCTCAAAATTTTCTCAATTTTTTCGGAAAACAGCCCAATTTTTCCTTAATCTAGCCAAAATTTTCAAAGATTTTGGGAAAATTTGTAAAAACTAAGACAATTTTGGGTAAATTCGGCCGAAAATTTTGACTTTTGGTATATCAATGGGTCCAAATTTCTTGAAAAATTGGTATATTTATGGGTCTACTTCTAAAATCTCAGTGGCACGTCCCTACCAAAACCAACCTTGAGTCCCCCCCCCCCCCCGGGTTTACGCGATAATCAGACAGACCAGACGTAATTTGCTGTATAGCATAAAACTAAAATGATTTGATCAACATTCACCTTTTAAGGTCTTACAATGTAGTTCACTGATTTCCATTTAAGGAAGCCAAAAATGGGGCTAATATTTCGGCCACCTGAAAAATACTGATATTTGAGGGGCTATTTTAAACATTTATACATGGATTTACATGTCATTGGAAATCTTTGGGAACACTTTTTCTGAGTTTCTAGTTTGATAAACCCACAGAGTAAGTAATTCTGTGGATAAACCACAAAGACATGGGAATTTACCAACTGTGACTTTTATTTATATATATACCTCATATAGATTCCTGCCATCTGATTGGTTAAAAGTGGGGGCATTGTTTTAACTATGCCCTGTATTTGAGAGAATTTCATCAAAATGAACTACATTTTTGTATTGACCGGTCATGGAAATTAACTATTGACCGGTAATGGAAATTAACTATTGACCAGTCACATGCATCACAATCAAACTGTGCAATCATAAACATCCACGTACATCCATTTGTATAAAACAAATATTGACTGCTTTATTCGAGACATGGTTAAAATTATAGGCCCGCGGTGATCTTAAAATCCATGCTATTTGCATCTCGGGCCATAGCATGGTTTGAGATCACCTTGGGCCTATAATTTTAACCATGCCCCTCATACATTATTGTAGCAGTCACTATTTGTATATTATTATCGGGGCTATTTTGGTCACCTATATCATAGTATGTTATTGCCGAAATAGTCCCGAACGCAGGAACAATGGCAACTTTGTGGACAAAAGAGAACATTTGCATTGAGCAAGATTGGGAAGCTGCGCAAATACCTTGACCCGGACTCCACTCACAAACTCATCCAGGCTTTTGTCATCAGCAGGCTAGATCATTGCAATTCTCTCCTCCATGGTCTCCCACAGAAAGACATAAACAAACTTCAAAGAATCCAAAACATGGCCGCTCGCCTAATTTCTCTTACCAAAAAGCGGGATCACATAACCCCCATTCTCCGCGACCAACTTCACTGGCTCCCAATTGAGGAAAGAATCCAATTCAAAATCCTCCTCCTCACATACAAGGCGTTCCACGGTATTGCCCCTCCATACTTGTCTGAATTGATCAGTCTTTATATTCCACCTCGTGGCCTTAGATCAGGTAATGTGTGCCCCAATTATATTATTGTATATTTTATTATAAATCACATAGCAGCCAACGGCTGAATTGCATGACATTTACATTAAAAATAGCATTATGAAAAATACATACATTTATATTTAAAACACTCAAACATTAAAAAACGTACAAATAAATAAGAACACATTATAATTGCACTTGACTGGATTTGGAACAATATCAAAAAAATGACTGGCAATAAAAGCAAATTACATTGCTTTTAGGATGTTGGTGAGAAATGGTAGGGGACTATTTTGAAATCTGTTGGTCCTACATCTAAAAGAGTCAAATTTTGGTTGTCTTCTAAGAGTCATGTGGGAGTGATACTTACTAGGTGGAAACCAGTGTGAGAACCTCACAGACGTGCTTGCTTTCAGGGCAAATTCCTTGCAGATGTTTTGTCTCCTCTCAGACAACGAATGAAGTTCAAGGGTAGCTAAGGAATCTGCATAGGTAGTATACTTTCTACCAAGGATGTATTTGCAAACACGTCTCTGAATTTTCTCAAGCTGGGCCACCTGATTATGAGTAAGACCAGAATGCCAAAGTGGAGCGGCATACTCTAAAACAGGGCGGATGTACCCCTTGTACACCAATAACAACTCCTCGGGTGAGAGAGATGCTTCCTTCAGTTTACGGAGCATGAAGAGTTTACGATTGGCCTTCGCATACATTGAATCAACTTGTTCATCCCAACATAAATTGTTTTGGATCATAACACCCAGGAGTTTAACCTTCTCAACAACAGCTAATTTATGATCATCAATGGACAGATCAACATGTGGGGTAGCCTTCTTACCAAAATAAACTTGCATGGCCTGACATTTTGAAGGGTTCAACTTCAATTTATTGCTCTTAGACCACTCATTCAGGGCATCAAGATTCTCTTGGATTGCTCTATCATCACTATATATGCCCGATTTTCACCTATTGTCAGGTCATCAACGTATTTCCAGACTCTGTTTGTATGCTGGACATCATTCAATGCATAGTTGATCATGGCAAGAAAGGTAATAGGTCCCATGTTGGTACCTTGTGGAACACCTCCAGAGAGAGTAACCCATTCAGAAAAGGTTTGCTTGTACTTAACCCTTTGTTTACGGGAGGAAAGGAAGTCAATCACCCACTCCACAATTGCAGGGGAGACGCCCATCTTCAACAAATTGATGACAGCAATTCTGTGGTCTATCATGTCGAAGGCTTTGGTATAGTCCGTAAGGACAAGAGTGCTAACATTACCAGCCTTTTCAGCTCCAGAAACCATATGATGGTAAACATCAATGAGGCAGTGGGTGGTTGACATTCCCTTGGCAAGACCAGCTGTAAGAGAAATTGGCCTAAGTTTGTCAATGGAAGGGGGGGTTGCTTTGGAATAGGCACTACATTAGCTTCCTTCCACTGAGAGGGTACTTTACCTTGCCTGAGAGAAGAATTGATAATATCTGCAACAGGCCTACTGAGTTCATAGGCAAATTCTTTCAGAACTCTTGGTGGAACATTATCCGGACCTCCTGCTTTTGAAGCTGATAATTTCTTAAGATCACCATAAATATCCCAGGGTTGAATGATAGGGGGTGGATCTTTACTGGGCAAGTATGCAGGAAGATCATCCAGCTTGAGTGGTGTTTGAGACTGAGAGAAACTGGCTAAGTGGATATTAATTTCATTGGCAACCGCTACATAATTTGTAGGATCAATGTTGGGGACATGAATAGTGTTCTCGACCTTATTCATGTTGGCAAGGTTACTGAATCTCCTGTGCCATTTACCTGGTTCAAGTTTTTGTAACTTTCTGATCTTGTTGATGTTGTGAGAAACTTTTGCTTTCCGAATTTCTCGGATCAATGACCATCTGCAAATTGTCCGTTCCCGAACAAAGACCTATGGCGAACGGGCTTTTGCTGTTGCCGCCCCAATACTGTGGAACGCCCTCCCGGAACAGATCCGCAAATCACCCACTCTTGCTCAATTCAAATCACAGCTAAAAACCCACCTGTACAGAATTGCTTTCCTTGTTTAACTTATGTCATGTTTTTCCCACATTATTTATTTTGCAATGTAATGAGTACTCTTTGTTTGTTGATTTTGTCATTTTGCTTAGCGCATTGAGATGTTTTTTACGTTTATGCGCTTTATAAATGTGTTTAATAATAATAAAAGCTTCTGCAACTTCCGGAATTTTCCTGTTCCACAGGAAAGACTTTTCGGCGATTTGACTCACGATTGTGGACGAAATTTGCCCACAAATTTGGTGGCAATCCTGCTTTAATAGTTTTCTCAAGGTAAGCTTTCATCATCATCTGGCGTTCACTGGTACTCAGCAAATACGGAAGACATTGACAACCCCACCAATAAATACAAAATGGCTAAATTCCAAGCAGAAGGCGAGAGTAAAAACATCTATCATTTTAAAGAAGAAGAGGACGGTCCTAGTGTAAGTTTACTGTCATCTGTATTTTGAAATCTGTTGACATTTTAATGATCCCGGGCCGATTCCTGGTCATTTATTTAACAGCCATTGTCAGTAAGAATGGGACCGAATTGGGACTTTGTGATTCAAGTGCATCATGGATTTTCTTTTAAAAAATAGGATGATGCAACATCAGTCCCAGAAACTACCCCCAAAATTTTAGTTTCCTCACTCATTTTGTTTGTCCGAAAAACAATATTGAAATTTTGGCCCCATAAACATCCTTAAATGGTTTATCAATTAGCAGCCACTAGAAAATTGTGCGCCAACGTTGGCCCAGTGAAAAGAAAAGTTTTTGAATGCTTCTATGGGTATCATTACATTGACACAAAAAATGGTTAGGTTACCATTGATTGGCGCGTTGTAATAATCAAGTTTAAAATGTTAGTGAAAAGCGCCTTTGTGCTGTTTTCTGTGGCTTTTCATTGCGCCAAGCACCCATGTAAAAAATAAGCTGAAATCGTTAAACTAATTATTTAGAATCAAATGCAAATGCAAAATTGATGGGTGCTTGTTGGCACAAGAAGAAAATTGAGGTCAAAGGTCGAATTTTCTAATTTTGAGCCATTTTCACGCCTCATTTTAAAATTTCATGCGCCAAGGTCAAAGAACAGAAAAAGTGGTGTTCAGTAGTAAACAAACTGTAACTCTACTAAGGGAGTGTTCATAAATACTTTGGTTGGGGGGGCTGGAAAATATGTAGGGGGTCATAACATTTTAGGAGTTCTGAATAGGGGGGGTTAAAAAAGTTTTGGGTGTATGAACAGGGGGGTTAAAAAGTTTTTGGGCACGGAGAGGGGGTGTAAAACTTTAGCAACAATAGTTAAAATATAAAATAGCCTGAAAATTTTCGCGCGCTATGCGCGCAAATGTTCAAGTAATACCAGTACAAAAATTCATTCCAGATAAGGGTATTTTTATGTATTTTGACAAGTCATTCAATAGTCAAAGATATATAAGTATGAAGTGTCAATAACTTAATTTTGAGGCTTGTGTCAGTTCCTTCTGGTCTGCTCTTTAAATCACTAAAAAGCTGCAATATCTTTACTCTTCTTTAGTGTTAACAATTTTTACAGTAATGTTTCGTGCAGTACAGATTATTAATTTATTATCACTAAAATATACAACTAAAGCATGTTGCATTACAATCATAGGTGGAGGAAGCTTGGAGAACCGGGGTACACGTTTCCACCCCCTAATTTTTCCATGGGGGACATCCCCCTCAAAATCCTAGGAGAAAAAAAAAATTGCCCTATGCAACTTTTTTAGCACATCGAAAAGCACTGTGTTTTGGGCCCAAATAGGGTAAAATTGCACAATTTTGCGCTGCGCGATCTCGCGAACTAGCCCATCAAATAGCAAAACACACCATTTCGGCAGTAGCGTATAGCCAGGGGGGAAAGTACCCCCATGAGTGACAAAGATGAAAGAAAATGTTCCCCTGACAAAAAATGAAAGATAAAATCTGGAGGGCAAAGGAAAAGAAAAGGGGCAAGGAGCCTCTTTTCCACCAAAAATCACCCCGATCATGGGCCAAAATAGTTTAAAATACAAAACGCTTATGCGCTGTGTGCACATTGTCACAATAAAGGCATTTTCATCCCCATCATGGGCATCAAAATTTGTGCACGCTACGCGCACACATCATACCAATAATGCCTTTTTTTGGAAGCTCAAATACATGAAATGCTCAAATATAGTCTCTTTTAAAGACTTCTACATGTAAAAAACAAAACCGGTAGGCCTATATGTTTTGCAAGTGCAATTTTTTTGTCAACTGTGCCCACGAAATTTTATTTTGCCCCCCAAGTTCTGGTAAAACCAGAACAAAATATACTAGTCCCCCAACCCCTAAATTTCAATGCTTCCATTGCCACTGATTCCAATCATAAATTTCCGAACACTTTTGATGTCAAGACGCTTTTTTCCCGAAAATCGTTTGGACATCAAAAGTGTCCAAATCGGTTTCGAACACTTTTGATGTGAAGACGCTTTTTTCCCGAAAATCGTTTGGACATCATAAGTGTCCGGAATCGGTGTCCGAACACTTTTGATGTCAAGACGCTTTTTTTCCTGAAAATCGTTTGGACATCAAATGTGTCCAAATCGGCTTCGAACACTTTTGATGTCAAGACGCTTTTTCCGGAAAATGTTTGGACATCAAAAGTGTCCAAATCGGTTTCCTAACACTTTTGATGTCAAGACGCTTTTCCCGAATATTGTTTGACATCAAAAGTGTCCGAATCGTGTCCGAACACTTTCGATGTCAAGACGCTTTTTCCCCGAGGCACATGATGCATATCTGTCATGGAAGTGCCCCCGGGGACTTTACTGACAAAATTTCACATAAAATACACATTATTTTCCACATGTAAGAAACAAACAGTGAAATAATTGAATGAAATGTTCATTTTTATGCATTTCATGAATACTCATTTATTTATCAACTTAACTGAGAAAAGTATTGGATTTCCGTAAGAATGAAACTGCCAAATTCGGCACACTTACGGTACTATGCACTGCACTGCATGATGAGTAGTTGAGTACGGTATGTGACTTTGTCGACAATTGTTGCCGGGAATATGGGTTAATTTCGGGCAATTTCGGGCAACCAATTTTTGGATATTGCCTGCCCGATCGGGCAAGCTAAAAAAAAATTTGTCGTGGCCTGATATAACTACATTGCACAAAACTAAGTCCATTATCTATAGTTAATTGAATGTTTATTGGCTCTTGTACTAATAACCCATGTGTATAAACCTGTATAATATTGACAAAGACAAATATCCCTGACACCCTGACCCTGACAAAAGCTAGCAATGAGTTAATAAAAATTCCTTTAAAAAAGGAATGGGCACCCAATGTGAGCTTGGTCGTGATGTGGTGAATTTCATGGTCTTTATATTTGGTATTATTATCTCTTGCAAACCTGGTGACACCTCATCAGTGTTTACTCTCTCTGGAAATTGGGTGCGCCAAATGAAACATTTTCTTCCCAAATTGGCCCAATTTTGGCTTAGTAATTCCTCAAATTGAGTAATTGTAATACAGCATTGCAAATTTGTGTGCGCCAAAAATAATTTTGACTGGGCCAAAATTGAGACATACGGCCTCTGAGTAAACACTGCACCTCATTACAGAAATCATGAATCATACCCGTATATAAAGCCAAACAACCTACATCTTCCAAATCTGGGGAAAATAAATTTAAGAAAGAAGGACTCCGGGAAGGCCCGAATAGACTTTGAGCATTGGTCATCAAAAGACCCTTCCATCATGAGACGACCATCTATATACATGTTGCGTAGAGAAACGTAAAACTTGCAGCTGTAAATGTGTAGGTCTTTTAGTTTTAGCTTAGTCTTTCACATGTCATTTCAGTACACCCATTATAATCATTTTTTCTCTTTCCCGTCCAATTATGCTTGTTTTGTACTTCGTCGGTAATCACATGGTTCAAACTATAAAAGCCCCCATGTCACTTCCAGTGTTGTAGTCGAGTCCTCATCATCCGAGTCCGAGTCCGAGTCCGAGTCCTTGGTGTCCGAGTCCAAGTCCGAGTCCGAGTCCCTGTCAATTTCTGATGTCCGAGTCCGAGTCCGAGTCCTCAATGTTCGAGTCCGAGTCCGAGTCCGAGTCCTTATGTATCAAATTCAAGCCCGGGGTTTTCACCAATACTTTATCAACGTAGGCCTATACTTAACCAGAATTTTAGTTCTATATTATATTCATGTAAATACATTTGTGCTAGTCAGGTATTGTTTTGGGGCTGTGCAATAATTATGCGGAGCCCAGGGAGGGGTGAAATTGCAAAAAATGTTTATCCCTCTCGGCCTGCCAAAAATCACTTGCTCCCCCCCTCCCGGCCTGCCAAAAATCTTTGCACTCCCTTTGCACATGCCATTTTTGGGGGGATCCCAATTTATAAACCTTGATAAGGCATGAGAATTCCAGCATTTTTGTGGTCCCAATTTCCACACTTTTCTTTAATTTTAGCCCGTTTTTTGCCTTTTTAGCCTCATTTCACGCGCTTTTTCAGTTTTTTTTAAACATTTCAGGTTTTTTCATGGATGATCATTCTTATGCCTGTTAAATGGTTTAGATATATGTTGTGAGCGGAGCGAGCAGGGAAAATTGCATATGTAAGCGTTTTCGTACTGTTATCTAAACCTTTTAGAGCGTTTTATTTGAAAGGTGCCCCATATGTGCCCAAAATAGCTTGTTCCCCCCTCTCGATTAGCCAAAAATTGCTTCCACCGTCCCTTTCTATCGGCCAAAAAATTTGTACCCTCAATTTTACCTCCCCCCAATGGAATGCTCATAATTTTTGCTCAGCCCCTTAGGTAGCATACCTTGGAAACAGAGTATAATCACAGACTCACAGTAACTTTTTAGGCTTGTGTTTTAAAGAGGCAAAAGATGCAATATAACAATCAAAATATGACGTCACTACCAAACAGGTGTTAAACGAAGGGGTGTTGGATCTGGCTGTAGGCCTATGCCCACCGGGGACGGTGGGGGGTCACTCACATGTAAAGGTGGTACGGGTATGTGCGGCGGTCAAGGGTCCCTTTTGCAGGTTCTCCGGCAGTTCCTTAGACCCGCATTTGCATCATGCTCCAGTTTATTGAGCCTGAAAATTGTATATAGCTCTTTAGATCAAATTGGAAACATTTTGAATTTGTTAGCTTAAAGGCTATATAATTTGGCCCAATTTTAGTTCACAGACCTCCACAAAATGTTGAAATTTCAGTTCATCAAGCCCCTATTTTGCCCCCAAATCAGTTCTTAGTTCCCAAAGTTCGGCGCAGCAAACCCAAAATTTAACTTGAGTGCCCCAGGGTATTTATTATTCATGTACATTCTAGACTTGCACTAATAAAGCAGTCATGTCAAAACAAACGAATATGATTAAAATCCATTTAACCAATTAAAGATATAACTGAAAGCAATCTTGCTTTTTGGTTGTACTTTTATTTACAAACTGAATTTATTTGCATGCAAAATTGCTTAAATTAATCATGTGATGTGATCATTGATCAAGCATAAGAAGACGTTTACAATGAACGAAAATAAAAGACCTAAAAAGACCCTATTTTGCCGGACTGGAGTAGGACTCGAAGCCGAGTCCCCGAGTCCTTGGGGTCCGAGTCCGAGTCCGAGTCCGAGTCCTTGGCTTTCGAGTCCAAGTCCGAGTCCTTGAAAAAGGACTCGAGTCCGGACTCGAGTCCGAGTCCGAGTCCCGAGTCCTCCAACACTGGTCACTTCGGAAAACGCGGTAAATCGCAACATTATTTGCAGAATCTATCCTCTATTTGCAGAATCTATTTTCTTTTTCCACCATTTTCAAGATTTTAAGCTTATCTGCCAGATTTTGTAGTGATCTTTGGCGATTTTAGCTTAAAACTTGCATCAGTCATCAGTCACAATCGCTAAATTGAATGGACAAAACCTATTATGACTCAACTCCCATCCATTTCATTGCCTAATTATGGTAGAATTTCACTAATTCATGCACTTACAGGTGTAAAGGTCCGTTTATACTACCACCGCATTTGCGATGCGTTGCTTTGCGATGCGGTGCTTGTCACACCGCATCTACTGCATTGCGATATTGCAATAAAGTTAAATACATTTTAACCTGGAAATGCGACGAGTTGCGTTGAGTTGCGGCAAAAGTAATCGATATATCGGCATCGCAAAGCAACGCATCGCTAATATGCGGTGGTAGTATGAACGAACCTTAATTTTGTTGTATTTCCCACGAAAATATCATTTTCCATGGCGCCGCCATCATGTATAGTGTAAATCCCTCCTTTTAATAGTTAAAGTTAAATTTTATACCATGTTTTGCTATGTTTGTAATTGCAGTTTTGAAAATTTTTAACATCAAGTGTCATTTACAATGGAAATTTCCAAACCTTAAACATATTTTTAAGTTTTAATTGGGTTCCTAAAATAATTTGAATGTCTTACTTCATGTACAAATACTACTTGATGAAAGGAACCTCCCAGCCAAGTTTCACAGAAATTGGAGTTATTTTTAGAATTGGCAATTCAAGCAATTTGTGTTTCGGAGGCTTCAGTTAACAACACAGGTGATCATAAAAGTAAAATATTTGGCTAACTACTACAAGTTGACATACAAAAATAGGTAAGAAATATCACAATTACCAATTTTCATGCTTTGCTTCTAAGTATTGAATTTCAGTTGTGACAAAAATTAAATTATCACAGCAAGTCATTTTTTTTGTTTCGAGGCTTCATGTTAACAATTGTTAAACATTGCAGAAGTAGTTTTTTGAAAACAACAGTGTTGGGATCATCTAAGCTGTTATTTTCTTGTGTGTATTGAATCAATGATTCTATGTGGCAGATATTGTAGATTTATCCCATGTTAATTTTTTCACCCATTTGTTAAGTATGGTGTTTTTTGCATGTGAAGCCTCCGAAACAGGCTTTTATGGGTATCAGGCAGTCTCCCTTATTATGTACGGATTTGCGATACAAAAAAAAATAGAATTGTCTCTAAAAATAATTTTGGTAATTATTAGCACCAACAACTCACATGTAAAATATGAGCGTGCACAGCACCCTCGTTCAGCTTGAAAAAATTCTTGAAATTTCGGCCTCTCTGAGCCTTACTTGCAAATGGTAAACTTTGGAGGTGCATAATATTGTGCGCCATCATCATCCCAACCTGCATTTTGCATTTTTTTAAAGTACCAAATGGTTACATTACAAAAACCAAGAAAAAAAATTGGGATCTTGATGGCGCACAAAATCAGCAAATCAATGATTTGATGAAAAAGCGCCTCATGCAAACTTCAAAGCATCATAACGGGCTGCGCCATCAAGATCCCAAGTCCGAACAAGTTTGAAATTAAAGACCTCCATGGCAAGTTTCATTTTTCAGCAAAATTTTTTTGGGATTTCATTGGCGCACCGAGTTAACAGAGGTCAAAGGTCAAAATTTCATATTTTCGCACATATTTGCACGCCTGTATTATTGCGCGCCAACGTCACCTGACTCTCCGAATAGCATTTCATCAAAGAAGAGTTAATTCTCTGCAAGAACTGAAAAAATTAGCTTGGGATCTCTTGATCTTCATATTTTTCTGATTTTTTGAAAATGGACTTAGCCTCATTTTGGAGGTCAATTTGACCTCTTTTTCCACTCGCTACACAACGTGGGCTTTTTACTGCATCACAAAAAGATGCGCCAACAAGATCCCAATTTTATTTTTCATCGTCTAGCTTCTTTGGCGACCAGTAGACAAAAAACAAGCAACAGCTAATTGGGATCATGTGGGCGCACTAATATAAAAGAGGTCAAAGGTCAAGCTTTGTGCCAAAGTGATGCATATCTGCCTATGTGCAGCACGAAAGGGGAACTTTGGCCCGATATAAAAATGTGTGCCAACAAGATCCCATCTTACTTTTTGGGTGATTGGATAAAGGGGCTTATGTATAACTGATAACAAGTAAAAAAAAGTGGGATCATGTGGGCACACTAATTCAATAGAGGTCAAAGTTCATACTTTGTGCCGAATTGGCATTACTTTGCCTATGTGCAGCACAAAAGTATTTTGACAAAATTTTTTTTTACTCTCAACAACTACCATGATGGAATCAGCATCATCTGAAATGCACTCACACAAGTTTCTATGAGACATGTCTGGTGATCCCCATTGAAAAAAAATTCGGCACAAAATATGAACTTTGACCTCTATTGAATTAGTGCGCCCACATGATCCCACTTTTTTTTACTTGTTATTAGTTATACATAAGCCCCTTTATCCAATCATCCAAAAAGTAAGATGGGATCTTGTTGGCGCACATTTTTATTGCGGGTCAAAGTTCCATTTTTGTGCTGCACATAGGCAAAATAATGCCAATTCGGCACAAAGTATGAACTTTGACCTCTATTGAATTAGTGCGCCCACATGATCCCACTTTTTTTACTTGTTATTAGTTATACATAAGCCCCTTTATCCAATCATCCAAAAAGTAAGATGGGATCTTGTTGGCGCACATTTTATTATGGTCAAAGTTCCACTTTTGTGCTGCACATAGGCAAATATGCATCACTTTGGCACAAAGCTTGACCTTTGACCTCTTTTATATTAGTGCGCCCACATGATCCCAATTAGCTGTTGCTTGTTTTTTGTCTACTGGTCGCCAAAGAAGCTAGACGATGAAAAATAAAATTGGGATCTTGGTGGCGCATCTTTTTGTGATGCAGTAAAAAGCCCACATTGTGCAGCGAGTGGGAAAAAGAGGTCAAAATTTTCAAAAAATCAGAAAAATATGAAGATCAAGAGATCCCAAGCTAATTTTTTCAGTTCTTGTAGAGAATTACCTCTTCTTTGATGAAATGCTATTCAGAGAGTCAGGTGATGTTGGCGCGCAATAATATAGGCTTGCAAATATGTGCGAAAATAGGAAATTTTGACCTTTGACCTCTGTTAACTCGGTGCGCCAATGAAATCCCAAAAATTTTTTGCTGAAAAATGAAACTTGCCATGGAGGTCTTTAATTTCAAACTTGTTCCGACTTGGGATCTTGATGGCGCAGCCCGTTATGATGCTTTAAAGTTTGCATGAGGGCGCTTTTCATCAAATCATTGGATTTGCTGATTTTATGCGCCATCAAGATCCCAATTTTTTTTCTTGGTTTTTGTAATGTAACCATTTGGTACTTTAAAAAAACGCAAAATGCAGGTTGGGATGATGATGGCGCATTTATGTTATGCACCTCCAAAGATTACCATTTGCAAGTAAGGCTCAGAGAGGCTGAAATTTCAAGAATTTTTTAAAGCTGAACGAGGGCGCTGTGCACGCTCATATTTTACATGTGAGTTGTTGGTGCTAATATGTACCAAAATTATTTTTTAGAGACAATTCTATTTTTTTTTGTATCACAACCCCCCTTATTCATGTACATAATAAGGGAGACCATAATGTCAAATTTTTTTTTAATTTATGACATTCTGCACATATCAAGTAATAATTACAATGCAGATATCAGTATGAAACACACTAATTTAGATATGCATAGATGATAATTAATCTTATTGTTGTTTCGGAGGCTTCATTTGTTTCGGAGGCTTCA